>NW_027361728.1:29180000-29682500 GCF_039654945.1 Dendrobates tinctorius
AAACAAACTCAAAGTATGAGAACAAAGAATTGAAACTGATAGTATCACCAACTTTTTGGAGCTATTACAATGCAGGCAGGTAACCTACAATGCAAAAGATGAGGCTCCAAAAAAATTGGGTAATACTAATCTGGCTGCGCCGGCAGGGCACAAGCCAGAAAAAAAGGCTCCTCTATCTACTCCTATATAGTGTTTGCAACCAACCAATGTTGATGGATACGGATGGATGCACACTAATAGGAGAAGAAAAAATGAGCTGCACTCAGAGACAAATATGTGTGAGGCAGTGACGCACGTTGAGCGTCCTACAACCAGACGTAGCTGCAGGACACTCTACTCAGCGTGAGCTGCACTCACACACAGTCAGAGACCTCTCAGACAGCCGTCAACAGTGCAGCTAAGTGGGCACTGGCACTGACAGGCTGCAGAAAGGCTCCGCTGTGTACTCCTATATAGTGTTTGCAACCACCGTAGATGGAGACGGATGGATGCACACTAATAGAAGAAAAAATGAGCTGCACTCAAATAAAAATATGTGTGAGGCAGTGACGCACGCTGAGCGTCCTACAGCCAGACGTAGCTGCAGGACACACTACTCAGCGTGAGCTGCACTCACACACAGTCAGAGACCTCTCAGACAGCCGTGAACAGTGCAGCAAAGTGGACACTAGCACTGAAAGGCTGCAGAAAGGCTCCGCTGTCTACTACTAGTGTTTGCAACCAACGTATATGGATACGGATGGAAGCACACTAGATTGAAATTATTTAAAAAATGCAGCTCAAAAAATAAAAGATGTATGAGGCAGCAGTGATCACACTGGGTGGCCTACAGCCTGACGTGGCTGCAGGACCCACTCCACAGCGTGAGCTGCACTCACACAGCCCTTGCAGACAGCTGTGAAAACAGCGCTGCTAGGGAAAAGCAAGCTACAGTGGTGGTTTATGTAGCCTGGATAAAGCACAATATTGTTTTTAGAATCGCTATTTCTAACTGTCCCTCACAGTCTTCTACAGCAGCCTGTCCCTAACTGAATTCACAGCAGAGTGACCAGAAATGGCGGCTGCGGTGGCTTTTATAGTGCATCATGACATCATTTCGGCAGCCAATCACAGCCATGCCAATAGTTAACATGCCTACATGCCTAACAGGATGTGCCCACACTTCGGAGGATTCCCATTGGCTTAATCAAAGCAAGCAGGCTCATAGCATGATGGGAACTTCCTATTCCGATTCCGATCCCGGAATCCGATATGAAAAAAGTATCGGAATTAAGTATCGGAATTCCGATACCGCTGATATCGGCCGATACCCGATACTTGCGGTATCGGAATGCTCAACACTAGTTGACAAGCTTAATTAATAAAGTAATTAAGAATTAGCAAAGTAATAAGAATTGATGTTTTTGGCATTAAAATGGGTACTGTAGGTGTGTTTCCTGTCCTCCACTCCCTGCTGACTTTGGTTCCCCATTGACTTGCATTGGGTTTCGTGTTTCAGTCGGCCTTCGACTTTTCACGATAATCGGCCGATTTCGTTCGACCCGACTTTTGGGAAAGTCGGGTTTCATGAAACCCGACTCGACCCGAAAAAAGGCAAAGTCGCTCATCTCTGCTCCCAACCTTTAAAACAATTTAAGTCTCCTCGCTAGGGATTCCCTGTACTAGTCTGGACTTCTCGTCGGCCCCATCTTTCATCTCTCTGCACTTGGACTGTTTAGGCAGAGGGCGTACAGATGTGATGTAATCACACTCTCTGACAAGAATGTCACTATCAGGAAACGTGGAAGACATCACGGTGGTGGAGCAGGGAGAGGTAAGTATTTCAACTTTGCAAGTGCTGTGATCCTGAGCAAGCAGGGGGAGCCCACTCGTTGGCGACGGCACTGGCACAGGGCCCCTCATAGTATGGCGGTGTGTCTGACAGCGGGTGGAGGGCCCTCCCACCGGCAGAGACACATTTGCATACTATGAGGGGCCATGTGCCAGTGCCGTCACCCATGAGTATGCCTCCCCACCTGCTCAAGGAACCTGCACTTTCATCTGCACCTTCCTCTTTGTCGCCTTTGTTAGGTGGTATAGTATGCGGGAAGGGGAACCTGAGTTTCAACAGGGTCAGATTCTGGCTGTGTAGAGTGAGAGGGGAATGTAGTGGTCTGGGTCAATGTACCAGCAGTATCATCTAGCAGTGGCTGGGCATCAGTGCACTTGTGCCCCCAGGAGTATGGTCGCCACAGTGGCATTACCTTCCTCCTAAGGAGTGTAAAGTCATGCTTGGGAGCAACGAAGGATCTCTCTAGCAGTTAAACCAACACACAACACAGTTCCCAGTCCAGGCCAGCAGGGAGACCTCTGAACCTGACTGCTGAGGAGCTGCTCTCTGTGGTCGGGAGGAGGGAAGTTAGGGCAGTCTGTGAAGGGAAGGGGAAGTGTGTGGACGTGAGAAGGGGAGCTGGAGGATGAGCAGAGTTAAGGCTCACTCCTAGCTGGAGCGCGTGGTCCGGATTCCGGTCTCCGAGTTTGTAGGGACACTGATGGTCCTGCAGCAGAAACCAGAGGAAGTAGCAGATGTAAATGCTCTGTTCCCAACTAAGCTCGGAGGCCTCAGCAGCGACTTGTGTGAGCCAGAAGGAAAAGGCTATGGCTGCCTGCCATATGAGAAAGTTTCAAAAGAGTCAACAGGGGGAACTTCAGTGAACTCAGTACTGCGAGTACCTCAGATAAGCGCTAGAACAGAGGCCACACTACCTATCTGCAAAGAGAGAATTCCTAATTTGCTTCCAGGCTGACCAACTCCTTCTCCATCTGTACTCTGGGTCCTGGATGGCACTTACCAAGTACAGGTAAAGGAACTGCACGACTGTGTCAGTCCTCTTTCTCCTGCGACTGGCGCACGGCTCTGCTACATCCTGCACTGCACACCATCTACCAATTCTTTCATCTGCCCTGTGACTACGGCCCTACCTGTGCAGGGCTCCTACAGCTTAGCTGCACCACAACATCTGTCCCAGAAAAGCGACACTGCAGCGCTGGTCAATCTGATCAGAAACCACAGGTGGCATCACGTATAATTCACCTGTAAACGTTATTCACCCCTTTGCGTGGACGCCCAGGGCCACGGACCGGGTCACCACCACTGTGACACATCCCTCTGAGACACCGGCCTGCTACCGATTAACTCCACTGCCCTGGCTGGCCACACACACTCCATGTCAGATTCATCTTGTACTGGGGAATTCACAATTTGACTTGATAACCCAGGCATGGTATGTGAGAAAGAGCTATATGGACTAATGTGAAGTGTGGCCTGCTGCATCAATCACTTTTGGTGGGGGTGAAGGACACAAGGAAAGGAGTTCTTCCTGACCAGGAGCCAACACTTGATTACTCAGTGCTTGCATTTTTTTGAAACTTCAGATGAGGAGGGCATATTAGCTGGAGTCTGTTTCGCCATTGTAAGCCAAAACCAGTTCCTGATGCTCCGGCTTTAAAAGCGGTTAACCTACTCCCAGAAAAGGTAGCCTTCCAGGCCTTCCAGAGCCAGACCATGATGCAGGCTCAACACCTCCTGCCTTAGCTGCTATTGTGCTTTTGCCTCTAAAAGCAGATGCACCACCAGCATCAGTACCAGCTGACCCCCCACGCCGACGTCCGCGGCCTCTTCCACCATACTTCCAAATTTTGGAGAAAATGTACCCAAAAACATCAAATATATGGTACTGAATCAGAAGCATACAGCTCTATACCGTCAAAGGATAATTGTCAATTTCCCTATATATTTCATGAGTCACACAGAGACGCTCACAGACTCAGTATGGATTAGACAAGAATATAAAAAGTAGAAAAAGGGTACAGTATCATCAGATAGCAGATATACATACTATAGTTTAAACATTCTAAATCTCCATATATATTTCAGGAGGCAGACACAGATGCTCTCAGGCTCAGTATGGATTAGACAAGAATATAAAAAGTAGAAAAAGGGTACAGTATCATCAGATAGCAGGTATACATAGTATAGTTTAAACATTCTAAATCTCCATATATATTTCAGGAGGCAGACACAGATGCTCTCAGGCTCAGTATGGATTACAACACAATATAAAAAGCTGTAAAACGGTAATGGATCTGAAGCGTACAGCTGTATACAGTGTAGGGGTCATTGTCAATCTCAGTATTTATTTCCACAGTCAGAAACAGACTATCACTTGGTAAGTTTGGATTAGACCAGAATATAAAAAGCAGTAAATGGGTAATGTATCACAAGCGTAGAGCTGTATACAGTGTTGAGGTAATTTTTAAATCTACATATAAATTGCAGGAGTAACCCGCAGACTCTCACATGCTCAGGATGGATCACACCACAATGTAAATAGAAGATCCGCAAGAAATAATCACACATGTGGGCCAATGTTCCATGTGTCAATGATACACTTAGAGTGGTGTGTGGAGGAGGACTTCCTGGCAGAAAGGGTACAGTATCACCAGATACCAGGTATATATAGCATAGTTTAAACATTAAAAATGTACATCTATATATCAGGAGTATTGTTGAGCCACCCCGCTAGTGTTCGAGTTCGGTTCGGTTTGTCAAACAGGAGGCAAATTCACCGAATGTTCGTCGAACGTTCGACGAACACGGTCGAACCCCATTGAAAACAATGGCAGGGAAACACAAACACATACAAACACATAGAAAACACATACAAAACACCTTAAAAGGTGTCCCAAAGCAGACAAAATGCTCAGAAGACACAAATAACATATGGAAAAGGGCAACTACATAAAGAAAAGAAGTGGAGGGGTAAAAGGAGGAGGAGACACAGATGTAGGCATGTCATGCCCTTCTAAAGTCAAGAAAGGCTGGAATAAAAATCTAAAATAAAAAAAAATCTATAATTCTAAAATCGAAGACGATCATATGCCGTCGGACTTCCCACAATAAATTATGCCAACTGCCGATCGGGCGGCGTTATTCCCACGACCCTCCGAACAGCGTCCATGAAGGCAAAGTGTTTGGTTTCCGGGGGCAGTATGGTTGCAAAGCTGAACCTTAAAGAAATGCCCAGAAGGGCACCACCAGGAGTGGAGCCTGCGGCTTAATTGGACTTCACAAGGGCAACTTCAACCATGCCAGCCACGGAAAGGATGGACAGATTGCAAGCTTTGTCGATTCTGTGGGTGGTGGTGCATGGCCGTTTTTAGTTGTGCTAGCGATTTGTCAGCTTAATTCCATTAACAAACAAGACTCCAGCATGCTCCCGCGGTCCGCGTCCAGCTTACTAGAGGGACACGCGAGGCTCTGGCACGCGAGATCGAGCAATAACAGGTCTGTCATGCCCTTACTTGTCCGGGACTGCATGCGTGCTACACTGAAAGGACCAGCGTGTGTCGCTTACAGGTGCGGATAACCCACTGAACCCCGTTAGTGATGGGGATTTGGGATTCCAATTCTTCCTCGCGAACGAGGATTTCCCAGTAAGTGCAGGTCAGCCGTAATTAGGCCTAACCGTCATTCTAGAAAGAATGTGAAAAAATTAAGTGTCCAAACTACAGGTGCTGTAGCTTGCTTAACAGCTGGGCTCCTCAGCTGAGTAGCATGCAGTTCTTACATAAACAGGTGGCATAGCTTGGTTCATGGGTGGGCAACTCTGCTGAGTAGCAGACAGTGCTTACATAAACAGGCGTCATAGCTAGGTTCACGGGTGGGCTCCTCTGCTGAGTAGTAGACAAAGGTATTAGGCCCAAAGTATTCACTGGGCTAAATGGAGTTAAAAAATAGTTTTTACATAAACAGGCAGCACAGCTTGGTTCACGGGTGGGCTCCTCTGCTGAGTAGCAGACAGTGCTACAAGGCCCAAAAGGATTTTCTGGACAAGATGCGGTAAAAAATTATTTGAAGCACACACACAGTGTAGCTCCTTGACAGGTGTACTACACCGCTGGCTACCAGACACCACTACTATGCCATGAAACTGTCTATTAACATTGAAAACCATTATTAATGTGAAAATAAAGTTACAATTTTGGTGAACGAACCGTTCTCGAACAGAACCTCGAACAGCCAAATTTTAAGCAAAGTGTTCGAGTTCGACGAACGGCTCGAACACCACCCAAAACAGCTCGAATTTGAACTTGACAAACAGGTCGACTCGAACACCGCTCATCTCTAATCAGGAGGCAGACTCAGGCGGTCTCAGACCCAGTATGGATTCAGCAAGATTGTAGAAAGCTGAGAAAGGGTACAGTATCAATGGATACCAGGTATATATAGCATAGTTTAAACATTAAAAATCTCCGTGCATATTTCCGGAGTCCGACAAAGACACTCACAGCCTCAGTATGGATTAGACAAGAATCTAAAAAGTAGAAAAAGGGTAATGTATTCGAAGCGTACACCAGTATACACTGTTGGGGTATTTTTCAATCTTCATATATATTTCTGTCTCAGTAAGACAGTCCAGACTCTCCGCAAGAGGAAACGAGATGGATACAAGTACAGACGGAAAGTTGAGTGATTGCAGAAATTTTGGAATTAGGCTACTTTCACACATCAGGTTTTCGGCGTCAGGCGCGATCCGGCGTCGTGCCGGAATGCCGGATCCGGCAAATGTTTTGTAAAACCTGATGTGCCGGATCCGGTTTTCTGCCGGATCCGTCTTGTTCTTGACAGACAAAACCGGATCCGTCTCATCCGGTTCATCCGTTTTTCTATCCGTTTTTCGACGGATTACGCCGGATCTGGTTTTTAAAATTGACCCTTGTGGCCTTCCGAACGGGATTGGCTACTGGAAAACTATATATAGCATGTTCCTACAGCCCTTCTTTGACAGGTTGTAGAGGAGAAAGTGCAGGTTGGAGAGAAGAGCAAGTTACTGGCGAAGATGGATGTTGTCATTGGAAATATTACCACTAGAAGTTCTGTGACGGTTTCAGTAATGAGGGACAATTTTGCACTATACTTTATGTCACCTCAAGGCAGAGTACACTGGCAAGATGACAGAGTGTGAAAGATTTGTGCCCTAACCAAACTTGTGTACCTTCTGGACCAACAGTATATACCTTTGCCAACCAAAGTTGGCTATCTTGTCATGGTCTTACTATTTTTAGCTTTAGGCCACAGGTGTGTACCTGGTTGTGTTTTATGCAAAGTATTTCACCTTTTAACAAAAGTTGTGTACATTGTTAGGAAATCACCAACAATAAACACAACTTTTCAGGTGAAATACTTTGCTTCAAACACAACCAGGAACACAACTGTGGCAAAAAGCTAAAATTTACCCACAGTTATATACCTGGTTTTGAATACCTTTTTACCTTTTAAATACCCTGTATTTAACCTTTTTTTAAACATATTTCGCCGCAGAAAGAAATGACAGACAACCAGTGTAAACAATAATTTAACTTTTATTTAAAATATTTTTTTGTGTAAACTGTTTTTAAAGTTAAAAAAACTTTTTTAATAAAGGTTTGAAACCAACCAAATGGGCATTTTTATTACAAAAAAAACATTATAACTCGGTGTAGTGTGGGGTGGAAATACTGCTGGAGGGGTTGCGGGACACTTCGACAATGGGAGTGTGGAGAGAGGACTGGGATCGTGGTGGGGAAGGAACAGTTAGAGGTGATGGTGTGGAAAAAGCTACAGAATGGGTGGACATGTGGGAGGCAGAAGAGGTGGTGGGCGGTGGAGTGGAGGGTTGGGCAGGGACTGTAGGAGCAGATGATGTTGATGGAAAGTTGTATGGGGAAGGAGTTTGGTACGGGGAAGGAGTTTGGTACGGGGAAGGAGTTTGGTACGGGGCAGGTTGCTGGAAGTGGGGAGATGTCTGGTACTGGGGAGGTTGCTGGTACTGGGAAGGTTGCTGGTACTGGTGAGGTTGCTGGTATGTAATAGGAGGGGGAGGATGGAAAGTGGCTGGAGGGGGTGCAGATGTAATAGGAGGGGGAGGATGGAAAGTGGCTGGAGGGGGTGCAGATGTAATAGGAGGGGGAGGATGGAAAGTGGCTGGAGGGGGTGCAGGTGGAGGAACTACAGTGGTGGGAGGTGGAGGTTGGGAGGTAACCTGCTGTAGAGCACCGTGGCACGAATGCATTACATGCATCTGCTGGGTAGGAGATAGTGTTGCCATGCGCTCCACAACAGACCTGAAAAAGGTGTGGTTTGGCGAAGATCTTGCTTCTGAATGCATGGTTTGCAGAAGTGTCTTCACCTCCAGAATGCTGGAGTTGATCTGCTGAAAGCCTGTGGAGATTTGCTCTGACAAGACTTTTAGACAGTTCTGGAAAGATGCATTCAGATGCAAGAACTCTGGCGCATAACTCTTTTCCTGACCCCTCTGCCGCTGCCGCCCAGTACCCGCAGGTGTACTAGAGGTGGCAGGGGCAGAAGGGTGGGGTAAAGGGAAAGCGATCTCCTCACCAGCAGCTTCATGTAATGTAGGCGGCCACGATGCTCCTGTGCTGGTGGATGGGACAGATGGGTCGAATGTGTGGGAAGGCTGGGAAGGTGCAGATGTACCGGGGCGGTCGAAGTGTCCCTCGGTGCCGGTCTCCTCAGGGATCGCCTCAGAAGGGTCCAATCGTGCAGGCTCCCGAGTGCTGCTCACCGTGCTGTGGAATAAAGAGAAAAAAAAACAATTAAAATACTGACATGGTATGGCCCTGGCTGAAAAAAAAAAGTTACATCTAACATTTTTTTTCACATGTGGTGTGTAATATTTACCTTCTAGTGACCATTGTTTCCCGGAGGAACGACAGGGCTTGTGCGTACTTGTACTTGCTCCTGCGTCCTCCAGATCCACTCGGGTCCCGCATCTCTTTATTGAACTCCTTCTTGAAATGATCCCTCACAGACCGCCACTGATTCACAATTCTGTTCCCTGAAACGAGAAAGGAGTGGTTAGTATACAACATCAGTGTTTCCCAAACTCCAGTCCTCATGGTCCCCAGGGGTCATGTTTTCAGGATTTCCATAGTAAATAGAAATCCTGAACACATGATCCGTGGGGACCACGAGGACTGGAGTTCGGGAAACACTGGTTTACATCAAGCAACCGGTACTGTATATACTTACGCTCTTTAATCTGGGCCCGAACATCGAGGTCCTCCCAGCGGCCCACAAGGAGCGAACAGATTTCCTCCCAGAGTCGTCGGGTAACGATAAGGTCAGCGTGGCGGCGGTCAGCCATATTCCAGAGCGGCTCCCTTTCTCTGACGAGATCGATGAGGTGGTCCACATCGAGTCCTCCATCCTCACCGTCAGAGTCGGGAGCACGCTGTGAAGGCTGTTAAAGAAAAAGACAAAAATAACATAATTAGCCTCCACAAAAGAAATGAAATAAAAAGTGCAAAAAAACAAAGCAAAAATATTTATACTTACATGCTGGTGACCGCCGCGTTGCTGTCGCCGACGACCCTGGGAGGCACTGCGAGGACCTCTTGGCCGAGCACCAGATTGGGAAGACTAGAGAAAAAAACAAAAAATGTTATGTCTTTGGATGTAGGCATTTGTTTGCTGTGTGTGGTCTGCAGAACATTGTTTTCTATGTGTTGTGTGTAGTGTGATGTTGTGTTTCTGCGTTTGATGCAAAAAACTTACCAATTGTGAGCCCACTCCAGGTGTCTGTCCACCCCTTCCTTCTTCTTCTGGGAGCTCCTCTTCATCTTGTGAATCCTGTTTTGAAATAAAAGGCAATGAATATACATATATTACAGAGATGATGGATTTTGGAAATAAAAACTTACCGTCAAACGCTGATGATGCGAGGGAGGGCTCCCAGAAGATGATGTGCTGTCTTCCTGGTGGCCACACTCCATGCCTGTGGGTGGTGTTCCAGCTGCTGCCATTGCTGCTGCTGCTGCTGCATCTATTGGGCGGCTGTTGAATAAAGAGAAACAAAGGGCCAATGAATATCTTGATATTCAATAGCCCTAGTTTGGAGGAATGGGGGATTTGATAATTACCGTCTCTCATCTGCTGCTGGCCTCCCCTCCTCAGCATGTTCCATTTGCTGCTCCATTTGGGGTGGTGGTGGTGCTGATGGTGCTGCAGTGGTCTCCTGCCTTCTCCTGCTGCGCTTGGTTGCTTTCTTGGGTGGCATGTTGGGTGTGGCTGTGGGTCCCACTGTCTTGCTTTTATATATGTCTTGTGGGCAGAGCTACTGAGCATGCTCAGACCAAAAAAACCGGATCCGGCCACCGGATCCGGCTTTCGCCGGATCAGGCGCATTGCGGCGCTCATAGGCTTTCATTGTGTGAAAAAGACGGACGCGCCGGATCCGGCGTGTCCGGCTTTTTCGCCGGAGACAAAAAACGTTACAGTAGCCGTTTTTTCCAGACGCCGGATCGCGACACATTGCCGGATCCGGCGAAAACCGGATGAAACGCATGGCCATCCGGCGCGATCCGGCGCAAATGCAAGTCAATGGGGGGGAAACCGGATCCGGCATTGCATTTCGCCGGATCCGGTTTCTGTCAAAAGCGCCGGATCGCGCCTGACGGCGAAAACCTGATGTGTGAAAGAGGCCTTACTAATCACGGGAAAAACTCCTGGGAGAATTCTCAGAGGCGATGCTGACCCTCAATTACTTTGTCTGTGGAGACAGCGAAAACAGTTCTTTGTGAAGAAAGGTTTGTTGTATCGCAGTACCGTGGATCCCATCACCGTTACTCATCTCCATCAAATTGTGATCACAGGGAGAGATGTAGACATTGTCCTCACTGCCTATCATGATCTGTCATGTAACTTTGGAGTGCAAAAGACAGAAGTCACAGGCCATAGGTGATTCTATTGGATTGACATGAGAGGACACATTTAAAAATGTGGGCAAGAATGTCACATGTCTGTGAGTAGGAAAACCGTGAAAGCTGATGATAAACCACCACTGCATCTCATTGTGAGTCGACGTCCATAACAAATGGAAGCCATTGATCATCTGAAGATAGAGCCCAGCACGACAGGGCATAGCTATGTCTTAACCATCATCTATCAGTTCATCAAATTTGTATTGGCAGTCCCAGTGAAGGATTTAACAGCCCAGACTACACAGCGGTGGAGCAGGGAGAGGTAAGTATTGCAAGTGCTGGGGCCCTGAGCAAGCAGGGGGGCCCACTCTTGGGCGGCGGTACTGGCACAGGGCCCCTCATAGTACGCCGGTGTGTCTGACAGCATGTGTGCACCCCCACCGTCAGAGACACTTGATTGTACTATGAGGGACAAGGTGCCAGCACCGCCAATACTGTGGCCCACCCACCTGTCCAGCGCAACGGCACTTGCACGGGTGAGAGCGCCAGGTGGTGACCCTGGCCCTGGGGGGGAGGCAGCCCAGTTAGGGAGGTTGAAAAAATGGCATATGTTGATGTTGGACATTCAGCAGCTGCAAATGGAGGAATTGGAGAAGTCCGAGGAAGAGGAGGACAAAAGCGAGCCATTTTTCTGGCAACCTACGTGTCAGCAGGGGAAGGTGGGACAAAATCCTTTGAAACCCATGCATGGTTCATTTTAATGAAGGTTAGATCATCCACGTTTTGGGTCGACAGACGGGTCCTTTTTTCTGTCAGGATTGATCCAGCACTGAAGACTCTTTCGGATAGCACACTAGCAGCAGGGCAAGCGAGCTCCTGTAAGGCATATTGTGCCAATTCAGGCCAGGTGTCCAGTTTAGAGCCCCAATAGTCAAAGAGGAATGACCTGTGAGGGAGAACATCGATATGGGAGGAGAAGTAATTTGTAACCATAGTTGACAACTGCTGTCTCCTGTCACTTTCAATCGATGCAGTGTTACCAGCCGTGTGAGCGGTACTTGAAAAATCAGTCCACAACATGGTCATGAAACCCCTGTGTCCCACGCCTCTTCAGCTGTGTGAACCACGAACACCTCTTCCATGTTGCCCCCTACGGCTCGTGGGAGAAACATCACCGCCGCTGTGTGCTGGGAAAGCCTCAAACAAACGGTTTACCAGAGTTGCTTGTTTGTTAGCCAATATTAGCTCTAGGTTCTCCTGTGGCATGATGTTTTGGAATCTGCCTTTATAGCGTGGATCCAGGATGCTGGCCAACCAGTAGTCGTCATCGTTCATCATTTTGGCAATGCGGGGGTCCCTTTTTAGGATCTGCAAGGCATAATCACACATGTGAGCCAATGTTCCAAGTGTCAATGATGCACTGCGAGTGCTGGGTGGAGGAGCACTTTCTGGCAAATCAACATCCCTCCAGTCACGCACAAACCCTGTACCAGACCTTGCCACGCCAACATTTTCTCTTGCCCCCTGAGAAGCATCCTCCTCCCCTAAATAATCATCCCCATCATTTTCCTACTCTTCCTCTTCTTCCTCCACCTCGTCCAGGAGAGTTCCCTGAGCAGACAATGGCTGACTGTCATCAAGGCTTCCCTCCTCCTCTTCCTCCTTGGCTGCAGACGCCTGCTCCTTAATGTGCGCCAAAGTCTGCATGAGCAGACGCATAAGTGGGATGCTCATGCTCATAATGGCGTCGTCTGCGCTTACCAGCTGTGTGCATTCCTCAAAACACTGAAGGACTTTACAGAGGTCTTTCAGCTTCGACCACTGCACACCAGACAACTCCACGTCTGCCCTCAAACTGCCTGCCCATGTATCCTCCCACAAATGCATTACAGCCTGCCTCTGTTCGCACAGCCTCTGAACCATGTTCAGTGTGGAGTTCCACCTTGTTGCAACGTCGATAATTAGGCGGTGCTTGGGAAGGTGGAGCAATCGCTGCAGCTTCTGCTTACGACTGGAGTATACGGGCGACCAACGGATGTGCGAGCACAGTCTTCGCACCTTCTGGAGCAGGGCTGTTAACTTCGGATAATTATTGAGGAAGCACTGCACCACCAGGTTCAAGGTGATCAATTTTGCTTATTCATTTACATGTCACTGAAATTTGTTTTGAAATTCTGATGTAAAATCATCACTCACTAACAATCCCCAAAAATAACCTTACAACAGTTCTATATGAATAACATCACCATATGTGCATTGTCACACATATAACAAAAACTTTAGCAAATCATGGTTAAAATAATTTACAGTTTTGGCTGTATTTCCAAAGAATTATTTGTAAGGGCACCATTAGGCAATGTTCAAAAATTGATTATTTTTTTTGCAGCTTAACTGTATCAAAATATGTGCTTGTGTGTTAAATATGAAGATTTTGCTGAAGTTTTGTGACAGATTTCATCCTTTCCATTGTAAAAGTTGAAAATATTATTATTTATTACTGTAGAGCCATTTTTTCCATGGCTCTTTACATATGAGAAGGGGTATACATAATAGAAACAAGTAAAGTAATCTTAATCAATACAAGTCCCAATGGGTACAGGAGGAGAGAGGACCCTGTCTGCAAGGGCCTTCAATCTACAAGGGATGGGGGAGGATAGGCAAGTAGACAAGGGTAGAGCTGGTTGTGCAGTGGCTTGGTCGATCTGTGGTTACTGCAGGTTGTAGGTTTGTCAGAAGAGGTAGGTCTTCAGGTTCTTTTTGAAAGTTTCCATGATAGGTGAGTGTCTGATATGTTGTGGTAGAGAGTTCCAGAGTAGGGGTGATGCACGGGAGAAATCTTGTATGCGATTGTGGGAAGAGAAGATAAGAGGGGAGTAAAGAAGGAGGGGTGTGAGAGTGTTAGAGGGGAGGCCACAGCGCAGGAAGTTGCAGTAGTAAAGGTGGGGTATGAAGAGGGCATGAACTAGGGTTTTTGCAGATTCTTGGTTGAGGAATGTACGGCTCCGTGAAATATTTTTGAGTTGAAGTCATCAGGAAGTGTAAAGGGCTTGGATATGTGGTTTGAAAGAAAGATTAATGTCAAGGATTACCCCGAGGCAGCGAGCTTTACTTTAATGGATAAATCCATTGAGGGAGTCGAGTGAGTTAGGGGAACGATGATGAATTCTGTTTTGTCCATATTAAGTTTTAGAAATCTAGCGGAGGAGAAGGATGAAATAGCAGACAGATATTGTGGGATTCTGGTTAGTAAGGAGGTGATATCTGGGCCAGAGATATAGATTTGTGTGTCATCAGCATAGAGGTGATACTGAAAGCCATGAGATTCTATGAGCTGTCCCAGGCCAATGGTGTAAATAGAGAAGAGCAGGAGCCCTAGGACTGAAGCTTGCGGGACTCTGACAGATAGGGGTGAGGTGAGGAGGTGGTGTGCAAGTGGGAGGCGCTGAATGTCTGGTCTGTTAGGTATGACGAGATCCAAGATTGGGCCAAGTCTGTGATACCAAGAGAAGAGAGGGTCTATAGTAATAGGGAATGGTCCCCTGTGTCAAAGGCAGAGAACAGGTCCAGGAGGAGAGGACAGAGTAGTGTCATTTGGCCTTGGTGGTTAATAGGTCATTGGTGACCTTAGGGCAGTTTCAGTGGAGTGGTGGGGCCAGAAGTCAGATTGTAAGCGGTTGAAAAGAGGAAGCAGGAAGAGAGGTGGATGGACAGTTCAAGATGGACGTGTTGTTCCAGTAGTTTTGAGGCACAGGGGAGAAGTGATATAGGGTGATAGCTAGATGCAGAGAATGGGTCGAGAGGGCTTTTTGAGGATAGGTGTGATTGAGGCATGTTTAAAGCTTGAGGGGAAAACACTAGTTGTTAGTGACAGGGTTGGGATGAAGACTGTGCTGAGGTTTGGGATGAAGTGAGATGGGATCGGGTCATGTGCACAGGTGGTGGTGTGATGTGATCTTGAGAGTAGAGAGTCAATCTTCTGTAATGATGGAGAAGTTGGTTTTGGAAAAGGAGGGCTGGGCAGTTGCGAGAAAGGGCTCTGGGTGTCGTCAACCAAAACTGTCTCTGATGTTATCAATCTTCTGTTTGAAGAATGAGGCAAAGTCTTCAGCTGAGATAAGTGGAGAGGGAGGAGGTGCTGGGGGATGGAGACGAGAATTGAAGGTGTTGAATAGCTGTTTAGGGTTGTGAAACAGGGAAGATATGAGAGATGAGAAATAGGTTTGTTTAGCTGTGGCGAGTGTGGTCTTGAAAGTAGTGAGGGTCTGTTTGAATGTGATGAAGTCCTCATTGGAGTGGGATCTTTTCCATCTCCGCTCAGCAACCCTGGAAGCCCATCTCAGTTCTTTGGTCAGGCTGGTGTGCCAGGGCTGTCTGTTGATTTTGTGAGCTTTGGTATGTGTGAGAGGGACAAACAATTCCAAAACTGCAGCTATTGCAGTATTATGTAGAGCAGCAGCGGCATCAGCATTGTGTAGGGAACTTATATCTGTAAGAGGGAGGAGGGATTCAGACAGTGAGGTTAGATTGAGTTGTTTAAGTTTTCTGTGAGGGTGTGCAAGTTTGTGGGGTGGGGATTGTGGACCTGGAGAGAGAAGAGAATGTAAATAGGTTGTGGTCAGAAAGATTTAGAGGTGAGTTAGAGAGGTTATATAGGGAGCAGAGGCGGGTGAAGATGATGTCCAGTGTGTGGCCATCTTTGTCAGTGGCTTCAGAAGACCATTGAGTGAGGCAAAAGGAGGAAGTGAGAGATAGAAGCTTAGTGGCAGCTGAGATAGAAGTGTTAATGGGGATGTTGAAGACGCCCAAGATGATAGTGGGGATGTCAGCTGAGAGGAAATGAAGTAGCCAGGTAGTGAAGTATTCAAAGAAGGTGGTGGCTGGCCCTGGAGGGAGCTGTTATCTGACAGGAACAAACAACTCCTCAGCCATGCTTGCAGCTGGGTCGAGGGGTGTGGGAAAGGTGGAATCCACCATACAAAGGTGCAGCTGGAGAGGCAGTGTTAGAGGGGGTGAGCCGAGTTTCAGTGATAGCGAGAAAGGAAAGTTTGTTAATAATGAAAAGGTCGTGGATGTGGGAAAGTTTATTTCAAACATTGGGAGCGTTCCATAGAGCTCCTGTTAGTGGATCTAGGGAAGCGGCGGCCAGGTGAATGGGTATAAGGTTAGAGAGGTTATGGAAAGTTGTGATAGAGTGTGGATGGGAGGTAGAATGACTGTGGAAATGTGGTGAGGAGGAACAGGATTTGGAGCAATATGACCAGCAGTGAGGAGGAGCAGAGAAAGAGTTAACAGGTGGGAGCAGGAGAGGGCATGAGAGGGCTTTCTATGTTTGGAGATAGAGGATTGGATGTTGAGTAACAGTTCTGAGGAGGAGGTGAGATGGATGAGGAGGATTGAAGAAGAGATGAACAGTTCCTTACTAAGGATAAGGAGGGTTAAAATCCACACTGAATTTCATACAATTAATTGGTACATTGCATATTAATTATCATAAACAATTAAAAGATTTGAATTTTCTATATTTATATCAGCATAGAATATTTGCACCAAACATGTCAAATGCAACTTAACCTTAAAGTGTAAATATTATTTAGTCAATATACAGTATTCTCTTTTTTTTTGGAAAAGTTTGACCGAACATAGGAGGTAATAGACAGGACTTTAACTAAAACTATGCTGTAGATATTTTTGATTTTTCCTGCTTGTAGTAGATATACTTTTCCACAGTATAATAATTCAAAAACTTCTTCTAAGTTCATAAGATTCCATGCTCTGCTTCATTTTACTTCATCGTTGTGGCTTTATAGAGAATAAACTTTTCCACTAAATATATAAAAACTTATTATTGTTTTTTTTTGTGTCTTTTCTAAACTTTTACATAAAATGCATTAATCCTTACAAATCCTTACAAAGTAAAAATATTCTACTTATCTTTAACTTTCAATTGAGAAACATAAACATAGATTAATGTTTGCATTGACTATTTCTTGTATCATAGTTGTTTTTGAATCAACAGGACACAAAAAAGAGTTTTGTCAAAATGTCCTCATATTTCAAGTGAACCTATATTTGAGCATAAAGTCAATATGACACAATCATTAAGAGTGTTGTTTACTTTTGGCAATGAAACTAATATTATACATCTCCAAATTGTTATCATTATTTTCCCATTTTCAAGGAAATGACTAAGCCATTAGCCCAAGGATATTATTAGCTCTCATCTGCTGACTTAAAAATATGACACATTTCAGGGGAACATGTTATTCTGTTCCATTTAGGCAGCTTGCTATTAGTATTATTTATTAATGCACATAGACAAATCAGGAATCTTTAAATAATAATATCAAATATTTAATTGTCATTTGCCCTCTTGTGTCCATCAATCAAGACTTCACCTTCTTTCTTCTTAGACATAAAAATCTGAAGTTATTTGCCAAATAGTTTTATCGTTGTTATTTATCTAAAAAAGATAACTCCTGTAACTTTTGAGAGGTTCAAGAGAGGCCTGGATGTCTTCCTGGAGCATAACAATATTGTATCTTACAGGTATTAGGTTCTTTAGAAGGACGTAGATCTGGGATATATTGTGACGGAGTATAGGCTGAACTGGATGGACAAATGTCTTTTTTTGGCCTTGCTAAATATGTTACTATGTTACTCTTCTGATAACTTTCTATCTGCCAATACTGCTAAGTGGAGGGAATCTAATATAGAGAACACATGTTAATAACTACATAATGTTCCTTCCTTACCTTTCCCTGTGGGCTTGAGATATCTTCAGTTGTAAGATGACCATGTTTAAAAAAATAATTAATAAATAAAATTTGTGATACCCAGCAAAATTAGCTAAGACTACCATGTTTCAGGACTGATATATAGCATTCTATAATTCTGTATATAGTCCCTCATCCCGACATGTAAGAGAAGAAAACTAACTTTTACTATGCTTACTTGCGGGGCGGTCCGGTCTGAGAGGTGTCACTCTTCTTGATTCGGTGCCTCTTAACTTCTTGCGATGACGTCCTCTATCTTGGTTCATCTATCATCCACAGACGCTTGCTCTGTATTGCGCTTTTGTGCAGGCGTACTTCTCTGCTCTGTTGAAGGCAGAGCAAAGTAATGTAGTGCTCAGGCACCTAGAAAGGTCAGAGAGACCCAGTGCCTGCATGTACATGTCCCATCCAGGATTACCCACCTTTTTTGTATTACCCTGTTTTTATGTTCTTTTATGATTTTCTTGAAGGTAACCTTTAATTTATATAAATAAAGATTTTTTTAACCATTCTAAAGAAAACTCTGTTTTCTTAGGTGTTTGTTATGATATATTTTGCTTTTTTGGCTTTAGAATTATTGTAATTGAGGATATTGGTGTATTTTCAATTAAATAGTTTAGATAATGGATGTTCCAGGGATATTTCTATAAAACCTAAAAGTACTGTAAAATATCAAAAGATATAATAAATTCATCTAAATTCTACAGGTCCCAGATTAGTGTACAACTGTTCCCTGCTGGGTCCTACTGCCTGTCCTGTAATTGACACATCAGAAATGACCGGTTATGCCCACTGGCACACCCTCTTATCCTTTGTCAAGAAAAGGTAATGGTAGACACCTCTGCATAAAAAGAAAAAGATAACATGCCAGAAGCCAAGGTCCTTCATCAACCTTGATCTGACTCTGGAGTTCCTAAAAGAATTATTATCAGAAGTATTAGGTTATACATCATATAGAAAATAAAAAGTGCCATTGTGGAGAATGAAAGTCAAGATTATGTTTTATATCGTAATCACTCATTAATGTACTTTTATATAGTTATGATTCTATAATGACACAAGAAGACTATTATCTATGTTACTGTGATTTCATTCTTTGCTTCAATTCACTTCATCACATGGGTCATGGGTCAGTAAAATTTGCATTGATGTTCTTTTTGCTACAATAGAAGAGACTGCTAAATGTAAAATACTTTGCTTTAAAGGATGCCTTTTGCATATTAAATTTTAAGTGCAGAAAAATAATATGCATCCTCATCTACCACCCAATATGTTCTTCTTATGCTTGAATATCAGATGTAGTTCTTAGTTGTGCTAAAGATTGGGCCATCATTTAGCATTCACACAGTGTAAGTGCATACTTAATCTCTTCAGTATGTTTCCTTATGGAAAATATAAATACTTGACTACTAACATTTTATTTAAAGAGAACTGTTTGGGTTCTGCTTGCTGTGAATGACAAAAATGCATCATAGTACGCTCCGACACAAAGTGTAGTACATTGCCAATCTTTGAAATGTCAGTGCATGGACAACCTGCTGGGTTCAGCTTAGAGAGCTGTAGTGCCAAGACTGCAAATAATAAAGGATAAAGGTTAATGAAAGCATTGGGCTATTTATTATCTAGAATAAAATAGTCTGGTACTATGCAGACAACTCCATCAAAGAATGAGGTTTTTAGCTTTTAATTTTAACCTTTTGCTATCCATTACGACAATAATTTTTATTTGATTTTACTGAATTTGACAGTATTTGCAATTTAGTGAATGTGGCAGTAAATTCTACTGTTTTAATGTACTTGTCCAAAATAAAATATGTTATTCTTAGGAGAAACATTTAAAAAGCTTCTTGTCTTCTGAAGTGATTATTTCATACCTAGTATACGTTTTCAGCTTTACAGCTCTACTATTAAAAGAGAATAATAGTAGGCTATTAGAAAGCTCTAGTTAAACTTTCCTTGAACAAAACTACAGCCCATAGTAAGGCATCATGTACATGGAATTGCTATGTGTCCCATGTAAGTAGCCATAGAGCATTCTGTGCACATTTAATGTTTTACTTTGGAAGCATTTTTTCAAGAAAAAATAACTTTTGTAATGCAAGAATCAATGGAGCAAGCAATGACAGGATCCAATGAAAAAATAATTGTGGGTAATATGCATGTTTATGGATGTGCAATAGGGACCTATAGAATCCCATCAGAGGCTTTATGGAGCTTTCATTGGCATACCTACACACCTGCAAAGAAGTATAATTATGCAAAGATAGTGACATCAATGGAGGAGATTGGACAAAACAGCGACATCCACAATCTGCTGTTTATTGACACACCCTTTCTGGATGTTTAACTACCCTGAGTCCCTTCATATAGGTGCTGGTGTTAGCTCTATTTACCTATGTCTGTTGGAAGTGCTAAAAGTCGACTAGTTTCTTCTTGGAGCCTGTTGGAGCATTGCTGGCGTGAGCTCTCTTGTGTCATCTCAAGCTAAGTGTATTCCCTCGTTTGTCTTCCTGCTTTGTCTTTAGTGGTATTGGAGTCTGACTAGCGCACAACCCATCCAATCACTATCCAGGGTCTATTGCTAGGGGCAGTCAGAGATTAGGTTCCTGCTCGGCGATAGATGTGGAACCTATTTAGGGATGTTAGGCCAGACAGGGTTTTGTCAGATCTGCCTAGGGGTTTCCACTCCCCCTTTCCTAGTGTTTGGGCTCCCTCTCCCTCTTCCCGTTGTTGTGCACTTATCTTCTCCCTCACCCAGACTGACAGCTGATGGATAGTATTTATGGTGGCCAGAAAAGTTCCTGTAATACCAAGTTGGTGAGTCCATCTTGATTTATTTTGCCTTTCTGTAGGCCTCCTTCACAGTTCCTGGTGATTCATGTTCAGGAAAAACAAGTACTTGTAAGATCTGTGGTCTGTGTCCTATCCGTATGTTTCATCCATGTGACATCCATGTAGCTGTAAGTCCGTATGTGACATCTGTGTGCTGTCTGTTCATCATGTGACATGTATCAGCTCCTGGGAGGAAGCGGTACAGTACAAGCTTATCCCAGGTGCTGACTGCTGAAAGGAGCTTTCACCATTGTCGTCTGGTCTTCATGAGATTAGAACAGCCAGGCGACAATGATGAGAGTTTTATTCAGCCCCCGCTGTGGACCTCCTGTGTAAAACACTTTGAACCAATGTACTGGCTGGCCATATGAAACCAAATTTCCCATTTTTTTCATTTGGTACTGCCATACTGTTAGCCTATGCATGGAAAGGAAGGCCTGCCCTGCACAAAATTTAGACGCACCTCAATACATTTTGAAGAGACGGAGTGGATGGCCACATGAAACCAAGGTTCCCATTGCGCTTATTTTTTTTTACTCCCATACAGTTTGCCCACGAAGTAAATGCAAGGCGTGCCCTGCCACAAACTTACAAGCACCCCAATAACCCTTTTAACCAGCATACTGGATGACCACATGAAACCAAAGTTCCCATTTTTCTTAAATAGCTACTCCCATAATGTTAGCCTATGCATTGTGCTAGGAGTAAGGTTCCTGCATCTGCTCTGCAGGAATCCATACCCTTACATTCTGCGGTCTCTTACTCTTTATCTACCGCAGAGGAGATTGCCTTGCAGCAAAACTCTCCAAGGGCTAAGTCCCTCTGTCTTCCTACTGAGCATGCTCATGAGATGGTTTCCCATTGGAGATTGGGAGTCATGTGCTCAGGTCCTGCTCCAGATCTCATTGGTCCATCTCGGAGATCTGGAAGCTTCCGGAAGGTCCCGGCTGCTATAAAAAGCGCGCATGGCTGTTCTGTCATGTGCTAGTATAGACTATACTGCTATGTGTGAATGGTGACGGATGTATGATTCTGGTGACTGACTTATTATGAAACCCCTTCCCTCTGATATTCCGCAATTAGTTCAGTAGTCTGCACCAGTCTGTGGCAAGTCTTAGGCCACTGTGCACACCGCACCTCTGCGCTAGCATCCGACATAGCGCCTGCTTTATAGCTGTGTCGTCCTGTGGCAGTGTCCTGAGCCGCGCTGCAGTTGCAGCCCTTCTTGGCGTTCGCAGTAGCGATGCCACACACACGGTAGGTCTAGATGAATGCAGCCCCTCTGCCTTAGGTCCTGCTCCTGTGACCTTATACCGTGTGTGCATTTACCTGAGGCCTGTGACTCTAACAGGCTCAGCCTTTTTGTATGTTTTTGTTGCGGTGCCTCTGTGTGTGAACAGAGCCCACTTTGCGCACTTCGGGTGAAGTTGAACCCGTGCGCATTATATCGCCATATTGCTTGTCTGCCATTACTCAGCAGCGGTTGTAACACCTACTGCACGGTGGACCCCGAGCGGCAAATGCACTTTATTATTATTTCTATTTAGTGCGTTCCGCCATTCCTAACACATTGAAAGCAAGGTCTGCCCTGCCCCAAAGTTACACGCTGTGGTGCAGCCGAGAGTGTAGTGCTGGATGGGAGATATTATTCTCCCAGCAGGATAAAGTTTGGCCGGAATTTTCCCTAAAGTTGAGGACCTGCTATGATGTCACGGTCATGTGATCAGCACATGTGTACCTCAACCATGGGTAAGGTTATGGGCTATGTAATGGAGATTGTTGTTTGGCACATGGTGAGCGTGTGCAAGGTAAGAAGAACTAGGCTGGAGATAGCCTGAACTTATTTTGTTGGACTACCAGTGCTGCAAAGGTTTAGCAGCAAGTCTCAAAACAACCCTGGGAATGGCACCTGGCAGATGTCACTGATCGGACAGCTGCTTGGTTAAGTCTGTCCCATGCAAGGGTGAGTCTGGGACCAGTGGTTCTCCAAGCTGGAGTATGTTTGTGTTTTTCATTTACTTTCTGCTAACCTGCTGTTTAAAGTATCATTAAACCACTGAATTTGGACTGTAAGCCTGTGTGTTGCCTCATTACTGCGGCCCTGCCACTGCCTACCAGAGCAAATCCCTACATATTGGTGGCTTGAATGTGGGCTCAGCAGCAAGAGGCTACGCAGCACCAACTGATATTTAATCAACAGCTGCAGGAAACCAACCGGCTGTTGATACAGCACATCACGACGGCACAGACAACAGGAACTACCAGGGGAATCCATGATGTCCGGAAAGCAGTTTGTACAGTGATTCCCAAAATGGAGAAATCTGATGATGTTGAGACATACCTGGAGGTGTTCAAAGGAGTGGCTGAGAGGGAGAAACTACCCTGGGACCAGTGGGCAGAAATTAAAGCTCCATTTCTGGCCCCAGGACCATTGAAAGCCTATTAGGACCTACCCACTGACCAAAAGGTGGACTACATGATCGTCAAGGGTGAGATACTGGCATGTCTTGGGGTAAATGTGTTAGTCCGGGCCCAGCAGGTACACCATTGGGAGTTTACCCCCTCCATGCCGGCTCGGTCTCAGTATTACGACCTGTTGCACTTGTTACAAAAGTGGTTGCTGCCTGAGGTGCTGTCTCTCATGGCCACGCTGGACTGCATAGTGACTGATAAATTTTGGGGGGCTCTACCCCACTTCTTACAAACATGGGTCGGAAAGGCATTACCTAATAATGCTCTCCAGATGACAGACCTCATAGAAAGATATGGGGCTACCAAAGAGCTACAGGGAGCTGTCACGGGGTCCTTCTCTGGTATCACACAATCAACAGAGCAAGAGGAGAGTGAACAATCCCAAGACATTTATTTAGGCAAAAATACGAAAGGTCCATATTCAGTCCACTACGCAAAGGAGTGAATGCAGTTCAGTAACAGTAGAACATGTCCAGGGTGATGAGAGTCCAAAATCCAGCTGACAGTAGATAACATGTTCCATATATTCTTCTTTCTCTCCGAAGTCCTGTCTTCACACCATGATCTGCACACAGCAACTGACTTGCCCAGCCCCTGTCCTCCCCAGCCCCCTCCTTATGTCCAGGGGGAGTCAAACAGGTTGGGGCGGTTTTCAGGCCTCCCAGACTTGACAAAAGGTGCCTGGGGGATTATGACACTACAGGGGGTCATCAAGAGTCATAGATAAAGGTCAGGCTGCAGACATACAGTGGGGAAAAAAAGTATTTAGTCAGTCAGCAATAGTGCAAGTTCCACCACTTAAAAAGATGAGAGGCGTCTGTAATTTACATCATAGGTAGACCTCAACTATGGGAGACAAACTGAGAAAAAAAAATCCAGAAAATCACATTGTCTGTATTTTTTTCATTTTATTTGCATATTATGGTGGAAAATAAGTATTTGGTCAGAAACAAGCAATCAAGATTTCTGGCTCTCACAGACCTGTAACTTCTTCTTTAAGAGTCTCCTCTTTCCTCCACTCATTACCTGTAGTAATGGCACCTGTTTAAACTTGTTATCAGTATAAAAAGACACCTGTGCACACCCTCAAACAGTCTGACTCCAAACTCCACTATGGTGAAGACCAAAGAGCTGTCAAGGACACCAGAAACAAAATTGTAGCCCTGCACCAGGCTGGGAAGACTGAATCTGCAATAGCCAACCAGCTTGGAGTGAAGAAATCAACTGTGGGAGCAATAATTAGAAAATGGAAGACATACAAGACCACTGATAATCTCCCTCGATCTGGTGCTCCACGCAAAATCCCACCCCGTGGGGTCAGAATGATCACAAGAACGGTGAGCAAAAATCCCAGAACCACGCGGGGGGACCTAGTGAATGAACTGCAGAGAGCTGGGACCAATGTAACAAGGCCTACCATAAATAACACACTACGCCACCATGGACTCAGATCCTGCAGTGCCAGACGTGTCCCACTGCTTAAGCCTGTACATGTCCGGGCCCGTCTGAAGTTTGCTAGAGAGCATTTGGATGATCCAGAGGAGTTTTGGGAGAATGTCCTATGGTCTGATGAAACCAAACTGGAACTGTTTGGTAGAAACACAACTTGTCGTGTTTGGAGGAAAAAGAATACTGAGTTGCATCCATCAAACACCATACCTACTGTAAAGCATGGTGGTGGAAACATCATGCTTTGGGGCTGTTTCTCTGCAAAGGGGCCAGGACGACTGATCCGGGTACATGAAAGAATGAATGGGGCCATGTATCGTGAGATTTTGAGCGCAAACCTCCTTCCATCAGCAAGGGCATTGAAGATGAAACATGGCTGGGTCTTTCAACATGACAATGATCCAAAGCACACCGCCAGGGCAACGAAGGAGTGGCTTCGTAAGAAGCATTTCAAGGTCCTGGAGTGGCCTAGCCAGTCTCCAGATCTCAACCCTATAGAAAACCTTTGGAGGGAGTTGAAAGTCCGTGTTGCCAAGCGAAAAGCCAAAAACATCACTGCTCTAGAGGAGATCTGCATGGAGGAATGGGCCAACATACCAACAACAGTGTGTGGCAACCTTGTGAAGACTTACAGAAAACGTTTGACCTCTGTCATTGCCAACAAAGGATATATCACAAAGTATTGAGATGAAATTTTGTTTCTGACCAAATACTTATTTTCCACCATAATATGCAAATAAAATGAAAAAAAAACAGACAATGTGATTTTCTGGATTTTTTTTTTCTCAGTTTGTCTCCCATAGTTGAGGTCTACCTATGATGTAAATTACAGACGCCTCTCATCTTTTTAAGTAGTGGAACTTGCACTATTGCTGACTGACTAAATACTTTTTTTCCCCACTGTACAAGGCATCAAGATTAACACTATGCAAATCAGTGAAATGGCAATATACACAAAATGATATCCATATAGCATATCACACCATCACAACCGCGACTCCCCGGAAGGAACAGGAAGGTTCCCTAAGTCTCCACTCCTGGCTCGGCGAGCAGAGCCAAGGAAGGCCTCTCAAGACTTGTCTGGGGAAGAAAGGGGCCCCATAATCTGCTTGTGGTGCCAGGAGCCAGGCCATATGAGAGCTGATTTCCCCCACCTGGCTGAGCCCATGGACACAAACTTTGGGTACCGCCAATTCCATTATGCAGAGCCGATTTGTGCAATGGGCACCCCAGTGAGTCCCAATATGGAACATTTGTGTAATGTTGAAGTTGAGGGCACCCCAGTTGTGGCCCTACTGGACTCAGGGAGTCTCGTGACCCTGATACGAGCCAGCCGGGTACAAGCCAACAACCACACTGGTCAGAAAATTGGGGTGTTGTGTATATATGAGGACCTAAAAGACTATGCTACCACACTAGTCATGATAAACACGCCAGAGGGGAGGTGGTGCCATGAGGTGGGGGTTGTGATTCATTTACATTATGAAGAGATACTTGGTAGAGACTTTCCTTTATTTTCTGTACTTTGGCCAACTGTTGTCCAATCCACAGAACAACTGCCAGCACCGGAGGCAACCAGGTTACATTCTCCAGAAGTGGGGCATGAACCTGGTGGCCCAGAGGAAGAAGTGCTGGCCATAGGGATAACTTCACCTTCGGTGGAGGAGGGGGAAAATTCTCCCTAGATGTATTGGCTGGAGAGGTGGAAGACTTGCCACCGGGACCTGAATTGTCAGACTTAAATGCATCAGGTGACAATTTTGGTGTAGTGCAACTCCAAGACCCTACTTTGGCTCGAGCCAGGGGAAATGTACTGTTTATTATTGGGGAACCCCAACAACCTGAGGCAGCTACAGTGTTGCCACGCTTTGAGCTGAACCAAGATCTGTTGTATTAAGTCAAGAAAATACGTGGGGAAAGGGTACCTCAGGCATATCATAGGCTGGTAATGGACTTAGCACATGCGCATGTACTCGGTGGGCATTTGGGCCAAAACAAAACCCTAGACCGAATTTTGCAGGGGTTTTACTGGCTAGGTGTCCATGAAGAAGTTATACTATACTGTAATTCATGTCCAGTGTGCCAGGTCACCAATCCCCAGCCTCACTTTCGGAGTCCTTTGGTGCCTTTACCAATAGTGTTGAGCGATACCGTTTGATACCCAAAAATATCGTATCGAATGGTATCGCCCGATACGAAAAAAATATCGGGTATCGCCGATTCTGATACCGGAAGTCCCATTCAAGTCAATGGGACTTCCGTTATCGGAATTAAAAAAAGCCCTTTATTTCCTTGTTGGCTAATTCTACATAATTGAAAACAAATAAGAATCATGTAGAATGTATTGTGGGAGGTGGAGGAGACATTAAAGGCATAGTGGTTTATTCAAATCACATGGCATAGCATTAATTCCAATTTTTTTTTTCAAAACGTTCGGAGTTAAAAAGATATTGACTATGTTAACCTTTTTTATATTTTGTCAGATATGTATGTTTCACAACTTCCATGCTCTTCACCTTCTTTTGTACTTCTCCCACACTTTTTCCTGAAATAAAAGCGGCTGGGCACATTGTATTGTGGAACTGCCAATGACATCAAGTTCCGAAAAGTGTCAGTCTCCACCAGCCTGAATGACAGCATCTCAAGGGCCAGTAGTTTGGCAATGCCGGCATTCAGAGCCAGTGCTCGGGGATGGTTTGCCGAGTATGGCCGCTTTTTCTCCCATGCCTGTGCTACCGATAGCTGGTGAGTGGCCTGGGAGTGTGATGATGACTGCGAACGTGGTTCAGTGGGTGGAATTTCACTGGGTCTCTGGACAACAGTGGCAGTGGTTCTTCCATGGCGTTCCAGTGAGGAAGCCGAACCAGCTGTGTGTGAGCTGGAGGAAGAGGCCCCAACACGAGCTGAAGAGGTGGTAGGTGCTGCTGAAGGTTGGCCTACATCTTCAGTGTGTCTGTGTAACTCCACCTCGTGCTTGGTACGCACATGTTTCCACATATTTGTGGTATTGAGGTTGCTCACATTTTTCCCTCGTTTCACTTTCTGATGACACAGCTTGCATTTGACAAAGCAAATGTCATCTGCAACTGTGTCAAAAAAAGACCACGCACTGCAAGTCCTGGGAGTGCCCGTTTTGTGTTTTGGAAGAGGATTGCTCCTCACGGGTGCCAAAGTGGAGGCTACAGGAAACCAAGTCTGCCCCCGCCCTCTCCCTCCTCTTTTGGCCGTTCAGGGAATCTCTTCCTCAGAGCTGCTCCCACCACCTTCCTGTGGCTGACGCCATGATGGGTCAAGGACCTCATCATCTCCACTCCCCTCTTCAAGCACCGGCTGGTCCTGGGTTGTCTCGCCAGCACTGTACGCACCAGAAATTGGCAACTGAGTCTCATCATCATCAGATGAGCACTGAGGTGTGCTGACAATAGGCACTGGCCCACCCGCCTCTTCAGATTCAGAGGGACAAAGCAGTTGCGCATCACTGCATACTCCCTCTTCTTCACGCTCTAGAATGCTGCTTGGCTGGCCACCTCTTTCCAAGTCAACAGATTCTGAGAACAGAAGTAAAGATTGAGATGGCTCCTGTCCAGGGCTCTCAGACTGCCTGGGCAATTTGGCAGGTGGTGAAGAGACAGATGGTTGCTCTTCAGTGCTCTGGCCTTGGGAGGATGCGGAAGTCATTGAAGTGGATGCGTTAGCTGCCATCCATCCGACAACGGCTTCAATTTGTTCGTCACGCAGCAGTGGGGTACGGCGAGGTCCTACAAAGCTGCGCATGAAGGACTGTTGCCTGGTTAAAGTGGGGGATGCCGGGTCACTGGTGGCCGCAGCAGACACCGAATCCCCACGTCCTCTCCCTGCTGAATCCCCCCGTCCTCTCCCTGCTGAAACTCCACGGCCACGACCACGTGCCTTACTCCCTGCCTTCTTCATCTTGGTAGACTGATAAAGATAGGCAGAAAAGTAAAAAAGGGGTGGCTTAGTGTTCTTATTCCTGAACACCTGCAAACCAGTATAAGAAACACTAATTTGGCTAAGAGTGTGTGTACTACACTTTAATATGATCTAATGTGGCCTAGACAACTGTAAAGTGGAGTGTTTGGTGAACTTTATTTCCTTTTTTTGGGGGGGGGGAAAGAAAAGGATGTGACCAAAGTTTGAAAGCTATAGTATCACAAACTTTTTGGAGCGATTACAATGCAGGAAGCTAACCTACAATGCAATTGATGAGGCTCCAAAAAATAGGGTGATACTAGTCTGGCTGGCCCTGAAGGGCACAAGCCAGCAAAAAGGCTCCTCTATCTAATCCTATATAGTGTTTGCAACCAACCAATGACAATGGATGCGGTTGGAAGCACACTAATATAGGAGCAAAAATTAGGCTAAATTAGCTGCAAAAAAAGGACTATGTATGAGGCAGTGACGTACACTGAGCGAACTACAGCTAGCGGTGGCTGTAGAACACACTGCAACGTGAGCTGCACTCACACACAGAGAGACCTATCAGACAGCCAAAAACAGTGCAGAGAAATGGGCTATAGCACTGAAAGGCTGCTGAAAGGCTCCGCTGTCCACTCCTTTAGTGTTTGCAACCAACGTATATGGATACGTATGGAAGCACACTATACAGGAGAAAAAAAAAGCAGCAATAAAAGAAAAATGTGTATGAGGCAGAGACACACGCTGGGCAGCCTACAAGCAGACGTGCCTGCAGGACACACTACATAGCGTGGGTCTGCACTCACACAGCCCTTGCAGACAGCTATTAAAACAGCGCTGCTGGGCTACAAAAATGCTACAGTGGTGGATTATGTAGCCTGGGTAGAGCAATAGATATTTTGGATGATCGCTATTTCTAACTGTCCGTCACAGTCTTCAACAGCAGCCTGTCCCTAACTGAATTCACAGCAGAGTGACCAGAAATGGCGGCTGCAGCGGTTTTTATAGCGCATCATGACATCATTTCAGCAGCCAATCACAGCCATGCCAGTAGTTAACATGCCTACATGCCTAACAGGATGTGCCCACACTTCTGAGGATCCCCATTGGCTGAATCAAATTGAGCGGGCTCCTAGCATTATGGGAACTTCCGATTCCGGTATTCGATATGAAAAAAGTATCGGAACTAAGTATCGGAATTCCGATACAGCTAATATCGGCCGATACCCGATACTTGCGGTATCGGAATGCTCAACACTATTTACCAATTATAGAGGTACCTTTTGAAAGAGTGGCAATGGATCTGGTTGGTCCTGTCAATAAGTCAGCAAGGGGACACCAACATATCCTTGTAGTTCTATATTATGCTACCCGGTATCCTGAGGCCGTTCGGCTGCGACACACATCAGCTAAGCTCATAGCAAAAAACTCATGGGTATGTTTTCTTGGGTGGGGATTCCTCAAGAGATTTTAACAGACCAGGGAAACCCCTTTATGTCAAAAATTTTGAAGGAACTTTGCCGCTTGTTAAATGTTAAACAATTGCGCACATCAGTCTATCATCCCCAAACAGATGGTCTGGTAGAAAGATTCAATAAGATGCTAAAGAACATGTTAAGAAAAGCAGTTTCCAAAGATGGGAAGGATTGGGATCTCTTACTGACATATTGTTTGCAGTGTGGGAGGTGCCCCAGGCATCTATGGGGTTCTCACCCAAAGAGACCTGGGAGAACCAACCAACCCCCCACAAGAGTGTGATTGTCATGCTGTTCTGTCAGTACCTGGTTGTCGGCGTGACAATGCATATCTTTGCTTTAACCCTTTGCTCCTTTTCCCCTAATTGAGCTGGGATACTGTTGGCTGTTACCTGTATGGAACCTGCTCAGTTCCCTGCTCTGCTGCGTAGCCGTACATGTGTTGGTATATCTTTGCTCTTCGGCATCACCTTCCCCATTTGTGGTCCCTGGTTGCAGCTGTGGAAGCTGTCCGTGGGTTGCGAGGTCATTTGCAGCTGGTGCATGACTTTCCACTTGTGTCTGTGCATGCAGCCACTGCCAGGTGCCCTGAGCCTCAGTTCCTGCACTGACTGTGCTGTAATGGTTTCTGTTTGTGCTTAGGGCATGCATGGCCACAACTTCCCTGCTTTTATCAGGGTTATTGTGTGTACTTGAAATGCTGTACCCAGCCAATTAATGAGGGGCAGCTCCTAAATAAAGTTTCCCTGCCCTGTTGGTGGGGCCAGAGCTACTCACAATGAGGGGCAGCTCCTAAATAAAGTTCCCCTGCCCTATTGGCAGGGCCAGAGCTACTCACAAAGCTCCTGAACTTTGCCATGTGTGTTTTGTGTTCCTGGCCCTCTCCTGTCTATGTTTTGGTACCAAAGTCCTTTCCTTGATTCCTGTTTTGCCCTTTTCCTGCACCTGTGCTGGAGGCGGTATATCCAGGCCTGAATCCTTGATCCTGTACCTGTCCTGTACCTTACCTTGTCTGATCTGTGTTTGCTGTGTTATGTTCCTGGAAACCCTCTGTGTCTGGAGCCTCACACCCATTGACTCGGAGTCTCTTGTAACTAGTGTTCCTGCTGAGCATCTACTACCCTGTGCTCTGACTACCATGCGGTGCTAGCTCCATGCAGGCCTAACAATCCTGCGGTTCTAGCACCATCACGCTTGAGTTCCTTTCAAGGGCCAATGACTGGAGCCTGATGACCACAGTCTGGAACCTGATGACCACTGCCTGAAGCTTAGAGCCTGATGACTACAGTGGTGCCTGCAGGTCGTGTTGGATGTCCGGAACTGAACGACACCTGTCTGATGTCTGCCGGTGACTTTGATGTCCTGTGAATGACCCTGATTGTCCTGATGTCCTCGTGTACCCTGATGTACTGCCTGTGTCCTGATGACCTTGTGTACCCTGATGTCCTGTCTGTGTCCTGATGACCTTGTGTACCCTGATGTCCTGCCTGTGCCCTGATGTCCTGATGTCCTCATGTACCCTGATGTCCTGCCTGTGTTCTGATGACCTCATTTACCCTGATGTCTTGCCTGTGTCCTGATGTCCCGCCTATGTGTGCCTCGTTGATCTGCTGGTGCCTTAGGGTCCACTGGGTGGTACCCTTCTGGGAGGTGTGGAATCGGGAGCCAGGCATAGTCATGTTTGATTTATAAACTGTGTGTCCTTACTTTAGTAAACTTTACGTTCTCTATACCTGAAGTTGTGCTACGTTCTCTATACCTGAAGTTGTGCAGTGTAATCAAGTCCTACTGTATGTGTCTTCTCCTTGTCCACATGCTCAGCTACCACAGAATCCTGGTCGCTGCCCATTTCTGGTTCAGGGTAGGTCTGGGTCCCCCTCTGCGATATAGAGGGTCCATATTGTGTCCCTAGGGACGCCCGCCCCTCGCCGTCATGGTCGGTCAGCGTGAAGGCACCTGCTGTGCCGCGTCCGCGGCTGCAGTTGTGACAGTGATAGAACATGTTGCAAAAATGCAAGAAAGAAAGGAGACAGTCCTACCATTAGTCTGGGAACATATGGAAGCAGCACAGCAGTCGCAGAGTCGGGTCTATAACCATGAGGCTCGGGTTAGAACCTTTAGTCCTGGGTATCAGGTGTTGGTACGTGTGCCTACAGTAGATAGCAAATTCCTTGCAAGGTGGCAGTGGCCCTACGAGATTATGGAGAAGGTGTGACCAGTAGACTACAAGGTACACCAACCAGAATGGAGGAAGCCAGAACAGATTTACCATATTAATTTACTTAAACCCTGGAAAGATATAGACCACCTTGGTGGGGATAGTCCGCTGCCTGCACTTCATATGGAGAAGGCTTCATTACCTCTGGCGTGTCAGGAGAAACCTTCTCCATAGTCAAAAGCAAATACTTTGTCTCCTAAACAGGTCCAGGAGTTTGTTAGCCGAAATACAGACGTTTTCTCTGAGCTCCCTGGATGCACCTCCCTAATTCAACATGACATTGTCGCGGAGCCACAGGCCAATGTCCAACTAAATCCATATCGGGTGCATGAGGTCTGGCAACAAGCCATCTCGGAGGAGGTGAAAACTATGCTGCAGTTGGGGGTTATTGACGAGCCCCAAAGTGAGTGGGCCAGCCCAATACTCATAAAACCCAAGCCTTATGGGACGCTAGGGTTCCGTAATGACTTTAGAAAACTTAATGAAATTTCAAAATTTGACACCTGCCCCATGCCCCGGATCAATGAGTTGATAGAGCGGTTTGGGCAGGCACAGTGTTTTTCAATTCTTGACCTCACAAAAGGATATTGGCAGGTTCCCCTAACAGAGGCGGCTAAGGAAAAAATGGCCTTTGCAACACCCAAAGGGCTGATCCAGTATAAAGTAGTACCCTTTGGGTTGCATGGCGTGCCAGCGATGTTCCATAGGTAAATGGATATTGTTCTCCGTCTCCATTGCCGTTATGCCTCAGTTTATCTGGATGATATTGTTGTGTACAGTACAGACTGAGAAAGTCACATACCAAATGTACAGGCGGTAATAGATTCTCTGCGACAAACAGGGCTAACCGCCAATCCAAAGAAGTGTTCCATAGGGCTGGAGGAAGCTCGATACTTGGGTTGTCATTGGGGGAGGAGTCCTCAAACCCCAAGTAAACAAAGTGGAGGCAATTCAGAACTGGCCCCATCCCCTCACAACAAAACAGGTAAAAGCCTTCTTAGGTTTAGTGGGATATTACAGGCGGGTTATTCCCAACTTTGCAACCCTGTCCGCGCCTTTAACAGACTGCTTGAAAGGGAGGAAGTCGGTGATGGTCCCCTGGAATGATCAGTTAGAGGAGGCCTTTGTAAAGTTAAAGTTGGTACTGTGTGGTACACCAGTTCTGCTTACACTCAATTTCAAAAGAGAATTCATTGTGCAGTCTCATGCCTTGGAGATAAGTCTTGGTGTCGTGCTGTCTCAAAAGGTTAAAAGGAAAGAGCATCCCATTAGTTTTCTGAGCTGGAAGCTTACCCCAGCCGAAACCAGGTACAGTATTGTGGAGAGAGAGTGCCTGGCCATTAAGTAGGCACTTGAGTCATTGCGCTATTAGTTGCTGGGGAGAACATTTTGCTTGGTGACAGATCATTCCCCCCTTACGTGGATGAGTCAAGCTAAGGAGAAGAATGCGCAAGTCACCAGGGGGTTTGTGTCCCTGCAAAATTTCAAATTTTCAGTAGAACATCCGGCATGCAGACTACAGGGGAATGCAGATGCCCTGTCCAGAGTTCACTGTATGTCATGTGTCCACCCCCCTAGGGTTGAACAAGGGGGAGGAATGTGGGGCAGCAGAGGGTGTAGTGCTGGATGGAAGATATATTTCTCCCAGCAGGATAAAGTTTGACCGGAATTTTCCCTAAAGTTGAGGAACTGCAATGATGTCACGTTCATGTGAACAGCCCAAGTGATGTGTACCTCACCTGTGGGTGGGGTTATGGACTATGTAATGGAGATTGTTGTTTGGCACATGGTGAGTTTGTGTGCAAGGTATGTGGAACTAGGATGGAGTTAGCCTGAACTTGTTTTGTTGGACTACCCGTGCTGCAAAGGTTTAGTAGCAAGACTCAAAACAACCCTGGGAATGGCACCTGGCGGATGCCGCTGATGGGGCAGCTGCTTAGCTAAGCCAATCCCCTGAATGGGTGAGTCTGTTTGTCCTTTACTTTCTACTAACCTGCTGTCATTTAAACCACTGAAGTTGGACTCTAAGCCTGTGTGTTGCCTCATTCATTACTGGGCCCTGCCACTGCCTACCAGAGCAAATCCCTACAACGCACACCAATAATCATTTGAACCAATGTATTGTTTGGCCACATGAAACTACAGTTCCCATTTTTCTTAATTAGCTCTTTCCATAATTTTAGTGTTAGGCGTCGGGTTCCTGCAGCGGCACAGCAGGAACCCAAAGCCTCACATTCAGCGGTCTCCCATTCTCCATCGACCACAGAGGAGCTTGCTCAGCAGCCCCATCGTTCCCGATGCTCTGCTCAGACCAGCTCTGTGGGTCTGGCTGTTGCTGCCACCTGTGGGCCAGCAATAGCAACGCAGGCTGATCAGCAGCAAGCCACTCCAGAGGCTAAGTCCTTCCGTCACTCCACTGAGCATGCTCACGAGACGATCTCCCATTGGAGATCGGGAGTCACATGCACAGGTCCGTCTCCAGATCTGATTGGTCCTTCTCAGGGATCTGGAAGCTTCTTGAAGGTCCCAGCTATAAAAGGTTCGTATGGCCACTTGGCCATGCGCTAGTATAGACTCTAGTTGCTACCTGTGTGAATGATGACGGATGCATGGACTTGAAAATGACTCGTTAAGACTCCCCTCCCTCTGATATTACGTGTGTGGATAGGAAACTAGGGATAGAGTCAGCCCAATCAGTGGCAAGCTACAGGCCACAGTGCATATCATCCACGGTACTAGCGTCCGACAGTGTGCCTGCTATCGGGCTTTGTCGTACAGCAGCAGTGTCTGTCTCTGTGCTGCAGTCAGCAGTAGTTATTGACGCCGCACGCACGGTAGGTCTAGAGGGACGCTGACCCTGTGCCTTGGGCCCAAGTCCTGTGACCATATACCGTGCATGCATTCAGCTGAGTTCTGTGATGTCAACAGGCTTGGCATTTGTGTTTAACTCTTCGGCGCCTCTGTGAAATAACAAAGACTGCCCAGCGCACACCGGGTGACGTTCAACCCGTGTGTGTTACACCGCCATATTGTGTGTCTGCCATTACATAGCAGCAGCGTAACACCTTCTGCACGGTGGACCCCGGGCGGCGAACGCACGTACTATTATTTATTATTTAGTGCGTTCCACTGTCCCTAACATTATACTAGCGCCATGGTCTGGCTAGTAATGGCGGACCAGCAGCAGGTACAGCAGTACATTCGGCAGTAGGAGGGCAGGTTGGCGGCTCTCGAGAGTTCCACCTCAGCTGCGAATGCTACAGTGGTCGCTGCCCAGGCAGTCGCAGAGGCTGTCTCGCGTGCGTCCACGTCCACGCCTGCGCCGACAATATCCCGCCTCCCGTTGCCCGATAAATTTTCTGGTGACAGCGCCACCTGTAGGGGTTTCGTGAGCCAGTGCTCTATCCAGCTCGAGTTACTGGCCCCGCGATTCCCTACATAGCGGGCTAAGGTGGGGTTTATCGTCTCCCTCCTGTCGGGCAGGGCGTTAGAATGGGCCACTGTGGGAGCGTGGTGACCCCGTGGTTCTGCGCGCCACTCAGTTTCTAATGTCCCTTAAACAGGCCTTTTTGGGGCCCCGGGTCACTCACGACACCTCTCTCCAGTTACTTGCATTAGCACAGGGATCCCTTTTGGTCAGCCAGTACGCCGTCCGTTTCCGGACACTATCTTCCGAGCTGGAGTGGCCTGATAAGACACTTGTCCCTGTGTTTTGGAGATGTTTGGCGGAGCATGTCAAGGATGCTCTAGCTACCAGGGAGGTTTCCGTAAGTCTGGAGGAGCTGATTGCTATTTCCACCCGCATTTTTCAGAGCGCGGGCTGGAGCGTGCTCAATCCAGACAGGTTAGCTTGGCTCCCAACTTCTCTAAACCTCTTTAACCCCACGGGCTGGAGAATATACAGTGGGGAAAAAAAGTATTTAGTCAGTCAGCAATAGTGCAAGTTCCACCACTTAAAAAGATGAGAGGCGTCTGTAATTTACATCATAGGTAGACCTCAACTATGGGAGACAAACTGAGAAAAAAAAATCCAGAAAATCACATTGTCTGTATTTTTTTCATTTTATTTGCATATTATGGTGGAAAATAAGTATTTGGTCAGAAACAAGCAATCAAGATTTCTGGCTCTCACAGACCTGTAACTTCTTCTTTAAGAGTCTCCTCTTTCCTCCACTCATTACCTGTAGTAATTGCGCCTGTTTAAACTTGTTATCAGTATAAAAAGACACCTGTGCACACCCTCAAACAGTCTGACTCCAAACTCCACTATGGTGAAGACCAAAGAGCTGTCAAAGGACACCAGAAACAAAATTGTAGCCCTGCACCAGGCTGGGAAGACTGAATCTGCAATAGCCAACCAGCTTGGAGTGAAGAAATCAACTGTGGGAGCAATAATTAGAAAATGGAAGACATACAAGACCACTGATAATCTCCCTCGATCTGGTGCTCCACGCAAAATCCCACCCCGTGGGGTCAGAATGATCACAAGAACGGTGAGCAAAAATCCCAGAACCACACGGGGGGACCTAGTGAATGAACTGCAGAGAGCTGGGACCAATGTAACAAGGCCTACCATAAGTAACACACTACGCCACCATGGACTCAGATCCTGCAGTGCCAGACGTGTCCCACTGCTTAAGCCTGTACATGTCCGGGCCCGTCTGAAGTTTGCTAGGGAGCATTTGGATGATCCAGAGGAGTTTTGGGAGAATGTCCTATGGTCTGATGAAACCAAACTGGAACTGTTTGGTAGAAACACAACTTGTCGTGTTTGGAGGAAAAAGAATACTGAGTTGCATCCATCAAACACCATACCTACTGTAAAGCATGGTGGTGGAAACATCATGCTTTGGGGCTGTTTCTCTGCAAAGGGGCCAGGACGACTGATCCGGGTACATGAAAGAATGAATGGGGCCATGTATCGTGAGATTTTGAGTGCAAACCTCCTTCCATCAGCAAGGGCATTGAAGATGAAACGTGGCTGGGTCCTTCAACATGACAATGATCCAAAGCACACCGCCAGGGCAACGAAGGAGTGGCTTCGTAAGAAGCATTTCAAGGTCCTGGAGTGGCCTAGCCAGTCTCCAGATCTCAACCCTATAGAAAACCTTTGGAGGGAGTTGAAAGTCCGTGTTGCCAAGCAAAAAGCCAAAAACATCACTGCTCTAGAGGAGATCTGCATGGAGGAATGGGCCAACATACCAACAACAGTGTGTGGCAACCTTGTGAAGACTTACAGAAAACGTTTGACCTCTGTCATTGCCAACAAAGGATATATCACAAAGTATTGAGATGAAATTTTGATTCTGACCAAATACTTATTTTCCACCATAATATGCAAATAAAATGAAAAAAAAACAGACAATGTGATTTTCTGGATTTTTTTTTCTCAGTTTGTCTCCCATAGTTGAGTTCTACCTATGATGTAAATTACAGACGCCTCTCATCTTTTTAAGTGGTGGAACTTGCACTATTGCTGACTGACTAAATACTTTTTTTCCCCACTGTACCTCCAGAGCTGATGGAGGTGTCTTGCACCGGTCCCAAGCCGCACCCGGCACAAAGTTCCGTACGCTGTTACCAGTGTCAACAGCCTGGTCACCTGGCTATCAGGTGTCCGCAGCGGTCGAAAGAACATTCACGTCCAGTGGTAGTTGGTGGGGGTCTATTTGATATGGAGACTTTCTCCCCCAAACCGGCATTCCGAGGGATGTTAGATAGCAGTCCTTCCACCTGGGAGTTAGAGGTCACGGTGGACTCTGGGGTAGAAGGGAACTTTATGTCCTCGGCCTTCGCCCAACAGCACGCAATTCCGTTGGTGCCACTTCCTCACCCCGTGTCCATCAGGGTGGTCAACAGTTCAACCTTACCGTCCCAGATTACCCACCAGACAGCACCCCTTAGGCTCTCAATCCCACCATCTCACCATGAGACGCTGTCCCTGCTCATTATGCCAGAGGGCATCGACCAGGTGCTCCTCAGAGTTCCCTTGCTCCGCTGCCATTCCCCCCATATAGAGTGGTCCTCAGGGAGAATACTGGGATGGAGCAAGGACTGTGTAGGAAGGTGCATGGGCGGCAGCATCCAAGTATCCTCTGCGGAGGTGCCCGCGGATCTTTCCGCGCCCCCCACTGAGAATCTGAGGACCGTGGCTCCGGTCACCCTCGAGTCAGTGCCGCCGGGCAAGACCTTTGTCCCTCCTCAACTGCGGCCAAAGGTTCTCGAGTGGGCACACGCGTCCACTTACTATTATTTATTATTTAGTGCGTTCCGCCGTCCCTAACAGTTAGCCTATGCATTGAATGCAAGGCCTGCCATGCCCTAAAGATACACGCACCCCAATAACCCTTTGAACCTACTTAGTTGGATCGCCACATGAAATCAAAGATCCCATTTTTCTTAATTTGCTAGTCCCATAATGTTTGCCCATGAAGTGAATGCAAGGCCTGCTCCAAATTTGGATACACCCCAATACACCTTGGAAGAGACGTGTCGGAGGGGATACTAAAAGTATTTTACCAATTTAAAAAAGGGGGTTTTCTATGGTTAAAATGCTCATACACTAGGTGTATGGGCTGACAAACATTTTCCCCTGGGGGGTACACATCAGCATACTGTGTAAACTTTTTTTTTATGGGCATCATATATACCCTTGCAAAAAAAAAAAATGGCTGTTGCATCACGGAACACGTTCACCCTGGTGATCTAGTGGTGGTGTCAGAAGAGACATGGAGGGAGGATACAGTTGTGGCCAAAAGTATTGACACCCCTGCAATTCTGTCAGATAATACTCAGTTTCTTCCTGAAAATGATTGCAAACACAAATTCTTTGGTACTATTATCTTCATTTAATTTGTCTTAAATGAAAAAACACAAAAGAGAATGAAGCAAAAAGCAAAACATTGATCATTTCACACAAAACTCCAAAAATGGGCCAGACAAAAGAATTGGCACCCTCAGCCTAATACTTGGTTGCACAACCTTTAGCCAAAATAACTGCGACCAATCGCTTCCGGTAACCATCAATGAGTTTCTTACAATGCTCAGCTGGAATTTTAGACCATTCTTCTTTGGCAAACTGCTCCAGGTCCATTATATTTGAAGGGTGCCTTCTCCAAACTGCCATTTTTAGATCTCTCCACAGGTGTTCTATGGCATTCAGGTCTGGCCACCTTAGAAGTCTCCAGTACTTTCTCTCCAACCATTTTCTAGTGCTTCCTGAAGTGTGTTTTGGGTCATTGTCCTGCTGGAAGACCCACGACCTCTGAGGGAGACCCATCTTTCTCACACTGGGCCCTACATTATGCTGCAAAATTTGTTGGTAGTCTTCTGACTTCATTAAGCCATGCACACCGTTAAGCAGTCCAGTGTTTGGATGTTAGTCGAGGTTCTTTATCCAACATCCGCACAATCTTGCGTTGAAATCTCTTGTCAATTTTTCTTTTCCGTCCACATCTAGGGAGGTTAGCCACAGTGCCATGGGCTTTAAACTTCTTGATGACACTGCGCACGGTAGACACAGGAACATTCAGGTTTTTGGAGATGGACTTGTAGCCTTGAGATTGCTCATGCTTCCTCACAATTTGATTTCTCAAGTCCTCAGACAGTTCTTTGGTCTACTTTCTTTTCTCCATGCTCAATGTGGTACACACAAGGACACAGGACAGAGGTTGTGTCAACTTTAATCCATGTCAACTGGCTGCAAGTTAGTTATTGCCAACACCTGTTAGGTGCCACAGGTAGGTTACAGGTGCTGTTAATTACACAAATTAGAGAAGCATCACATGATTATTCGAACAGTGCCAATACTTTTGTCCACCCTCTTTTTTATGTTTGGTGTGGAATTATATCCAATTTGGCTTTAGGACAATTCTTTTTGTGTTTCTTCATTTAAGACAAATTAAATGAAGATAATAATACCAAAGAATTTGTGTTTGCAATCATTTTCAGGAAGAAACTGAGTATTATCTGACAGAATTGCAGGCGTGTCAATACTTGTGGCCACAACTGTAGCCTACTAAAAATCTTTTCCCAATTTAAAGGAGCGGGTCTCCTACGGATGAATTGTGTACTTAGTGTATGGGCTGACAAACATTTCCCTCTGGGAGATACACATCAACATAATGTGTAAAAAAAAAATTTAGGCGGTATCATAAACACTAGAGTTGAGCGAAATGGATCGGTCAAATTCATAAGTCGCCGACTTTCGCTGAAGTCGGGTTTCATGAAACGAAACCTGACCATAGCGTGAGGTCAGCCACGAGGTCGGTGACCAGAGCGCCAAAGTCGCATTTCAAATGATGCTTCCAGCGCCCTTTTTCAGCCAATGATGGAGGACGCACACTGTGGGCCACGTGATGACATGGGCATCGGTCACCACGATCTTTGAGAAGGGCATGCAAGTGATTGGCTTGATTTGTGTGGCGTCACAGGGGCTATAAAAGGGCATGCACGCCGACCGCCATCTTACTTCTGCCGATCTTAGCATTAGGGAGAGGTTGCAGCTGCTGATTCTGAATAAGGGAGAGCGTTAGGCAGGGAAGAAGAACAAAAAAACTGCTTCTGCTGGTAGCAATTTCCACTGTACAACACAACAGTTTGTGTGCAGTGACAGGGGAGGCTATATTTTTTGTGCATCAGCTCTGTTGGTTATTAGGCTGCCTTATAAGGCTTCCTGATAGCTGCATTGCTGTTTGCACACTGCTGCGCAAACTGCTTTTTTAAAAGCAAAAATACTTTTCTTCCTCTTTTATGCACAGTTACCAAGCGTTCATTTTTCCACACTTTTGTGTGCAGCAGTCCTGCTTATTAGGCTGCCTGCTGCCATACTTGGACTGAGAGCATCATTGTCAGCCTCCTAAAATCTCTAGGGAGCTTCCAATTCTCCCCAATACTATATACACCTTGCACCTGGTCATACACCTGCCTATTTCAGCCTGTTAAATTGAGGTGTAATCTATAGTGCGCCTGAGATAATAGTTCAGCCTCCTAAAATCTCTAGGGAGCTTCCAATTCTCCCTAATACTATATACACCTTGCACCTTGTTTTACAGTACCGTATAGCTGGTGGTATTTTGGGTACATTTTTCAAAAAAAATGAGGCCGTATGGGCGGGGGTTGCCAGCTGGTACTGATGGTGGTGGTGGTGCATCTGCTGGTAGTGGCAAAAGCACAATAGCACCTAAGGCAGGAAGTGTTGGGCCTGCGTCATTGTCTGGCTCCATAAGGCCTTGAAGGCTCCCTTTTCTGGGAGTAGGTAAACCGCTTTTAAAGCCGGAGCTTCAGGAACAAGTTTTGGCTTACATTGCTGACACAGCCTCCAGCTCTATCGCCTCCTCTTCTGAAGTTTCAAAAAATAAAAGCACTGAGTCATCAGTGCAGGCTCCTGGTCAGGAACAACACCTTTTCCCATACCATGCCTGGGTTATCAAGTCAAATCGTGAATTCCCCAGTCCAAGATGAATCTAACATGGAGAGCACTAATGCACAGCCACTGCTAGATTTTTCTGCTGGTACATTCACTCAGAGCACTACATTGTCCTCGCAGTGTACTGAGCTAGAATCTGAGCCTGATGAAACTCAGGTGCCCCTTCCCACATACTATACCACCTTACACAGTGACACAGAGGAAGGTGCACATGAACTTGAAGAGGAGGTGTTGGATGACCCAGTGGTTGACCCAGATTGGCATCCATTGGGGGAAGAGGGTGCCGCTGCCAATAGCTCAGAAGAGGAGGAGGAGGATCCGCAGCAGGCATCGACATCGCAACAGCTGTTATCTGGCAGGACCGTAGCAGTCCAAAGACGCTTTACAAAAACCAAAAGAGTTGCAGGACAGCTTGGCCAGACAGTCAAATTAGCACAGCGTGCAAGGCCTCAAAATGTCTTCCATAGTAGGAAGAGTGCAGTGTGGCACTTTTTTGAACAAAATCCTTATGATCAGGCAAAGGTTATATGTAAGAAGTGCGCAAAGACCTTTAGCCGAGGGAAAAATCTGAGAAATTTGAATACCAGTGGCATGCTTAGACATTTAGCCACCATGCACTTGCAAGCGTGGACGGACTACCAAACCTCACGTACCACATGTGCACCTGCTCCGAATGAAGGTAGTCAGCAACGCTACATCGCTTCCCCCACTGTTAGCCCACCGGTTAGCACACCACCATCAGCAAATGTTGAGGTGTCATCATAAGGCCAAAGCAGTCATGGAATCACAATGTTATTGCTGCGAAAGACTGAATCTAGGCCATCAGCAACACCACCAACACCATCACCAACCCTCTCTCAGTCCGCCATGTCCACTGCTAGTTCCACCATATGCAGCTCTCAAGTCCAGCTCACCCTACCAGAGACTCTGAATAGGACAAGAAAGTACTCATCCTCTCATCCACGTACACTGTGTTTGAGCGCCCACATTACCAAACTAATTTCGTTAGAGATGATGCCATACCGGTTGGTTGAAAGCGAAGCTTTCCACGAGCTCATGGCCTATGCAGTACCACGTTATGACCTACCCAGTCGGCACTTCTTTTCTCGAAAAGCCATCCCAGCCCTCCACCTGCATGTGAAAGACCGCATTCTCCATGCACTCAAGCAATCAGTGAGTGGAAAGGTGCACCTCAAAACAGATGCATGGTCCAGTAGGCATGGCCAGGGCCATTACGTGTCCATCACTGCGCACTGGGTTAATGTGGTGGATGCAGGGTCCACAGGGGACAGTGGCAGTGGGACAGTGCTGCCTAGCCCACGGTATAGGAAACAGTTGGCTGTAGGCGTTCGACCCTCCTCCTCCTCCAGAAGCGAAAGCTCATCCACAGAGCGCAGTCGCACAAGCACTCCATCCGCAGCTGCCAGTGTTGCACAAGAGATGTCCCACTATCGAACAGCTAGTAGAACGTGCCAGTAGGCTGTGGAGAAGATGATGTGTTTGGGCGACAACAGACACACCGCGGAGGTACTGGCCAACTACTTGCAGCGACAAACTGAGTCATGGCTGGGCAGTCTAAATCTTGAGGCAGGCAAGGTAGTCAGTGATAACGGCCGTAATTTTGTGGCAGCCATAGCCCTTTCAAAACTCAGACACATACCTTGCCTGGCTCACTGTATAAAATATATTTTTATTTGGGAATCCTGCCAAGTTATACAAAACAATCTTATTTTCATCTTGAGATAAACTGATGGGGATGTAATGTGTGAGTCTCAATGGGGACAATGATAATAGTGTCTGTGAACCGCCATGGAAGTCATGAAGCAAAGTAAGTAAATTTAATAAATTTAATTTTGAGTCAGAAAAAGTGCTTCTTTTTGAAAGTTTTTATTTTCTATTACAAATTGAAACAAATTGACAGCTTTTTGCTCAACCCTTATTGCAAATTTGTATAATACAGAGGCTAGTCATCATTATATGAAGAAGTGACTTTGCATATCCACTATTATCAGGTTAACAAAATTTTGTATTATTAGACTTTCACAGAGAAAGATGTTAATGTATGCAGAATATTTTCTGCTCCATATAAAACAGATTAAATAGTAAAAGAGCATTTCATTTAGAATATACCTAAGCAATAGATGTTTAAATTCTGTACATTTCTAGGGTTTCTTAACGACGAGCGCACATTTTTCTAAATGGAAATTTTCATTCTTATTTCCTTTTTCTTTCTCAAATAGATTCACATCTTGAATGCTTATTTTAGGTGTATCATCAGCTCTAGTAATGAAATTGCTGGAAGCTACTGTACTGCTTTTTTTATGACCTTACCGAAAAGTAGGTCATCAGTATTATTACTTAAAGCCTGGCAAATAATAGAGAATCCAGCATCATCTATGTTACATCTTATTAATGTGGTTAATAATGGCACCAGAGAAAGGTAAAGTATATATCGACATCTTATAATTTATGTTTAAACCAAATTTATGCTAAATCTAAAATGTCTAAAACAAAACAAAGAAAGGCTAAACAAAAAGATTAAATTCTAGCAAAAGAGCCTTCAATTTAGTGTCTCCCAACAATTAATAAATCATGACCAAAACATAAAAAACTAGATTGCTTTACCAGCCTCTAGAGAGGGTAGGGATTTCTCAAGAATGAAAATATTTTTCATTAATATTCCTAGGGTAATAAATTTGGAAATCACTAACCTATGAAAGTGTTTTTAAAATAAGTTGAATATTCATTGGGTTTATCATACTGCAAAATGTTTAGAAGAGGTGTTAATGCCTTTACTTTTAATAGGGTCTTTAGTGATTGCAAACTTTTGGACTGTTTCTTGTGAGCAAAATGAATCCTTATTACCGCTTGGGCACACAACAGTAAAAATTGGATCAGTGCTATCAGTCATTTTGATGGACAGCTTTGGTCTCTATGTTATTCAATGAAGTAGTGCACATGTCCGATTTTTTTCATGTCTGATTTTTTTCCCTCAGATTCACTCAGTCCGAGGAAAGGAATTGGCTCCAATGATTGGATGGCACTCGGCATTCATGTCTATAGATCTGTGGAAAACATTGGACAACACTCTGATGAAATCTGAGTACGGTCCGATTTTCACAGACACACTGCATATACAGAGGCTTCTCATAAAGTTAGAATATCATCAAAAAGTTAATTTATTTCAGTTCTTCAATACAAAAAGTGAAACTCATAGATTATATAGAGTCATTACAGTGATTTATTTCAAGTGTTTATTTCTGTTAATGTTGATTATGGCTAACAGCCAATGAAAACCCAAAAGTCATTATCTCAATGCACACCACTGTATTTCACACGTGAATATGATTTGACAAAACATCCAGTCACACATGGACCAATTATACATCTATTACATGAGAGACTCATATTGTTCTACCCACTGTTCACTAGAATCATGATCTTGTTCCGTTACATGTTTTTTATCTTTTATGGGTCTCAATGTTTAATAACGTTATATGTTTTGTAATTAATTTTGGACATCCACTCCATGTTTTTCATATTCAGTGGATCAATGTTAGTCTATGGGGCTGCGCAGATGTCCAATTATTTTTCCGAACCGAGCTGGTCTGAGGAAAAAATCACACCATGTCCAAGTTTGATATGAATATCAGATTGCAGTCAGCCATTCAAGTCACTTAATGCATGGAAATCATCGGACTGCACCAGAATGGCATCAGAGTGCAGTGTGATTTCCGAGCACTGACACAATGGAGAAGATGGACATATTTTGTTCTTTATCTATTCCTAACAGTGTGCTCCGACCCTATCAATCAAAAAAATTAGATCACAGAATACTGACACTCTGATCAGAGTGTCATTTGCATAATCGACCTGATTCCCTCAAATGAGAGAATCTACAGCCATCCAACATTAACCTCATACACACGTAGCCTGTTAATAACACAAGTGCCAAAATGTGGGTGTGCACTTTTAAAAACCTTGGAATGTCTCATTTAACAAGCATTATCCAAAATAGATATTTTTAAAAATATTAATAACGTGTTTTCAACATTTCTGCATTGAAAACAAGATCAAAGAAAATACAGTAAATCCTGCACTCTGTTTGCCCCAACGGTCATCAGGCATTTCATATATGTGAACTGGATCTAATGCTTTGTATTCTGGCTGGCAACACTGTGCACGTCATGTGCCTTATGTGGGAAGAGCAGAGTGGGGAGAACTCTATAGAATTGTACAGACTTTGTAGTTTATTTTCAAGGTACAAATGGTTACAGGCGTTTACTGAGATCTTGCAGCTGATCTGTGTCCATACTGCTTTACAAGTAGCAGCATTCTTCAGTATTCTGTAACACATCATTCCAAAAAGTTTCTCAAGTCTCTAGAAAAACTATTGTAAAATGTTGTTAAATGCTGGACAAAGTTTGCAGTCTTCACAATGTACACTTTCTTTTTGTTGCTGTCTCTTTCACTTTCAAGACACACAAAGTTTATTGACAAAATCAAGATCCCAAATCCTTCTTTCTGTAAAAGCAAAGAGAATAATTATGCACAGGAGTTAAGGCTTCCTTTCTTCCATCGCTGCTAAATTAAAAAGAAATAAAAGTAATAATTTACTCCTTTTCCCAGGAGCATTTAGTTAATTTCTCAGTTGATCCTTATTCCCACGAATGATTAGAATAATTTGGAGTGTTTAATAAAAAGAGAATCTGCCATTTACAAAATCCCTAGTTACCTGCAGATAAAGGGTTAATCTGAAGTAGGCAACATTAAAATCCTGCCTAGTTGCCTTAGGGTAAGTTCACATAACATCTGTTAGGGTACTTATCTGTTAGGGTACTCATCTGTTAGGGTACTTGTTAGGGTACACTTAGCGATGCACCAGCGATCCCGACAATGATATGGATCACTGGTGCATCGCTAAGTGGTCGCTAGTGAGCTGCCACAAAGGCAGATCTCACCAGCGACATCGCAGGGGTCGGGGGTCGCTACTTACCTGTCAGACGTGGCGATCCTGACGTCCTCCCGCCCGCGTCCACGCGTCGCTCGTCTGCGCCACAGGAAGCGCCCGACGAGAAATGATCCAGGGCGTTCTTGCGCGACCAGCCATGAGCAGTGGGGGAGCCGGTCGGAGGTAAGTATCAGACAGCGATATCGCTAGCGATATCGCTGCTACGTCACAAAATCAGTTACGGCGATATTGCTAGAGATATCGCTATGTGTAACGGGGGCTTTAGACGCCAGCATACCCTAATCACTTTTGAAGATGATGATTCAGGAAAACACCAGCAGTGTTTTGCATGAGGCATTTTTCCTGATGTCCTTTGGATGTCATTGGCTGTAACTATGCAGCCTCTGTCTTTTTTTTTTTTTACATTTTATGTATAAAATAAGGGTGACTTCAGCTTCCAAGTTGATGCTGACTGAAAAATGGTCAAATAACAAAAAACTGACTGGCACTTCCAAATCAGAAAACTGATGTGCACAGGTGCGGACTAAGTGTAACTATCGCTATATACCACAAACAAATAAAGTTGCACTCTGTAGTGCTGAAGCATGTAAATATGAAATATTTGAAATATGAATAACATTACTGCTCTAAATAATAAGAAAAAATTGAGATACTAAGCACATAATTTGGTAAATTCACTCAGTCTCAGCTGCCAACGACAAGGTGATCTCCGGTTTGCTGGGAAACTACGTGTCTAGTGTGAATTCTTTTCTTATCCTGAAGCCTGAATTTATGGGTAGATATAATCCTCCTGCAATTTAAACCTAAACAGGCTGGAGGGTGGAGTGCTCGAGCTAATATGCAAATAACAAAAGACTGTGTGGCACTTCCAAATCTGAAAACTGGTGTGTACAAGTTTATACTAGGAGTGCAACATTATTTGTTTTTATATAGAGAGATGGCTACCCAGTTCTGTATATAAAAACCAAATAAAGTTCCACTCTGTAGTGCTATAACATGTAAATATGAAATATATAAAATATGAATAGCTGTCACGGGCGTGTCAGATGCAACAGACAGCTGCTCTACATTTAGTCTCTGTTTAGCATTGCAGACGCCTTCTTAATCCTTCTGACTGTTGGACCCAGCGGCAACCTCCTTCCAGCTCTAATTGACACATCTGGACATTGGTGTTTATAAGCTCCCAGCCTGCTTCAGGGAGTCACTGGTGATATTCACTTTTTCCCTTGTGAAGTTTTGGATCTGTAGCTGTCGGCTAACTTCTTCTCTGTTGCTCTTGGAGGACGTTTGGTGTGATCTTTCTGGAGTCTCTTCAAGCTAAGTTCCTTTCTCCTTGATTGTCTCCCTTGTTGTCTTTAGTTATCAGAGGGGACTGACCAGTTCTCTTCCCCCCTCCCTAGGCAGGGCCTAGCTCTAGGGATATACAGGGCTTAGATTTTCAGCTCGGTGATTGGAGTGGAACCAATTTAGTGATGGCAGGGTAGGCATTCCATTTTGTTTGGGCTTCCTTCCCCTTCCTTTCGTCCCTTCGTGCTGCACTTAGTCTTTCCCATACAGTGCATGACATTAGCTGTACATCTCAACCAATTAACCAGAAATCATTTATGACAGGACTTCGTTCATGTCCTTTGTTTTCTCCATGGATGTAAAATATCTCTCTGAGATACCATTTAACCACAGACAATTAAGAGGAGTCACGCCTTAGAGTTGCAGATACAGCAATAGATAAATACATAGATAGAAATATGTCAATGTGATTTCTAACCAGTGCTTATTTCTATGTAGTTGTTTTTATTTTTTTTTTAAATAATTAATTAAAAAAAAGACATGAGGTCCCCTTTATTTAAATGACCAGCTGAAGGAAAGCCGATGGCTGGGGGTAAAATTTAAGTTCTGGGAAGGGGCCAATAGCCATAAAGGTTCCCAAACTATTAATGTCAACTCAAAGCTGTTTGCTTAGCCTTTACTGGTTATTATAGGAAAGACCCCCCAAAAAATGAAATGCGTTCCGCCTCTATTTACTAACCAGTAAAGGCTGTGCACACAGCTGAGGGCTAATATTAATAACCTAGGAAGGGGCCATGCACATTGACCCCCTCCTAAACTAAGAACATCAACCCTCAGCCACTCCAGAAATGGCGCATCCATTAGATGCACCAATTATGGAGCTTAGCCTCTGCTCCTCCCCCTTGCCCTAATATGATGGCAAGTGGGGTAAAAGTTATGGGGTTGCTGTCAGTTGAGCATCAGAACACAGCTGCATGTGCCCAGTGGTGACGTCATTAAGGTTAATGCTGATCACAGGCAGAGTTTCTCATGCTCATCTCAGTGTGTTCCGGCTGGAATAGAGAGGGGTCACTTCCCTGATGTGACCGCTTTCCAAAGTATCCTGATCATCGTGGGACTTGGGCATTAATGGATTATAGGCAGAAAGGTGAGCATAACTTTGTTTTTTATTTTAATTTTGTGTGTTATGTTTGCAAAAGAGGGTCCGCAAGTTTTTATTTCAAATAAAGGACTTTGTGTTTTCATTTCAATTAAAGGACTTTGCTTTGTTACTTTGTCTGTGTCTTTATTAAATTTGACTATGGGGTTAGTAATGGAGTGTCTCATAGAAGCCTCTCCATTACTAAACCCTGTGCTTGATATCAGAGGTAATAAATCAAGTGATATTAACCCCACAACTATTACCCCATTTGCTACTGCACCAAGGCAATGAAGTAAAGCAGAGACTAAGTGCCAGAATTGGTGCATCTAATGGATGTGCTTTTCTGGAGCAACTGAGGTCTGATGTTCTTAGTCTGGGAGGGGAACAATAGCCATGGCCCCATTCTAGGCTAATAATATCAGTTCACAGCTGTCTGCATAGCTTTTGCTGGTTACTAAATATAGGGCAGAACCCACAAATTTTTTTGGGGTGTCTCCCTTATAATAACCAGTAAAAGCTAATCAAACAACTGTTAGATGGTATTAATAGCCTGGGAACCACAATGGCTATTGGCCCCTTCACAGAATTTTAACATCCGTCCCCAGCAGTCGGCTTTCCCTCGGTTATGAAAAATTATGGTGGACGCCATGTCATTTTTGTTTTATTAATTATTTATGTAATATGTGCTAAAGAAAGCCAGTGACTACAACTATCATCAGACTAGTCTTGCTGATAGCAAGCAGACCAAGCAACAATGATGACAGTCAGTCAGACACAGAAAGCGGCCACTGACTACAACTGTCAACAGACTCGCCTGGTCTAACTGACCACAGGGAGACCAGGCAACAATGATGACAGTTGTAGTCACCACCTGGTGCCTGGGAACAGCACAAACTGTACTGCTTTTTCCCAGTCGCCTGTATGTTTCACACTGATGATACACAGATATAACCCGCATGTCATCAGTGTGCACTTGTGCAGCATGCTTTTAGTCTGTGATACATTTAAAAAAACACAAAAATTGAGCGTGGTTCAAGTTGGTATACATGCAGAACATAAATGCATGTTCACATTGGCCATAAGGCATACAAAACCTACAAGACGCAATATGAACATGAGGACTGCTGTAACTAAATATGTAAAAAGCAAAAGTGCATTTAAATAACATAGGGTTCTTAGGAAGACTGATTTTTTTTTATCAAAAATAGCATAAAATCCATCCCATCATCATCAAGGTGACCCTGTTCTGGATGGTCCTACACTATCTAATATTAAAAAACCTTACCATGTGCCAGAGTTGACCTCAATGTGTGAATAAGGGCAGTGAAAGGACCTGGTACATAACTGTGGACACCAGCCATGGGATGCTTTTAAATGTAATTTCCAGCTCAATGAAGGGTTAGTGTTACTAAGAACCCTATGTTATTTAAAAGCACTTTTGGTTTTTACTTAGTTGCAGCAGAGGTTATGTTCATTTTGATTCTTTTATGTTTTGTATACATTAAAAAGGGACGTGTTTGTGGATCTGGAATATAATCTGTGTGCACAGGTCTGTATTTGCAGTCCTTTAAAAATGGAATGTATAAGGAAATAAAAAACAGACGTGTGAAGAAGGCCTACAGATGTCAGCTTTAGATTGTTTTCACATCCAGACCATTTTTCACCCATGTGTAATCATTTTTGCCTCATCCATTTTTAAAAATTGAGGAGGAAAACTGCCCACTTTTTTCAACATTTGCTTTTACAAAATTTTATCAATTAAAAATAGATGGGAATTTGAAGGAAAACTGTTGTAAATGATTATCTTCTGCTTTTCATCTACACACATATAAATGGTGGCGTCTGATCTTCCAATACTTATATATATACTTTATAAATACTTTTTCCTAAAAACACTGAGTTAAATGGAGTAGACTGACTGTTTTGATTAAAAATAAAGGAACTGATGTGTAGATGGTTCAATTAATCTTATGGATCAATGTGCTGTCTATTTAAATAATGCACAACAAATAAATGAAGAAACTGGATGTATTACTGTATCAAAATGGTTAGTCACACAGGATTGGCAATCTACACACTAGCCAGGATCTTGACATGCATAACAGCAAAATGTAGTTGGAAACGCCAGTTGGGAATAACACTTTATTATTTGGTCTACCAGTCAACAGCCAGCAAGGTCACATGTGCAAGTTACTGCCAGCAGATTTACTCATATGGATAGATTGACGAAAAGCGACTCTCCTTAGTTACAAGTTCAAAAAAGAAAGGAGGGCGCAAAAATCTGAAAAGCACAGAACAACAAAAAAGAACTATGCAGTTTAGAAGATTAATTGCAAAAGGCACACTTAACCTACCTATTCTCTATAGGCAGAAGCTTAATAAGTGAACAACAAGATGAATGAGCTTTTGCGTGCGAGAAATTTTTTGGCTTCATATGGTCAAGTAGTAATCTGGTGTATAAATTTCCTACATGTAACTTTCAATCTTACAACTATAATTACTGATTACTGGAGATGAGAACATTTATTTAAGTGGAATATAATTCTCCTAAAATTTTACAAAATGAATTTCCTCCAGAATAAGAATGTTTTTTTAATTCGCTCCTTGTGAATTCAGCAATATCATGGCCAGCTTTGACCACAATTTTGCTGAACAGTAGTGGGCTGGCAGAAACTTAAAAAAATAATATAGCTCACACAACCATTCACTTGCTCCACCACCCTGGCAGTTTGCTGTCCGGTCATCCATGCTATTTTGTTTTGCCTTCCCCAGACATAGGCCCAAGGGGATGCATATTGTAAAACAGCACTGTGTGCAGCATAGTATGAGGCCTTCTCAGAACAGTACAACCCAGCTTAGAGTAAAACAGGCCAAAAGACTTGCATGAGATGGGAGAAGTAAAAAATAAGAGGTGCAGAGGACCAGATAACAGGCTGCGGGGGAGGCAGGCTGGGAGGTATTACTTTTTATTTTTAATTTTTTTCACATCTTACATTTACTATGCTTTGAGGTCTGAAGAATAGCTTTGATGTGAGCCAAATTTACCTTTAAATTTCTAGAAATTTACTGAATTTGAATCTTTGAAAAGTTGATAATTTAAACTTATTATACTTCATTTGCAATTGAAATGCATTTATGATCTTATACGAATGAATCATTATTTCATCACTGACCGCTAGTGTTGAGCATTCCGATACTGCAAATATCGGGTATTGGCCGATATTCACGGTATCGGAATTCCGATAGTGAGTTCCAATACTTTTTGCATATCGAATACCGGAATCGGAAGTTCCCATAATGCTATGAGCCAGTTTGATTTGATTCAGCCAATGAGGAATCCTAAGAAGTGTGGGCACATCCTGTTAGGCATGTAGGCATGTTAACTAATGGCATGGCTGTGATTGGCTGCGAGCAGACCACCCAGCTGCTCCTCCCCCAGACACACGCTGAACAGTGATCTATAGAAAGTGAAATTAGTGAGGGAGGAGGAAACGACAAGTTCTCATTTCAATACCAGAACACCCCCCCTGAATGTTTATCTTAGAAGCAAGAGATGATATCTTGGAAACCATGCAGACTAGCCACAGAAGGTAAATTACTCATTGTCAGCATTCTGCAGCCTAGATATGCACTGAGATTACATGAACAGCCCGGACAACCTGTTCTGTTATGAATTTCCGCCAAGTTGGATCGCCCGCCAGGGCTGGTGGGGTACTCGGTACCGGGCCTGTTGGTTTCAATGGGAGATGTCACGGTAGCTGTGATCCGGTCCATGGCCCTGGGCGTCCATTGTAAAAGGGAAATGTTGAACATGTGGATGATGATTAAAGTTTATGAGTGAATGATTCGTGGCGCCACCTGTGGTGTTCAGCAATGAAGATGTTAAGCCGACGCTGCAGACAGATCCTCTGGGACAAATGTTGTGGTGCAGCAATGATGTTGTGGCCCTCCACAGGTAGGGCTGTAGTCCCAGGGCAGTGTAGATGGAGAGGTAGTGAAGAGACGTAGATGGTGCAGTGCCAGGCACAGAGATGTAGCCAGAGCACGTAGTTCCAAAGCTTTACTCACAGTCTGTTGTGCATACAGGTGCCCACATCCTTGCAATGTCCTCCGGGTCAGGGGCTCAGTCAACCTCCAAGCTAGATGAAGCACTCCGTTCCAACACTCCGCCAACATGTGCCTTTTCAGAACGTCTCCCTCTATTACTACACAACCCCTTTAACATAGTCAATATCTTTGTAACTCTGAATGTCTCAAAAAAAAATTAATTCCTGCTATTCCATTTGATTGAGCTAACCCTCTATGCCTTTAATGTCTCCTCCACCTCCCCCAATACAATCTACATTATTCTTAGTTATTTTCCTTCATGTAGAATAACCTGCAAGGAAAGAAAGGGTTTATTTTAATTCAGATATTTCTGTCCCATTGACTTGCATTGGTTTCCGGTATCGGAATCGGCGATATCCGATACTTTTTGGGTATCGGTCCGATCCAATCCGATCCGATATTTCCCGATATCGGAAGGTATCGCTCAACACTACTGACTGCTATATGCTTTGTGAATAAATAAAAAATGAAGAATTTAGATATGACAGAGTCAATATGGATTGTTGTGTGAAGTGCTATAGTCAGCTCAATTCTGTGTTACAAAGGAAGCAATCCTATTAAACACTTAATGCATGAACGAGTAGAAAATAGTTACTGAATGAGTCATTAACTTGGCAAATCATTGATGGTTTCAGGTCAATATTGCTGGACATAGTCAATCTATACTTTACAACAGCTTTCCTTTTTCTATTGTATGTGATACGCCAGGTTCTAATCAATGATTTTTAACAAAATTTGTCATATAAGCTTTCCGATTACATGATAGATTTATTTTTATAGCTAACTAAATGTTAATTCTTCCCTGTAATTGAAAGAGTTTCTCTGAACAAACTAATGTTTTGTACTTGCATCTAGCATGAACAGATCAACAAAAGCTAATGTCATGATTAGAGTTGAGCGAAACGGGTCGAAAAATTTCAAAAGTCGCCGACTTTTGGCAAAGTCGGGTTTCATGAAACGAAACCCGACCCTAGGATGAGGTCGGCCACGAGGTCGGCGACTTACGCGCCAAAGTCGCATTTCAAAAGTTTGTTTTGCGCTCTTTTTTAGCCAATCAGGATCCACGGACACTGTGGGCAACGTGATGACATAGGCAGGGGTCACCACCATCTTTCAGAAGGGCATGCAAGTGATTGGCTTGCTTTGGTGGGCGTCACAGGGGGTATAAAAGGGCGTGCACGCCGACCGCCATCTTACTTCTGCCGATCTTAGCATAGGGAGAGGTTGCTGATTCTGCAGGGAGAGCGTTAGGCAGGGAAAAAGAAAAAAAAAACTGCTTCTGCTGCTAGCGATTTTGCCTGTACAACACACCAGTCACTGTGTGTGCAGTGCAAGGGAAGGCTATATTGTGGTGCATCAGCGGTGTTGGTTGTTAGGCTGCCTTCTAAGGCTTCCTGACAGCTGCATTGCTGTTTACCCACTGCTCTGCAAACTGCTTTTTTAAAAGCAATCCCAATATTTTTTTTTGTCCTGCTGAGGTACTGAGCGTGCATTTTTTCACACCATACAGCAGTGTACGCTCCTCACACAGTACCATGTAACGGCTGTTATCACAGCCACAGTGAAGCTATCTGTGTGTCACTGTGGAAGGATAAGTGGAGGACTTGTTCCGTTCTTACAGACCTACACTCTAGGGAGATTCCTATTCTGCCCAATTCTACATACACCGTGTAGTTTGTGATACACTAGCCAATTTCTGCCTGTGACATAGCGCTCTGATATTCAGTGGGCCTCACACAATCCAAAAGTGTCCAGTGTCCACTAGTGTGTGCAGAAATTCAAAATCTCCGTTATCCTCTAGTGACATTTTTCACACCTGTGCCATCGAGCCTGTGACATAGCGCTCTGATATTCAGTGGGCCTCACACAATCCAAAAGTGTCCAGTGTCCACTAGTGTGTGCAGAAATTCAAAATCTCAGCTATCCCATTTTTCATACCTGTGCCATCGAGCCTGTGACATAGCGCTCTGATATTCAGTGGGCCTCACACAATCCAAAAGTGTCCAGTGTCCACTAGTGTGTACAGAAATTCAAAATCTCTGTTATCCTCTAGTGACATTTTTCACACCTGTGCCATCGAGCCTGTGACATAGCGCTCTGATATTCAGTGGGCCTCACACAATCCAAAAGTGTCCAGTGTCCACTAGTGTGTGCAGAAATTCAAAATCTCCCTTATCCTGTAGTCACTTTTTTCACACCTGTGCCATCGAGCCTGTGACATAGCGCTCTGATATTCAGTGGGCCTCACACAATCCAAAAGTGTCCAGTGTCCACTAGTGTGTACAGAAATTCAAAATCTCTGTTATCCTCTAGTGACATTTTTCACACCTGTGCCATCGAGCCTGTGACATAGCGCTCTGATATTCAGTGGGCCTCACACAATCCAAAAGTGTCCAGTGTCCACTAGTGTGTGCAGAAATTCAAAATCTCCGTTATCCCATTTTTCACACCTGTGCCATCGAGCCTGTGACATAGCGCTCTGATATTCAGTGGGCCTCACACAATCCAAAAGTGTCCAGTGTCCACTAGTGTGTGCAGAAATTCAAAATCTCCCTTATCCTCTAGTGACATTTTTCACACCTGTGCCATCGAGCCTGTGACATAGCGCTCTGATATTCAGTGGGCCTCACACAATCCAAAAGTGTCCAGTGTCCACTAGTGTGTGCAGAAATTCAAAATCTCCCTTATCCTGTAGTCACTTTTTTCACACCTGTGCCATCGAGTCTGTGACATAGCGCTCTGATATATAGTGGGCCTCACACAATCCAAAAGTGTCCAGTGTCCACTAGTGTGTGCAGAAATTCAAAATCTCCGTTATCCCATTTTTCACACCTGTGCCATCGAGCCTGTGACATAGCGCTCTGATATTCAGTGGGCCTCACACAATCCAAAAGTGTCCAGTGTCCACTAGTGTGTGCAGAAATTCAAAATCTCCATTATCATCTAGTGACATTTTTCACACCTGTGCCATCGAGCCTGTGACATAGCGCTCTGATATTCAGTGGGCCTCACACAATCCAAAAGTGTCCAGTGTCCACTAGTGTGTGCAGAAATTCAAAATCTCCCTTATCCTCTAGTGACATTTTTCACACCTGTGCCATCGAGCCTGTGACATAGCGCTCTGATATTCAGTGGGCCTCACACAATCCAAAAGTGTCCAGTGTCCACTAGTGTGTGCAGAAATTCAAAATCTCCCTTATCCTGTAGTCACTTTTTTCACACCTGTGCCATCGAGCCTGTGACATAGCGCTCTGATATTCAGTGGGCCTCACACAATCCAAAAGTGTCCAGTGTCCACAAGTGTCTGCAGAAATTCAAAATCTCCCCTGTCCTATAGACACCTTGTACCTTGTTTTACATTACTATATAGTTTGTTGGATTTTGTCTACATTTCTACCAAAAATGAGGAAGGCTGGTTGAAGAGGCCGTGGAATTGGGCGGGGGTTGGCAGCTGGTAATGATGGTGTTGGTGGTGGATCTGATGGTAGTGGCAAAAGCAAAATAGGACCGAATGCAGGAGGTGTTGAGCCTGTGTCATCGTCTGGCTCCACAAGGCCTTGAAGGCTTAGTTTTCTAGGAGTTGGCAAACCGCTTTTAAAGCCAGAGCTTCAGGAAAAAGTTGTGTCTTACATTGCTGACTCAGCCTCCAGCTCTATCGCCTCCTCTTCTGAAGTTGTAAAAAATAAAAGCACTGAGTCGTCATTGGAGGCTCATGTTCATGAACCACACCTTTCCTTGTGTCCTTCACCCCAACCAAGATTGAAGGATGACGCAGGCCATACTACTGATTACTCCACGGAGCTGTTTTCACATACCATGCCTGGATTATCAAGTGAAATGGTGAATTACCCAGGCCAAGATGAATCTGACATGGAGTGCACTGATGCACAGCCGCTGATAGATGATTCTTCTTCTCACTCAGAGCACTACATTGTCCTCGCAGTGTACAGAGCCAGATTCTGACCCTGATGAGACTCAGGTGCCCCTTCCAGCACACTATACCACCATACACGGTGACACAGAGGAAGGTGCACATGACATTGAAGAGGAGGTGATGGATGACCCAGTTGTTGACCCAGATTGGCATCCATTGGGGGAAGAGGGTGCTGCTTCCAATAGCTCAGATGAGGAGCATCCACAGCAGACATCGACATCGCAACAGCTGTTATCTGGCAGGCCCGGAGCACTCCAAAGACAGGTTCCAAAAATCAAAAGAGTTGCTGGACAGCTTGTCCAGAGGGTCAAAAGATCACAGCGTGCTAGGCCGCAAAATGTCTGCCAAAGTAGGAAGAGTGCAGTGTGGCACTTTTTTGAACAAAATCCTCATGATCAGGCCAAGGTTATCTGTAAGAAGTGCGCAAAGACCTTTAGCCGAGGGAAAAATCTGAAAAATTTGAATACCAGTTGCATGCTTAGACATTTAACCAGCATGCACTTGCAAGCGTGGACACAACACCAAACCTCAAGTGCCACATGTGCAACTGATCACAACGAAGGTAGTCAGCAACGCTACATTGTTTCCCCCACTGTAAGCCCACCGGTTAGCACAGCAGCAAATGTTGAGGTGTAGTTGCAAGGCCACAGCAGTCAGGGAATCCCACTGTTATATCAACGAAATACTGAATCTAGGCCATCAGAAAGAACACCAACTCCATCACCATCATCAACCCTCTCTCAGTCCGCCCTGTCCACCGCTACTTCCACCATATGCAGCTCTCAAGTCCAGCTCACCCTCCCAGACACTATGAGTAGGTCAAGAAAGTACTCAGTCTCTCATCCGCGTACACCGGGTTTGAACGCCCACATTGCCAAACTAATCTTGTTTGAGATGATGCCCTATCGGTTGGTGGAAAGCGTAGCTTTCCGCGAACTCGTGGCCTATGCAGTACCACGCTATGACCTACCCAGTCGCCACTTCTTCTCTCGCAAAGCCATCCCAGCCCTCCACCATCATGTAAAAGACCGCATTGTCCATGCACTCAAGCAGTCAGTGAGTGGAAAGGTGCACCTCATAACTGATGCATGGTCCAGTCGGCATGGCCAGGGCCGTTACGTGTCCATCACTGTGCACTGGGTTAATGTGGTGGATGCAGGGTCCACAGGGGACAGCGGTGGTGGGACAGTGCTGCCTAGCCCATGGTATAGGAAACAGTTGGCTGTAGGCGTTCGACCCTCCTCCTCCTCCTCCAGAAGCGAAAGCTCGTCCACAGAGCGCAGTCGTACGAGCACTCCATCTGCAGCTGCCACTATTGCACACGAGGTGTCCCCCTATCGAGCAGCTAGTGGAAAGCGTCAGCAGGCTGTGTTGCAGATGATGTGTTTGGGCGACAGACACACCGCCGAGGTGCTGGCCGAGTACTTGAAGCGACAAACTGAGTCATGGCTGGGCAGTGTACATCTTGAGGCAGGCAAGGTAGTTAGTGATAACGGACGTAATTTTGTGGCAGCCATAGCCCTTTCAAAACTCAGCCACATACCTTGCTTGGCTCACACCTTGAACCTGGTGGTGCAGTGCTTCCTCAAAAATTATCCAGAGTTAACAGCCCTGCTCCAGAAGGTGCGAAGACTGTGCGCGCACATCCGCCGGTCGCCTGTACACTCCGTTCGTATGCAGAAGCTGCAGCGATTGCTCCACCTTCCCAACCACCGCCTCATTATCGACATTGCAACAAGGTGGAACTCCACCCTGCACATGGTGGAGCGGCTGTGCGAGCAGAGGCAGGCCATAATGCATTTGTGGGAGGATACACGGCCAGGCACTTTGAGAGCAGACATGGAGTTGACAGGTGTGCAGTGGTCGAAGCTGAAAGACCTCTGTAAAGTCCTTCAGTGTTTTGAGGAATGCATACGGCTGGTAAGCGCAGATGACGCCATCCTAAGCATGAGCATCCCACTTATGCGTCTGCTCATGCAAACTTTGACGCACCTTAAGGAGCAGGCGTCTGCAGCCAATGTTGATGAGGAGTTAATACGGAATAAATTCTTGGACTTTAAGTGCGCTGCCAGACAAATTCCATAACCACACAAGGTTAAGAAAAGTTAACCCTTTTAAAGGGATTAAAGGGTTAACTTTTCTTAACCTTGTGTGGTTATGGAATTTGTCTGGCAGCGCACTTAAAGTCCAAGAATTTATTCCGTATTAACTGTGGTGCGGTTCCGCTGTGGACCGTTGGACGTGCAGCAGGCTGACATACTATACAGGCTTAACTTTCTCTTTGAGAAGGTGAGTATAATACCTTTAGTAATTGTACATTTTACCCGGATAAGACCCTATTGCGCTCTTGTTTCAACCTTTTAGTGCATACAATGTTGATGAGGAGGAAGAGGAGGAGGGAGTCCTTGATGACATTCAGCCATTGTCTGCTCAGGGACCTCTCCTGGACGAGGTGGAGGAAGAAGAGGAGGAGGAGGAGGAGGATGATGGGGATGATTACTTAGGGGAGGAGGATGCATCTCGTGGGGCAAGTGAAAATGTTTGCGTGGCAAGGTCTGGTACAGGGTTTGTGCGTGACTGGAGGGATGTGGATTTGCCAGAAAGTGCTCCTCCAACCAGCACTCGCAGTGCATCATTGACACCGGGAACATTGGCCCACATGTCAGATTATGCCTTGCAGATCCTAAAAAGGGACCCCCGCATTGCCAAAATGATGAACGATGACGACTACTGGTTGGCCAGCATCCTGGATCCACGCTATAAAGGCAAATTACAAAACATCATGCCACAGGAGAACCTTGACCTAATATTGGCTAATAAACAAGCAACTCTGGTAAATCGGTTGCTTGAGGCATTCCCAGCACACAGCAGCGGTGATGGTTCTCACATGAGCCGTACGGGCCGGGGGCAGCTTGGCAGAGGTGTTCATGGTGCACACAGCAGAAGTGGCATTGGAGACAGGGGTTTCATGACAATGTTGTGGACTGATTTTTCAAGTACCGCTCACACAACTGGTAATACTGCATCGATGGAAAGTGACAGGAGACAGCAGTTGTCAACTATGGTTACAAACTACTTTTCCTCCCATATCGATGTTCTCCCACACAGGTCATTCCCCTTTGACTATTGGGCCGCTAAACTGGACACCTGGCCTGAATTGGCACAATATGCCTTACAGGAGCTTGCTTGCCCAGCTGCAAGTGTGCTATCGGAAAGAGTCTTCAGTGCAGCTGGATCAATCCTGACAGAAAAAAGGACCCGTCTGTCAACCCAAAATGTGGATGATCTAACCTTCATTAAAATGAACCATGCATGGGTTTCCAAGGATTTTGTCCCACCTTCCCCTGATGACACATAGGGTGACAGAAAAATGGCTTGCTTTGGTCCACCTCTTCCTGGGACTTGACCTATTTCGCCTTTTGCATCAGCTGAATGTCCAACATCAACATATGCCACTTTCTAAAACTCCCTAACTGTGCTGCCTCCCCCCCATGGCCGGGTTCACCACCGTGCGAGTGCCGTTGCCCTGGACAGGTGGGTAGGCCGACTCTTGGGCGCGGGCACTGGCACAGGGTCCCTCATAGTGCAATCAAGTGTCTCTGATGGTGGTGGTGCACACCCGCCGTCAGACACACCGCCGTACTATGAGGGGCCCAGTGCCAGTACCGACGCCCACGAGTGGGCCCCCCTTGCTTGGGCAGGGCCCCAGCATTTGCAATCTTTACCTCTCCCTGCTACTCCGCTGTGTAGTCTGGGCCGTCAAATCCATACTGTGCCTGACACCGTCTGAGCCTGCCTCCTGATGTATAGACATATATTTTGAATGTGTACGCTATCCATACATGTTATCCGGGGATACGGTACCCTTTCTCACCTTTGTGCAATCACGTGCAATCCATACTGGGCCTAACACCGTCTGAACCTGCCTCCTGATGTATAGACATATATTTTGAATGTGTACGCTATCCATACATGTTATCCGGGGAGACGGTACCCTTTCTCACCTTTGTGCAATCACGTGCAAGCCATACTGGGCCTAACACCATCTGAGCCTGCCTCCTGATGTATAGACATATATTTTGAATGTGTACGCTATCCATACATGTTATCCGGGGATACGGTACCCTTTCTCACCTTTGTGCAATCACGTGCAAGCCATACTGGGCCTAACACCGTCTGAGCCTGCCTCCTGATGTATAGACATATATTTTGAATGTGTACGCTATCCATACATGTTATCCGGGGATACGGTACCCTTTCTCACCTTTGTGCAATCACGTGCAATCCATACTGGGCCTAACACCGTCTGAGCCTGCCTCCTGATGTATAGACATATATTTTGAATGTGTACGCTATCCATACATGTTATCCGGGGATACGGTACCCTTTCTCACCTTTGTGCAATCACGTGTAATCCATACTGGGCGTGAGAACGGCTGGCAAGCTGTTAAGCAAGCTACAGCACCTGTGGTTTGCACACGTAAGTTTTTCATTTTTTCAGGAATGACGGTTAGGCCTAATTCCGGAACTGCGGTTGACCTGCACTTACTGGGAAATCATTGTTTGCGGGTAATAATTGTAATCAGTGATCCCCATCACTAACGTTGTTCAGCGGGTTATCTGCACCTGTAAGCGACAAACGCTGGCCTTTTCAGTGTAGCGCACATGCAGCCACGGACATGTAAGGGCATGACACACCAGTTATTGGCCAATCTCATGTGCCAGAGCCTCACGTGTCCCTCTAGTAAGCCGGACTCGGACCGCGGGGCATGACGGAGTCTCGGTCGTTAACGGAATTAAGCTTGCAATGTGTGCATCTGTTCTGTAGCTGGCATGGTTGAGGTTTCCCAGGTGGAGTCGAATTTAACCGTAGGCTCCATTCGTGGTGGTGCCCTTCTGGACATTCCTTTAAGGTTCAGCTTTGCAACCATACTGCCCACGTAAAACAAACACTTTGCCTTCATGAACGCTGTTTGGAGGGTCATGACTCGTGGGAATAACGCCGCCCAATCAGTTAACCTGCTAGAGAGATCCTTCGTTGCTCCCAAGCATTACATCACACTCCCTAGGAGGAAGGTAATGCCACTGTGGCGACCGTACTCCTGGGGGCGACACAAGTGCACTGATGCCCAGCCAATGCTCGATGAATCTGCTGGTACATTGACCCAGACCACTACAATCCCCTCGCATGCTACACGGCCTGAATCTGACCATGATGAAACTCAGGTTACCCTTCCCATATACAGTTCCATCTTACACGGTGACAAAGAGGAAGCTGCAGATGAAAGTGCAGGTTCGGCCCACCCGCCATCACACACACCACCGTACTATCAGGGGCCCTGTGCCAGTGCCGTCGCCAATGAGTGGGCACCCCCTGCTTGCTCAGGATCACAGCACTTGCAAGGTTGAAATACTGTGCAGTGAGATGGAAGATGGGGACGACGAGGAGTCCAGACTAGTACAGGGATTCCCTAGCGAGGAGACTTATTTGATTGTTTTCAATGTTGGGACAGCAATTTTTGGGGAGCACTATACTCTGGAGAATGATAGATGGGGCCCACCACACACTGGAACATTCCAAAGGTAGACATCAGACACTGGAGCAGCATTTACAGGGCCCATTATACACTAGAGCATTAGAAATGGGGCCCATTATGTTTGGAGCATTATTTGGGCCCATAAGACAGTGGAGCTTCATCCATGGGGACCAACATATACTGTAGCATTATGTGGAGCTCATCATATACTGTTTCAAACATTATATGGGACCAATGATTCTGTATGGAGAAATAGATGGGCCTCGTCATGAGATGTAAAAAGTGAAGTATTTTTCATTGTACTATACCGCTATTTCTCTGCCTTATCGGAGCATGATGAGTTGTGGTATGTGTTAAAGGGGCGCTCTTTCGCCCAGGGCACATGAAAACCTCGAGCCAGCCCTACCCCCCCACAACTTTAGCCAAATAACCCCCATTTTTCATGCGTAACTTGTATTATGAAGTTAATTAAGGTTGACAAGCTTAAGTAAGAAGAATTGATGCTTTTGGCATTCAAATGAGCACTGTAGGTGTGTTTCCTGTCCTCCTCTCACTGCCGACTTTTATTCCCCATTGACTTACATTGGGTTTCGTGTTTCGGGACGACCCCGACTTTTCCCTATAATCGGCCGATCTTGCTCGACCCGACTTTTGGAAAAGTCGGGTTTCACGAAACGAAACTCGACCCTAAAAAAACAAAAGTTGCTCAACTCTAGTCATGATAACACTTTACTACATAATTTCATAAGTTAAGAAAATTATTAATAAATTTGACCTCTTGAATTCAAAGCTGATAATGAAAATGTTTAGTTGGCTCTCGTTTCTCAGATATCAAAGAGTTTTCCTTTCACGGCTACATACAATTAATGCATTAAAGTTTCAGTACTTTGAAATATTATTATTTTTGCAATTATAATGATGCAGAATATTTTGTTATGCCAATTTTCTGATATTTATTAAGAGGAATCTTAGCGAGTTATAAACAGTTACAGAAAATGCACTACAAAATCTTTTTTGCTTGTCTCTTGTATGCCTGCATTGGATCATCTCTTACAATTGTCCAACAGTGATCTGCAAGCATTGATTGATTACATTTTTCATGTTATCTTTTCTCCAGAGCCAGAATATATTGGTGAAATCTCTCACTGTGCTCATCAGTCACTGATCCTTAGTTTGGTGGCAAAAAGTCTAGATGCACATGTAAGAAATTAATCTTTAAGCACTTAACGACCGCTGATACACATTAAAACAGTGTTGGTTAAGGGGCCTTATTCCCGATTGCTGTTTTAAAATGGCATATTTGCAATTCTTCAGAAAAAAAATTGGTGTGTATGTTGCAATACAGTCACTGCAGCCATAGATGAATGTATTAAGAGGTTCAATTTCTCCAATGGAGTCACTTTAGATGTTTTTCTGATGTTCTTGCACCTTTAAGACTACACAAATGTCCATGGTAATCTATTCTACCAAAATCTGTGCTCCAAATGGCAAATAGTGCTCCTTCCTTGTTAGCCTAGATGTGTGGCCTAACAGTAATTTCTGATGACATATGGAGAATAACTACATTTGGGAGAAGTTGTGCAATATAGAATGGAGTCCAGTTTCACCTATTAACCCTTGTATACCTGACAAATTTTCAGCAAATACAAAAATTAAATTATTACCACTGTCATATTTCCAAGTCTCAATGGTATAAAATTCTGTGAGGCACGTGCTTGTTTAAAATATTCACTACACCCCTACATGAATTACTTACACAGTGAAGTTTCCAATATGGGGTCACCTATTGCAGTTTCTATTGTCCTGACACCTCAGAGTCTCAGCTAATGGAGCCCACAATATATTCAAAAGAAATCTTTGTTCTAAAAGCCAAGTAGTTCTCCTTCCCATATGATCCTGCCATGTATTTAACCCCTTCACCCCCAAGGGTGGTTTGCACATTCATGACCGGGCCAATTTTTACAATTCTGACCACTGTACCTTTATGAGGTCATAACTCTCGAACGCTTCCATGGATCCTGGTGATTCTGACACTGTTTTCTCGTGACATATTGTACTTCATGTTAGTGGTAAAATTTCATTCAAATAACTTGCGTTTATTTGTGAGAAAAACGGAAATTTGGCGAAAATTTTGAAAATTTTGCAATTTTCCAACTTTGAATTTTTATGCCCTTAAATCACAGAGATACGGCACACAAAAAACTTGATAACTAACATTTCCCACATGATTACTTTACATCAGCACAATTTTGGAACCAAAATTTTTTTTTGTTAGGAAGTTATAAGGGTTAAAAGTTGACCAGCGATTTCTCATTTTTACAACACCATTTTATTTTTAGGACCACATCACATTTGAAGCCACTTTGAGGGGTCTATATGATAGAAAATACCCAAAAGTGACACCATTCTAAAAACTGCACCCCTTAAGGTGCTCAAAACCACATTCAAGAAGTTTATTAACCCTTTAGGTGCGTCACATGAAATTTTTTGAATATTTAAAAAAAAATGAACATCTAACTTTTTTTCATAAAAAAATAATTCAGGTTCAATTTTTTTTATTTTACCAAGGGTAACAGGAGAAATTGAACTGCAAACGTTATTGTGCAATTTGTCCTGAGTACGCAGATACCTGATATGTGGGGGGGAACGACTGTTTCGGCGCATGGCAGAGCTCAGAATGGAAGGAGCGCAGTTTGACTTTTTCAATGCAAAATTGGCTGGAATTCAGATTGGACGCCATGTCACGTTTGGAGAGTCCCTGATGTACCTAAACAGTAGAAACCCCCTACAAGTGACCCCATTTTGGAAACTAGACCCCCCAAGGAACTTATCTAGATATGTGGTGAGAACTTTGAACCCACAAGGGCTTTACAGAAGTTTATAATGTACAGTGGTACAATTAAAAAATCATATTTTTTCCACAAAAATGATCTTTTCACCCCAATTTTTATTTTCCCAAGGGTAACAGGACCCTAAAAGTTATTGTGCAATTTGTCCTGAGTACGCTGATACCCCACATGTGGGGGTAAACCACTATTTGGGCGCATGGCAGAGCTCGGAAGGGAAGCAGCGCCACTTGACGTTTTTGGCTGGAATTGAGATCTGACACCATGTCGCGTTTGGAAAACCCCTGATGTACCAAAACAGTGGAAACCCCCCACAAATGACACCATTTTGGAAACTAGACCCCCTAAGGAACTTATCTAGATGTGTGGTGAGCATTTTAACCCCCCAGTGCTTCACAGAAGTTTACAACGCCCGGGCGTGAAAATAAAAAATTCGTATTTTTTCCACAAACATGATCTTTTAGTCACCATTTTTTTATTTTCCCAAGGGTACCAGGAGAAATTGGACCCCAAAAGTTGTTGTCCAATTTATCCTGAGTATGCTGATACCCCATATGTGGGAGAAAACTACTGTATGGGCACACGTCGCGGCTCGGAAGGGAAGTAGTGACGTTTTGGAATGCAGACTTTGATGGAATGGTCTGCGGGTGTCATGTTGCCTTTGGAGAGCCCCTAATGTACCTAAACAGTGGAAACCCCCCACAAATGACACCATTTTGTAAACTAGACCCCCCAAGGAACTTATCTAGATGTGTGGTGAGCACTTTGACCCCCCCAGTGCTTCACAGAAGTTTACAACGCCCGGGCGTGAAAATAAAAAATTCGTATTTTTTCCACAAACATGATCTTTTAGTCACCATTTTTTTATTTTCCCAAGGGTACCAGGAGAAATTGGACCCCAAAAGTTGTTGTCCAATTTGTCCTGAGTATCAATACCCCATATGTGGGAGAAAACTACTGTATGGGCACACGTCGGGGCTCGGAAGGGAAGTAGTGACGTTTTGGAATGCAGACTTTGATGGAATGGTCTGCGGGTGTCATGTTGCCTTTGGAGAGCCCCTAATGTACCTAAACAGTGGAAACCCCCCACAAATGACACCATTTTGTAAACTAGACCCCCCAAGGAACTTATCTAGATGTGTGGTGAGCACTTTGACCCCCCCAGTGCTTCACAGAAGTTTACAATGCCCGGGCGTGAAAATAAAAAATTCGTATTTTTTCCACAAACATGATCTTTTAGTCACCATTTTTTTATTTTCCCAAGGGTAACAGGAGAAATTGGACCCCAAAAGTTGTTGTCCAATTTGTCCTGAGTACGCTGATTTCCCATATGTGGGAGAAAACTACTGTATGGACACACGTCGGGGCTCGGAAGGGAAGCAGTGACGTTTTGGAATGCAGACTTTGATGGAATGGTCTGCGGGTGTCATGTGCGTTTGGAGAGCCCCTGATGTACCTAAACTATTGAAACTCCCCACACGTGACCCCATTTTGGACACTAGACCCCCCACGGAACTTTTCTAGATGTGTGGTGAGCACTTTGAACCCCCAAGTGCTTCACAGAAGTTTATAACGCTCAGACGTGAAAATAAAAAAATCATTTTTTTCCACAAAAATGATATTTTTGCCCCCAATTTTTTATTTTCCTAAGGGTAACAGGAGAAATTGGACCCCAAAAATTGTTTTGCAATTTGTCCTGAGTAGGCTGATACCCTACATGTGGGGGTAAAACACTGTTTGGGCGCATAGCAGAGCTTGGAAGGGAAGGAGCACCATTTGACTTTTTCAACTCAGAATTGGCTGGAATTGAGATCAGATGCCATGTTGCATTTGGAGAGCCCCTGATGTGCCCAAACAGTGGAAACCCCCAATTCTAACTCCAACCCGAACCCCAACACGCCCCTAACCCTAGCCCTAACCCTAGCCCTAACCCTAGCCCTAGCCCTAACCCTAGCCCTAACCCTAGCCCTAACCCTAGCCCTTGCCCTAACCCTAACCCTACCCCAACACACCCCTAGCCCTAACCCTAGCCCTAACCCTAATGGAAAAATGGAAATAAATACATTTTTTTTATTTTATTATTTTTCCCTAACTAAGGGGGTGATAACGGGGGGTTTGATTTACTATTTATGGCGGTTTTTATGTTTGGCGGCTGTCGCACGCTAAAAGACGCTTTTTATTGTAAAAATAGTTTTTGCATCACCACATATTGAGAGCTATAATTTTTCCGTATTTTGACCCACCGAGTCATGTCAGGTCTTATTTTTTGCGGGACGAGTTGACGTTTTTATTGGTACCATTTTCGGGCACGTGAAATTTTTTGATCGCTTTTTATTCCGATTTTTGTGACGCAGAATGAACAAAAACCAGCGTTTCATGAATTTCTTTTGGGGGGGGTGCGTTTACACCGTTCCGCGTGCGGTAAAATTGATAAAGCGGTTTTATTCTTCGGGTCAGTACGGTTACAGCGATACCTCATTTAGGTCGTTTTTTTATGTTTTTGTCGGTTTTATGCAATGAAAACTATTTTATATAAAAAATAATTATTTTTGCATCGCTTTATTCTGCGAGTTATAACTTTTTTATTTTTTCACTGATGATGCTGTATGGCGGCTTGTTTTTTGCGGGACAAGATGCCGTTTTCAGCGGTACCATGGATATTTATATGCGTCTTTTTGATCGCGCGTTATTGCACTTTTTGTTTGGCGGTATGATAATAAATCATTATTTTTTGCTTCGTTTTTTATTTTTGTTTTTTAAGGGGTTCGCTAAAGGGGTTAACTATTGGGACAGTTTTATAGGGCAGGTCGTTACGGACGCGGCGATACCTAATATGTGTACTTTTATTGTTTTTTTTTTTTATTATTTTCAAAAAATGAATTTATTGGGGAATATTTTTTTTTTTTTTACTAATTTATTTGGCGATTTTTTTAAATTTATTTTTACACTTTTTTTTTATTTTTTTTTTACTTTATTACATAGTCCCAGGTGGGACATCACTGTCCTGTGACAGATCGCTGATCTGTCACATCACAGATCACTGTGACAGATCAGCAATCTGTCACAGGCAGTGCACAAGGCTTCCTCATGCCTGCGCTTTGCAGGCACTGAGGAAGCCAGCTTCCCCAGGCCCCCGAAGGCCCCCGTCGCCATCTTGGATTCGGGGGCCTGGAGGAAAGGAGCCCCCCGCAGCAGCGCTGCACATTGCGCTGCCGTGGGGGGCTCAGGGAAGCACGGAGGGAGCCCCCTCCCTGCCGATGCTTCCCTTTAACCCCCGGTACACCGCGATCATGTTTGATCGCGGTGTGCAAGGGGTTAACGTGTCGGGGGCGGTCCGTGACCGCCCCTGACACATTGTGCCGGGTGTCAGCTGTGATAATCAGCTGACACCCGGCCGCGATCAGCGGCGCTCACCACGTGGGCGCCGCTGATCGCGGTAGACGTACTATCCCGTCCCCGGTCATACGGGCCCGGGTACCGTGGACGGGATAGTACGTCTCATGTCAGGAAGGGGTTAAACAGTAGTGTACAACCATATATGGAGTACTGCAACATTCTATAGAAATTGAATAACGTATTGTGAGGTTCAGTTTTTCCCATTATCCCTAGTGTAAATGATAAATTTGATGTTAAACCAGTATTTTAGTGGAAATTTTTTTTTTCTCACATGTAAATAATTTAAAGTTTTGCGAATCACCTGTAGGTTAAAAATGCTTTGTACACCCCTAGATGAATTTCTTGAGTGGTCTAGTTTCCAAAATGGGGTCATTTGTGGGGAGATTCTGCTATTTTTTCATATCATTGACTCTCCAAATGCAACATGGTGTTCACAACCTATTCCTGACAAAAAGCGCTCTTTCCTTTGCTAGCCATGCCATGTCCCCAAACAAAAGTTTCTGACCAAATATGGGTCATCTTCACATTCAGGAGAAATTGCAAAGCAAATTATGGGGTCCATTTTTACCTGTTATCTATTGTGAACATTACAAACTAGGGGTTAAAACCACATTTTCTTGAAAAAAAGGAATATTTTCAATATGACGACCTAATGTTTTAAAATTCTGTGCAGTACATGTGGGTTCAAAATGCTCTCTCCACCCCATGAGGGGTGTAGTTTCCAAAATGCAGTTGCTTGTGGAGGGTTTCCATTGTTTTAGCACATCAGGGGCTCTCCAAACACAACATGGAGTCTGCTAATGATTCCTTCCCTATTGAGCCCTGCCATATGCAGAACAGTAGTTTTCTTCCACATATTGGGTAGCATTGTACTCAGGAAAAATTTCACAACAAATTGTATGGCAAAATTTCTCCTGTTACCCTTATGAAAATGCAATATTTGGGGCTAAAATACTTTTTGTGTGAAAAGTGTGATTTTTTAACTTTGTTTTCACAGCTTAGTTATAAACTTCTGTGAAGCACCTGGTGCTGTGGTTCTCACCACCCATCCATATACAGCTCTGGCAAAAATTAAGAGACCACTGCAAAATTTTCAATTTGTCTGATTTTTCTCTTTATAGGTATATTTTCAGTAATACTGTATGTAAATTGCTCTTTTATGCTATAAACTACTGACAGCATATCTTCGAATTTCCAAGCACTAAATTTTGTATTTATTTTCAGAAAATGAGAAATGGTTAAAATAACAATAAAATGCAGTGCTTGCAGACCTGGAGAGACAAACCTTCAGAAGAGTCACAACAGAAATAAAAAGAGCTGCAGAGCCAGAAAAACAGCAGCAAGATAGTAAGGGACTGTGAAGGACAAAGTTTAAAAGGATGTCACTGGTTTATCATGATAGAGAGGGGCCAGAAGACCGCAGTGTCTGATTTCACACGCTTCTGCACTGATTAGAAGCACTATACCATCATTCTAAATAGTGCAAGTTTCTGCTAGCAGTGCAGGGGTTAATCTGTCCAGCTGCGAGCTCCTGGAGCTTTCCTGCTTTGATGGTCTCAGCTGTTCAGTATTGGCCACTCCCTTCTGCAATATATATTAGCCTCTGGTAATTAGAGATTGCTGTTGTTAGTTTCATACTTCCTGATTTTGGATTTGGAGGTATTGGTTGTAATGATGCATTTGGAGTTTTGTTCAGGAGACTGTTGCTTGATGATTTGTCTGTGTGCTTATTGTTATCTCCTATTTGTTTTTTCCTTCCTTTACATCCCGGTTTACCACTCTGCTGTTTGTGAGTGCATTTTTGCATGATTGGTATTTCCATACATCCTTGTATGCCTTCCCTTGATACATTGGTTTGTTTATTGTTATACAATACAGCTCTCCTTTTCCCTGCCTCTGTGAGGGGACAGATAAGGGCTGTTTTAGAAGCTTAGCCAGGTGCTTGGCCCTGGCGTATTCACCATCAGAAGTTACTTTATCTAGGAAGCAGGGATAGCTAGGGAGCCCCTAGCTTTAGGGATAGGGAAGGAGCCCTTAGCCCTAGGATATCCTGCAACCTTGACATGACAGAGGAACTTTTGCTGGAATTTTTAAATGTATACTGAATACCTCATCCAATTGGATTTGTTCCACTGGCTTTAGAGCAGTTTTCTTCTTTCTTTCCTTTGCCATTCCATTCAAACATTTGTGCCCTGGTAATAACGATGCAAACTTTCCGCTTGAATGTATACCACAAAACATCTAACTCACATTAGCATATAAAGAATAGCTCCGATGTTGCTCCTGAAAAGTTGGACAAATGAAATATGTGTGTTTCAACTTGTCTTATCAGTGCTATGCGAATGTGCAATATTTTCCTCACCTATCATCCCTATGACATCTGTATGACATGCGACATGCATATGCAATCTATATGCAATGCATTTTTAATATCAGCTTTTAGATACTGTAATTCTCTGTCATTTAAAGCTAGTTTACAAAGTAAGAAAGCAATTAGATAGATAGATGATAGAATAAATAGGATAAATGTCCTGTAGAAATTTAATGTCACAATCTCCCTACATATAATTAACCTTCACCCTTTAGTGCCTTTCATGTGGCACTAATGGGTGTTAATCCTTATTTAACCTATTAAATAATTAATTTAAAAAAAATGGTGTGGTCCCCTTGTTTAATAACCAGCTAAAGGAAAGCAGCCAGCTGTGAATTAGTGTTATTTTTTGGGAAGGGCCAATAAGCTGGCAGTTCCTATGGTAACCTCCATATGATCTACCAGCTGTAAACTGGGTATCTCTGCTTGGCTACCACAGTTCATAGCTAGTTGGTTCACACTGTCCTCTACAGCTCACAAAGAGATTTCTGAGAAAACAAGGCTATAACCTGGGGCAACCTTAATGATGTCATCGCTCATTACTAAGGCACGTTCTCACACTTCAGTACTCTGTGTGTTCCAGCGGCGGTGGTGAGCGGTAACATTACTAATGTCACCACTCATCACATCCTCCGGATGTAGCAGAGATGATGATCATTGTGGAACGTTCAGAATATGGATTATGGCAGACCTTCAGGATTTTTTTGCTAATAAATGGGTAAAACAGAGTAACTGTCGGAGAGTACTTTTTACATTTAAAGGAATTTTGTGTTTCTTTCTTTTGATTACGGGTTTACTAATAAGGTTGTCTGACAGACACATCTCCATTACTAATCTCCTGGCTTAATATCAGTGGACATTACACAGCTGACATCAAACACAAAACCATTACCCTGATTGCCACCACACCTGGGCAATTGGGAAGAGCCGAGGCTAAATGCCAGAATTAGCACTTCTAATGGATGCATCATTTCTGGGGTAGCTGAGTGCTGGAGTTATTAGTCTGGGAAGAGTTCATTATCCATGGCCCTTTCCAGCTTATTAATATCAGACCACATATATCTGCATAGGCTATGCTGGATGTTAAAATAGGGGAGACCCCATGCATTTTTTGTGGGGTCCTCCCTTGTTAATAACCAATGAAGGTTAAGCAGACAGCTGTAAGCTGATATTGATAAGATGAGAAGCTTCATGGATATTAATTCCTTCAAAGAATAATAACACTAGCTCACAGCTGTCTGCTTTCCGTCAGCTGGTTAGTTAAAATAAAGGGGACCACACTCCATTTTTATTCATTCATTCATTCATTCATTCATGTATTTATTTATTATTATCTAAATACAAGTACAGAAAACTACACACACAAAGTACTGATTATATATCTCACTGACATACAGTATTTCTATTTTATATAATTTATTCTGACAGTTTTGTCTATGATTTTACTGTAAAGTCACATTTTTATTACAGAGAGCTTAACTTTGGAATGCAGGAGTACATAAAAAAAAGAATTCTGTTCCAAAGTCAGTTGAGGTTGAGCACTACCAACTAGAAGATGTGCTTAGTTTAAGTTAAAGCGCTGCTTTGTAATTCAACACATTAGACTCAGAGTAATATATTACTTTGTAGAGTTGCTACCTATAGATTCATGGTCACATTTGAGTTTGCACAAGATATAACAACCATCATGGGGGCCAAATGCAATTAACTTCAACTAAGAACTTCTGAAATTTGGTGCAACGTCTTACAGTGCCTCTCTGTGACAAAGTTTGAAACAAATAATGTCTATGATTAGTGATGGGCGAACCCCCCAATGTTTGGAATCGGCGAGTTCGCCCAGTGTTTTTGTAATGTTCGAGTTCGGGGCCAGAGATAACGCGCTCTTGCATCTGAACCCCGAACTCGGACTTTACAGATATGAGGTGGGGCTGGGGGAGCTGTAAAAAAACCCCAGAAAAGTAATAATAAACATTACTGTATAATTATACTTACATGTCCAGCGACGCATCCTCCCATCCCGCTGTCTCCTGGCTGCATCTGCTTCCGGGGTCGCTCATTAACTTCCGCCAGTATTCACTGCACTCTGCAGTCTTTGTCTTTTTCTGGCAGTGTTCATGCGGTGACGTTACCGCATGAACACTGCCAGAAAAATCCAAAGACTGCTGAGTGCAGTGAATACTGGCGGAAGTTAATGAGCGGCCATGGAAGCAGATGCGGCCGGGAGACAGCGGGACAGGAGGATGCGTCGCTGGACAAGTAAGTATAATTATGATATTTATTATTAATTTTCTGCTTCTTTTTACAGCCGGCCCTGAAACCAAACTGTAACACGGGTTTCCAATGGAAACCCATGTTCGGGACTGTGTGTTCGGGACACTATGTGTTTGGTACGGTCCCGAACTTATACAGTTCGGGTTCGCCCATCCCTATCTGTGATATTTCAGCAAGGGTGTCATTCCCGCAAAAGCCTTCATGGTAGCTTTTAATTATATGTATGGGTTTTGGAGAGTTGGTTTGTAAAAAAAGTTCCTACTGCTAAAAAGATATACTAAGAAATTAATCATGGCATAATTGGATGCCTATTTTGATAAAAAATATCTTTGTGGACATTTTCTTTAAGATTCCTAGAAACACAAGAAAAAAAAGAACACCAGCGGGAATTACCGTTAGCTAAACAACACAGTGCACATAGTGAGTAAATAAACTGTAAAATGTGTTCCAGAAACTAAAGCTAACAGACCTCAGGGAGTTAGCTGATGGATATCAATTATGTTATATACTACCAATATATTATGGTAATTGGTCTCTTTTGCTATATTACCTGGCCCAGTAAATTATCTGTGCTCAATAACAATTGTCTTTCAGAAAACAAATGCAGGCCCGAGAATTGGTACTGCCTTTGTGATTGACAGGTTGAAGAGCCATATACAGGTAACAAGTGAATGTAATTGGCAGTATAGATCACAGTATGCCTTGGTCTCCTATCAATCATAGTCAGCAAATCAAGAGAAAATTCAAGCTTGCCAAGAAAGCATTCCTAAGGACACAGTAATGAGAACAATAGCTCTTGAGATAGTCCCAGTGGAAACACGGCGAGTGCAATTTTAGTTGCTGTGGACCTCTTTTGCTTTATTAACCTTTTAACCATTGCCTTGAAGTACTGTAATCAGTTAATTCTTGATTAATGCTGCAACACTATAAAAGCTGCCACAGATAAAATATGCAATTGTGGTAAAAAAGCCAACAAGCTGCACAAAACTATACTTTAATGCTTTTGATGGTACTTGAGAAAAGTATCACACATTTGCATCTCACACCTTTGACAAGTTATTTTACTTTCTTTTCCTGTGTAAATTGAGCAAGGGAGTGTATTTTCTGCCTCAATTTTGTGAAATCATGGTAAAAACGCACTGTTTGTCCGATAAACGCAGCAAAACAAAGTTGCACTCTGTAGTGCTATTGCATGTAAACAAGAAATATATGAAATTTGAATTGCATTACTTCTCCAGATAATAAGAAAAAATGGTGATGCTTAGCACATAGTTTTGCCAATTCAAGCAGACCCAGCAACCAACGACAAGACGGTCACCGGTTGCTGGGAACTTATCTAATGTGAATCCTCTCCTACGCTTAAGCCTGCATTTATGGGTAGGTAGGAATCTTCTGCAATTAAAATCGCCATCGACTGGTGGGTGGAGTGCTTGGTCAGAGAGCCAATATGCAAATAACAAAAGGCTGACTATCGCTTCCAAACAGAAAAACTGGTGTAAACAGGTGCAAACTAAAAGTAGCCATCTCTATACATAACAAACAAATAAAGTTGTATTCTGTATAGTATATAAACATTGAAATATATGAAATTTAAAAAATATCATTACTTTATTTGTTTGTTATTTATAGAGATGGCTAATCTTAGTTTGCACTTGTGCACACCAGTTTTTCTGTTTGGAAGTGATAGTCAGTTTCTTGTTATTTGATAAACACAGAAAGTCACAGCTTGCTTTCACATGCTGAAAACGTACTAAAGCATCAAAGGAGACTACAGGAAAACAGTTTGTAGTGTGTTAATAATTCTCAAATGACTGGCAAAAAAAATGCCAAACTTCCAGATTGCAACCCTATTGAGAACCTGAGGACAATCCTCAAAATGCTGTGGAAAAAGTAAAATATTAACTCCAAGCACTGATTAGGTAAGAATGGGTTACCATTAGGCAGGATTTGGTCCAGAAGCTGATGTCCAGCATGGCAGGCCGAATTGCAAAATTCTTGAAACGTAAAGGTCAACTCTGTAAATATTAAGTCTTACCATAAACTAGATTGCAATTAAAGTGTAAAAACGTATAAGATACTTATGGTTGAACTTCAGTAGCCATAAAATTATCCAACTAAAAGATCAAAAAACATTGAAGCAGCAAATATTTGTGAAAATCAATTTGTGTTAGAGTGAAATCTTTTGCCCACGACTGAGAAGGGTTGCTGTAACATGGTACAGGTGCTTCTAACAAAATTAGAATATGATAAAAAACCTAATTTAAGTTCTTCAATACAAAAAGTGAATCTCATATTATATAGTCATTACAAAGAGTGATCTATTTCAAGTGTTTATTTCTGTTAATGTTGATTATGGCTTACAGCCAATGAAAACCCAAAAGTCATTATCTCAGTAAATTAGAATACTTTATATCATCAGTTTGAAAAATGATTTTAAAATCTGAAATATTGGCCTACTGAAACGTATGTTCAGTAAATGCACTCAATACTTGGTCGGGGCTCCTTTTGCATCAATTACTGCAAAAATACGGTGTGGCGTGGAGGCAATCAGCCTTTGGCACTGCTGAGGGGTTATGGAAGCCCTGGTTGCACCCCTTCACCCCCAAGGGTGGTTTGCACGTTCATGACCGGGCCAATTTTTACAATTCTGACCACTGTACCTTTATGAGGTCATAACTCTGGAACGCTTCCATGGATCCCGGTGATTCTGACATTATTTTCTCGTGACATATTGTACTTCATGTTAGTGGTAAAATTTCATTCAAATAACTTGCGTTTATTTGTGAGAAAAACAGAAATTTGGCGAAAATTTTGAAAATTTCGCAATTTTCCAACTTTGAATTTTTATGCCCTTAAATCACAGAGATATGGCACACAAAAAACTTGATAACTAACATTTCCCACATGTTTACTTTACATCAGCACAATTTTGGAACCAAAATTTTTTTTTGTTAGGAAGTTATAAGGGTTAAAAGTTGACCAGCGATTTCTCATTTTTACAACACCATTTTATTTTTAGGACCACATCACATTTGAAGCCACTTTGAGGGGTCTATATGATAGAAAATACCCAAAAGTGACACCATTCTAAAAACTGCACCCCTTAAGGTGCTCAAAACCACATTCAAGAAGTTTATTAACCCTTTAGGTGCGTCACAGGAATTTTTTTGAATATTTAAAAAAAAATGAACATCTAACTTTTTTTCATAAAAAAAATACTTCAGGTTCAATTTTTTTTATTTTACCAAGGGTAACAGGAGAAATTGAACTGCAAAAGTTATTGTGCAATTTGTCCTGAGTACGCAGATACCTAATATGTGGGGGGGGACGACTGTTTCGGCGCATGGCAGAGCTCAGAATGGAAGGAGCGCCGTTTGACTTTTTCAATGCAAAATTGGCTGGAATTCAGATTGGACGCCATGTCACGTTTGGAGAGTCCCTGATGTACCTAAACAGTGGAAACCCCCTACAAGTGACCCCATTTTGGAAACTAGACCCCCCAAGGAACTTATCTAGATATGTGGTGAGAACTTTGAACCCACAAGGGCTTTACAGAAGTTTATAACGTACAGCGGTACAATTAAAAAATCATATTTTTTCCACAAAAATGATCTTTTCACCCCAATTTTTATTTTCCCAAGGGTAACAGGACCCTAAAAGTTATTGTGCAATTTGTCCTGAGTATGCTGATACCCCACATGTGGGGGTAAACCACTATTTGGGCGTATGGCAGAGCTCGGAAGGGAAGCAGCGCCATTTGACGTTTTTGGCTGGAATTGAGATCGGACACCATGTCGCGTTTGGAAAACTCCTGATGTACCAAAACAGTGGAAACCCCCCACAAATGACACCATTTTGGAAACTAGACCCCAGAGCCTCTCACCTTGCCAAATCAGATCTCATACTTTGCACTGACGAGAGCCAACAGCTCGAAACACCGTGTCTGCAAATTGAGATTCTGATTTGGCTTGTATCCTAAGTCATACTACAAGACTCGTTAAAGGGTTGATTGTGACTTGTAGGATCGCTACTACCAATAGGTGGTGCTGTAGAGTAAAAGTCCTCTTTCTTTCTGAAGAGGCAATTTGCATATTATTTTCCCAGAGGAGCATTGCAAGGCGAATAAGTCTCCTTACCTTGACAAGCCACAGCTGGCATGTCACTCTCCGCAAGGAGAAACCTTACTTCTTAGACCCTAGTCCAGAGCCTCTCACCTTGCCAAATCAGATCTCATACTTTGCACTGACGAGAGCCAACAGCTCGAAACACCGTGTCTGCAAATTGAGATTCTGATTTGGCTTGTATCCTAAGTCATACTACAAGACTCGTTAAAGGGTTGATTGTGACTTGTAGGATCGCTACTACCAATAGGTGGCGCTGTAGAGTAAAAGTCCTCTTTCTTTCTGAAGAGGCAATTTGCATATTATTTTCCCAGAGGAGCATTGCACGGCGAATAAGTCTCCTTACCTTGACAAGCCACAGCTGGCATGTCACTCTCCGCAAGGAGAAACCTTACTTCTTAGACCCTAGACCCCCTAAGGAACTTATCTAGATGTGTGGTGAGAACTTTGGACCCCCATGGGCTTCACAGAAGTTTATAACATAAAGCCATACAATTAAAAAATCATATTTTTTCCACAAAAATGATCTTTTCACCCTCAATTCTTATTTTTCCAAGGGTAACAGGACCCTAAAAGTTATTGTGCAATTTGTCCTGAGTACGCTGATACCCCACATGTGGGGGTAAACCACTATTTGGGCGCATGGCAGAGCTCGGAAGGGAAGCAGCGCCATTTGACGTTTTTGGCTGGAATTGAGATCGGACACCATGTCGCGTTTGGAAAACTCCTGATGTACCAAAACAGTGGAAACCCCCACAAATGACACCATTTTGGAAACTAGACCCCCTAAGGAACTTATCTAGATGTGTGGTGAGCACTTTGACCACCCAGTGCTTCACAGAAGTTTACAACGCCCGGGCGTGAAAATAAAAAATTCGTATTTTTTCCACAAACATGATCTTTTAGTCACCATTTTTTTATTTTCCCAAGGGTACCAGGAGAAATTGGACCCCAAAAGTTGTTGTCCAATTTGTCCTGAGTATGCTGATACCCCATATGTGGGAGAAAACTACTGTATGGGCACACGTCGGGGCTCGGAAGGGAAGTAGTGACGTTTTGGAATTCAGACTTTGATGGAATGGACTGCGGGTGTCATGTTGCCTTTGGATAGCCCCTAATGTACCTAAACAGTGGAAACCCCCCACAAATGACACCATTTTGTAAACTAGACCCCCCAAGGAACTTATCTAGATGTGTGGTGAGCACTTTGAACCCCCAAGGGCTTCACAGAAGTTTATAATGCCAGGGCATGAAAATAAAAAAATCGTATTTTTTCCACAAACATGATCAATTAGTCCCCAATTTTTTTATTTTCCCAAGGGTAACAGGAGAAATTGAACCCCAAAAGTTGTTGTCCAATTTGTCCTGAGTACGCTGACACCCCATATGTGGGATAAAACTACTGTATGGACACGCGTCAGGGCTTGGAAGGGAAGTAGTGACGTTTTGGAATGCAGACTTTGATGGAAAGGTCTGCGGGTGTCATGTTGCCTTTGGAGAGCCCCTAATGTACCTAAACAGTGGAAACCCCCACAAGTGACCCCATTTTGGAAACGAGACCCCCTAAGGAACTTATCTAGATGTGTGGTGAGCGCTTTGAACCCCCAAGGGCTTCACAGAAGTTTATAATGCCCGGGCATGAAAATAAAAAAATCGTATTTTTTTCCACAAACATGATCAATTTGTCCCCAATTTTTTCATTTTCCCAAGGGTAACAGGAGAAATTGGACCCCCAAAAGTTGTTGTCCAATTTGTTCTGAGTACGCTGACACCCCATATGTGGGAGAAAACTACTGTATGGACACACGTCAGGGCTCGGAAGGGAAGCAGTGACGTTTTGGAATGCAGACTTTGATGGAATGGTCTGCGAGTGTCATGTGCGTTTGGAGAGCCCCTGATGTACCTAAACTATTGAAACTCCCCACAAGTGACCCCATTTTGGACACTAGACCCCCCACGGAACTTATCTAGATGTGTGGTGAGCACTTTGAACCCCCAAGTGCTTCACAGAAGTTTATAACACTCAGACGTGAAAATAAAAAAATCATTTTTTTCCACAAAAATGATATTTTTGCCCCCAATTTTTTATTTTCCTAAGGGTAACAGGAGAAATTGGACCCCAAAAATTGTTTTGCAATTTGTCCTGAGTAGGCTGATACCCTACATGTGGGGGTAAAACACTGTTTGGGCGCATAGCAGAGCTTGGAAGGGAAGGAGCACCATTTGACTTTTTCAACTCAGAATTGGCTGGAATTGAGATCAGACACCATGTTGCATTTGGAGAGCCCCTGATGTGCCCAAACAGTGGAAACCCCCAATTCTAACTCCAACCCGAACCCCAACACGCCCCTAACCCTAACCCTAGCCCTAACCCTAGCCCTAACCCTAACCCTAGCCCTAACCCTAACCCTAACCCTAGCCCTAACCCTAACCCTAGCCCTAGCCCTAACCCTACCCCAACACACCCCTAGCCCTAACCCTAACCCTAACCCTAATGGAAAAATGGAAATAAATACATTTTTTTTATTTTATTATTTTTCCCTAACTAAGGGGGTGATAACGGGGGGTTTGATTTACTATTTATGGCGGTTTTTATGTTTGGCGGCTGTCGCACGCTAAAAGACGCTTTTTATTGTAAAAATAGTTTTTGCATCACCACATATTGAGAGCTATAATTTTTCCGTATTTTGACCCACCGAGTCATGTCAGGTCTTATTTTTTGCGGGACGAGTTGACGTTTTTATTGGTACCATTTTTGGGCACGTGGAATTTTTTGATCGCTTTTTATTCCGATTTTTGGGACGCAGAATGAACAAAAACCAGCGTTTCATGAATTTCTTTTGGGGGGGTGCTTTTACACCGTTCCGCGTGCGGTAAAATTGATAAAGAGGTTTTATTCTTCACGTCAGTACGGTTACAGCGATACCTCATTTAGGTCGTTTTTTTATGTTTTTGTCGGTTTTATGCAATGAAAACTATTTTATATAAAAAATAATTATTTTTGCATCGCTTTATTCAGCGAGCTATAACTTTTTTAATTTTTCGCTGATGATGCTGTGTGGCAGCTCGTTTTTTGCGGGACAAGATGCCGTTTTCAGCGGTACCATGGATATTTATATGCATCTTTTTGATCGCGCGTTATTACACTTTTTGTTTGGCAGTATGATAATAAATCATTATTTTTTGCTTGGTTTTTTATTTTTATTTTTTAAGGGGTTCGCTAAAGGGGTTAACTAATGGGACAGTTTTATAGGGCGGGTCGTTACGGATGCGGCGATACCTAATATGTGTACTTTTATTGTTTTTTTTTTATTATTTCCAAAAAATGGATTTATTGGGGGAATATTTTTTTTTTTTTTCTAATATATTTGGCGATTTTTTTTAAATTATTTTTACACTTTTTTTTTTTTTTTTTTACTTTATTAAATAGTCCCAGGTGGGACATCACTGTCCTGTGACAGATCGCTGATCTGTCACATCACAGATCACTGTGACAGATCAGCAATCTGTCACAGGCATTGAAGAAGACTTCCTCATGCCTGCGCTTTGCAGGCACTGAGGAAGCCAGCTTCCTCAGGCCCCCGAAGGCCCCCGTTGCCATCTTGGATTCGGGGGCCTGGAGGAAAGGAGCCCCCCGCAGCAGCGCTGCACATTGCGCTGCCGTGGGGGGCTCAGGGAAGCACGGAGGGAGCCCCCTCCCTGCCGATGCTTCCCTTTAACCCCCGGTACACCGCGATCGTGTTTGATCGCGGTGTGCAAGGGGTTAACGTGTCGGGGGCGGTCCGTGACCGCCCCTGACACATTGTGCCGGGTGTCAGCTGTGATAATCAGCTGACACCCGGCCGCGATCAGCGGCGCTCACCACGTGGGCGCCGCTGATCGCGGTAGACGTACTATCCCGTCCACGGTCATACGGGCCCGGGTACCGTGGACGGGATAGTACGTCGGATGTCAGGAAGGGGTTAATAGCAGCCTTCAGCTCATCTGCAGTGTTGGGTTTGGTGTCTCACATCGTCCTCTTGACAATACCCCATAGATTCCCTAAGAGGTTAAGGTCAGGTGAGTTTGCTGGCCAATGAAGGTGACTTCTGTTTTTTAAAATCAGATATTGGTACTTTTTGCAGTGTGGACAGGTGCCAAATCCTGCTGGAGAATGAAATTTTCATCACCAAAAAGCTTGTTTGCAGAGGGAAGCATGAAGGGCTCTAATATTTCGTGGTAGACAGCTGCACTGACTTTGGTCTTGATAAAACACAGTGGACCAACACAGCAGATGATATGGCTCCCTAAACCATCACTGATGTGGACTTAAAACTAGACCTCAAGCAGCTTGGATTGTGTACCTCTGCACTCTTCCTCCAGACTCTGGGACCTTGATTTCCAAATGAAATGAAAAATTTACTTTCAACTGAAAACAACACCTTGGACCACTGAGCAAAAGTCCAGGTCTTTTTCTCCTTGGCCCAGGTAAGATGCTTCTGGTGTTGTCTATTGGTCATGAGTTGCTTGACACAAGGAATGCAACACTTGTAGACCATGTCCTGGATATGTCTGTGTGTGGCAAGCAATCACTCCAGCAGCAGTCCACTCCTTTTGACTCTCCTACAAATTTTTGAATGGCCCTTTCTTAACAATCCTTTCAAAGCTGAGGATATCACAGCTGCCTGTGCATCTTTTTCTACCACATTTTTTCCTTACACTCAACCTTTTATTATTATGCTTGGATACAGCACTCTGTGAACAGCCAGCTTCTTTAGCAATGACCTTTTGTGGCTTACCCTCCTTGTGGAGGTTGTCAATGACTGCCTTTTGGTCATCGGTCAAGTCAGCAGTCTTCCCCATGATTGTGGAGCCTACAGAAACAGACTGAGGGACCTTTTAAAATGCTTAGGAAGCCTTTGCAGGTGTTTTTTGCTAATTATTCTAATTTACTGAGATAATGACTTTTGGGTTTTCATTGGCTGTAAGCCATAATCATCAAGATAAACACTTGAAATAGATCACTGTGTTTGTAATGACTCTATATAATATGAGTTTCACTTTTTGTATTGAAGAACTGAAATAAATTAACTTTTTGATGATATTCTAATTTTGTTAGGAGCACCTCTATGTATTGGGACTATTGAGATTTTTTGTGGTATGCTGCTTACAGATTACAGATGCATTTTTAGCAGGGTGCATCTTTTATTGCAACTATAGTTTTAATGCAACAAAAATCTGACACATCTATTTGAATTTTCTGATTGTTTCACAATTTTATTTGTTTCAGCTTTATGGCAGCACATTTTCCAATTTTGTGATATTTTGATCACTTGCCATTTACTTCACTGTATTGCCCAGCCCAAACAATGTAACAATATAATTTCACAACAGATCTATCCTGACGTTCCATGGCTGCCAAGTGATATTGGTGATTGGGATTCCTAAATTAGAAACCACCTGCAAGTTTATGGCACAAACAGATTATTGAACCACCTGGATGTTGCTTGTTAAATACAGAAAAATTCTATTGCTTCATTTTGGCAAGAAATTGTGTATTTAACGCAATGTATTTACACAAGCTAATTGACTTATTGTTGGAACAGTTTCTTCTGAGTTTGTGGGCTATTTCATTAATTACTCTACTCAAAATGTTATAAAGTTTATCAAGCAAAATCCTCCATTTGCATTAGCTTACATACAAACCATAATAATATTTATGTATTTATCTACGTAAATCCTAAAAATGGAGGCAGCACTCCAAAGTCGGATAGTGAGAAAATGGATTTTAATCAGCCATTGCAACATTTTTGGCTGAAAAAAGTATTTTTCAAGGGGAAATAAGGTGAAGACACACACATATAAAGATCCAGAAAAATACCATATGTGCCTTTAGTATGGAGAATTACTAATGCGGAACTATGCACTATTTTATGATGTGGGTAAGTTATCTTAAAAATTGATTTGCACAGATGATATCAAACAGTTTTTATGCATTTTATTCACTGTTTCTCTGTGTATGCACTTCATAAATGACATTTTATTGCATGTCCTTGTAACTTGGGATACATTTCACATTTGTTTTTATGATATTTTCCATTTTGAGTTTAAACAGTTTAAACATTGCACAGGCAGATTATAGGGGTTGTCCCATAAATAAAGTATATTTTAATCGATATGTCTTGGAATAAAAATAAGTTCCTCAATTGGATATGTTAAAATATAATGGGATGCAGCTACTGGCTTCTGTGAGGTAAAATATGTTTCAAAAGCAGCAGCAAAAGCTTTACGATCCCATTCTGTCCTATCTGTCTACTCTTGCTTCTTTTCTCCACTGCGCATGACTTTTGCATATGGGACGGATCCCCACTCCATTCTAAAACAACCATAACTACAGTAAACCTAGGCTCTAGAATAAATACACAAAGCACACTATTTTGGTTGTCAAACTGGCCACAGCTTTATTTAAATTGCAAGATTAAAAACAACCATAGTAGGAGACAGGTGAAGTGCTAGTACATTGGGATTCACAAGTACTGTGATACCCCCAGCTGTCTGACATACAGCACCAGGACAGACAACCATAAAAGGGGGTGGCACACCCTGTCTTGCCATTCAAGCATAGTCTACCTGTATAATGACATCTGTCATGCCTCAAAAACTATTATGCTGCATGTAGCCCAGCTCTGACAATTCACCATTTCACAGTTTTTGGTTCTAGAAACCACCACTATATACAGTAGCTGTGCTATGCAGTAACCATTTCTTAAACCCACTTATGACTACTACTGGAAAAGTGAAGAGTAGAGTTGAGCAAAATGGGTCGGTCAAATTCAAAAGTCGCCGACTTTTAGCACGAGGTCGGCCATGCGGTCGCCGACCCGAGCGCCAAAGTCGCGTTTCCCATAATGCTTTCAGGCACCTTTTCTCAGCCAATGATGGAGGATGCACACTGTGGGCAATGTGATGACATGGGCAGCAGCCACCACCATCTTAGAGAAGGGCATTTCAGTGATTGGCTTGCTTTGTGTGGCGTCACAGTGGCTATAAAAGCCATGACCGCTATCTTACTTCTGCCGATCTTAGCATAGGGAGAGGTTGTTGGTTGCTGCTGCTTCTCAATAGGGAGAGTATTAGGCAGGAAAGAAAACAGATACACAGGGAAGAAAAAAAGAATCTGTGCTTCTGCTGATAGCAATTGTGCTGTACAGTTACAGTGCAGTGACAGGGGAGAATTTATTTGTGCGCAGCAGCGCTGGTTATTAGACTGCCTTATTAGGCTACCTGATAGCTGCATTGCTGTGTGCACACTGCTGTGCAGACTGCTTTTTACACAGCTCTCCTACTTTTATTCTTCTTTTTCTGAACAGTTAGCGAGCGTTCATTTTTTCAAACACCGTATTGGGTTTGTACGCTCCTCACACACTACCGTGTACCGGCTTGTATCACGGATAGTGTTGAGCATTCCGATACCGCAAGTATCGGGTATCGGCCGATACTTGCTGTATCGGAATTCCGATACCGACTTCCGATATTTTTTCAATATCGGAATTCGGCATCGGAATCGGAAGTTCAAAGTTGATTGACAGCCTGACGTCATCATGATGCGCGGTGTGTGCGCATCATGATGCGCCGTCATTTCGGGCCTTCCGGGGGTCTCTGCCGGCCTGCCGGGGGGCTGTGTGGACTGCCCGGGGTCTGTACCGGCCTGCCGGGGGGCTGTGCTGGCCTGCCGGTGGTCTGTGCACCCTGTGGGGGTCTGTACCGGCCTGCCGGGGGGCTGTGCCGGCCTGCCGGTGGTCTGTGCACCCTGTGGGGGTCTGTACCGGCCTGCCGGGGGGCTGTGCTGATGTCCGGGGGTCTGTGCAAGCATCGTCCGATGGGACTACAAGTCCCATCTGGCGATGCCTGCTACCATGACAGTGATTGACACATTAGCCAATGATGGGACAGTAGTAGTCCCATCATCTGGCTAATGTGTTAAATGTTAAAAAAAAAATAAATAAATACTACATACATACTACATACATACTACATGCATGCTACATACATACTACATGCTACATACATACTACATGCTACATACATACTACATATATACTACATGCATGCTACATACATACTACATGCTACATACATACTACATATATACTACATGCATGCTACATACATACTACATGCTACATACATACTACATGCTACATACATACTACATATATACTACATACATACTACATACATGCTACATACATGCTACATACTGCATGCTACATACATACTACATACATACTACATACATGCTACATACATACTACATGCTACATACATACTACATATATACTACATACATGCTACATGCTACATACATACTACATATATACTACATGCATGCTACATACATACTACAAATATACTACATGCATGCTACATACATACTGCATGCTACATGCATACTACATACATACTACATACATACTACATGCTACATACATACCACATATATACTACATACATGCTACATGCTACATACATACTACATACATACTACATACATGCTACATGCTACATACATACTACATATATACTACATGCATGCTACATACATACTACATATATACTACATGCATGCTACATACATACTGCATGCTACATGCATGCTACATACATACTACATACATACTACATGCTACATACATACCACATACATACAATACATTCATACAATACATACATAGACATACAGTACATATAACATAGAGTAACATACTTACCAATACTTGTCACATTGTTCCCCGAAGCCATTGTCTTTTCCGGAATAAATATTAACATAACAAACCACAAAAATACTCACCCACGATCCGAAGCAGTCCACGAGTGTGTCCCACGACGATCTTGGGTAGAGAACTGCAGCATCAGATGATGCTGCCGTTCTCTATGGGCTGCAGGAATCCAATGACGGAAGGTAGGTATCCTTCCGCACTGTATTCCTCCGCCACTTAAAAAAAAAAGTCCCTAGTCTCACTTTATGCCATTGCTGCGTGGGAAATTCCCACACAGCAATGGCATAAAGTGAGACTAGGGACTTTTTTTTTTTTTTAAGTGACGGAGGAATACAGTGCGGAAGGATACCTACCTTCCGTCATTGGATTCCTGCAGCCCGTAGAGAACGGCAGCAACAGCTGATGCTGCAGTTCTCTACCCAAGATCATCGTGGGACACACTCGTGGACTGCTTCGGATCGTGGGTGAGTATTTTTGTGGTTTGTTATGTTAATATTTATTCCGTAAAAGACAATGGCTTCGGGGAACAATGTGACAAGTATTGGTAAGTATGTTACTCTATGTTATATGTACTGTATGTCTATGTATGTATTGTATGAATGTATTGTATGTATGTAGTATATATGTGGTATGTATGTAGCATGTAGTATGTATGTAGTATGTATGTAGCATGCATGTAGCATGCAGTATGTATGTAGCATGCATGTAGTATATATGTAGTATGTATGCGGTATGTATGTAGCATGTAGTATGTATGTAGCATGCATGTAGTATGTATGTAGTATGTATGTAGCATGCATGTAGTATATATGTAGTATGTATGTAGCATGTAGTATGTATGTAGCATGCATGTAGTATATATGTAGTATGTATGTAGCATGTAGTATGTATGTAGCATGCATGTAGTATATATGTAGTATGTATGTAGCATGTAGTATGTATGTAGCATGCATGTAGTATATATGTAGTATGTATGTAGCATGTAGTATGTATGTAGCATGCATGTAGTATATATGTAGTATGTAGCATGTAGTATGTATGTAGCATGCATGTAGTATGTATGTGGTATGTATGTAGCATGTAGTATGTATGTAGCATGCTTGTAGTATATATGTGTTATGTATGTAGCATGCATGTAGCATGCATGTAGCATGCATGTAGTATGTATGTAGTATGTATGTAGTATGTATGTGGTATGTATGTAGCATGCATGTAGTATGTATGTAGTATATATGTGGTATGTATGTAGCATGTAGTATGTATGTAGCATGCAGTATGTATGTAGCATGCATGTAGTATGTATGTAGTATATATGTAGTATGTATGTTGCATGTAGTATTTATGTAGTATGAATGTAGCATGTATGTAGTATGTAGTATGAATGTAGCATGTATGTAGTATGCATGTTGTATGTATGTAGCATGTAATTTTTTTTTTTTTTACATTCAACACATTAGCCGGATGATGGGACTACTACTGTCCCATCATTGGCTAATGTGTCAATCACTGTCATGGTAGCAGGCATCGCCCGATGGGACTTGTAGTCCCATCGGACGATGCCTGCACAGACCCCCGAAGCCTGCACAGACCACCGGCAGGCCGGCACCCCCCCCCGGCAGGCCGGCACAGCCCCCCGGAGCCTGCACAGACCACCGGCAGGCCGGCACAGACCCCCGGCAGGCCGGCACAGCCCCCCGGAGCCTGCACAGCCCCCCGGCAGGCCGGCACAGCCCCCCGGCAGGCCGGCACAGCCCACCGGAGCCTGCACAGACCACCGGCAGGCCGGCACAGCCCCCCGGCAGGCCGGCACAGACCACCGGAGCCTGCACAGACCCCCTGGCAGGCCGGCACAGCCCCCCGAAAGGCCCGTACAGACCCCAGAGAGGCTGTACAAGGCAAAAACAGGGTTTTTCTTATTCCGATACCGGAAGTCCCATAGACTTGAATGGGACTTTCGGTATCGGAATCGGCGATACCGATACTTTTTTTTAAAGATCGGCCGATCCATTCCGATCCGATACTTTGAAGTATCGGACGGTATCGCTCAACTCTAATCACGGACAAATACATGCTATCTGTGTGCGACTCCTGAGAAAAATTGACAGAGATTTACATTTTTCCATACATACACCATATTGAGCTGTCCGGTTCTGATACAGTACCATTTATCTGCTGTTTGGATTACGGTCAAATCCATACTGAGATAGCGTCTGTGTGTGACTCTGTAAAAAAATAGATGGAGATTTACATTTTTCCATACATACACTGTATAGAGCTGTCCACTTCTGATACAGTACCATATATCTGCTGTTTGGATTACGGTCAAATACATACTGAGACAGCGTCTGTGTGTGACTCCAGAAAAAAATAGACGGAGATTTATGTTTTTCCATACACCGTATAGAGCTGTCCGCTTCTGATACAGTACCGTATATCTGCTGTTTGGATTAAGGTAAAATACATACTGGGAGAGCGTCTGTGACTAAGGAAATATATACGTAGATTTAAATTTTTCACTGCACCTTATACAGCTGTATGCTCCTCATATAGTACCGTACATCTGCTGATTGGATTATGGTCAAATACATACTGGGAGAGTGTCTGGGTGGGAGTAAGGGAATATATTAAAGGAGATTTAAAATTTCCCCTACAATTTTTACAGCTGTCCGCTTCTGCTACAGTACCGTATAGCTGCTGTTTGGATTACCGTCAAATACATACTGAGACAGCGTCTGTGTGAGACTCCGGAAATTTATACATAGATTTACCTTTTTCCATACACCGTATAGAGCTGTCCTCTTCTGATACAGTACCATATATCTGATGTTTGGATTACAGTCAAATACATACTGAGACAGCGTCTGTGTGAGACTCCGGTAATTTATACATAGATTTACCTTTTTCCATACACCGTATAGAGCTGTCCTCTTCTGATACAGTACCGTATATCTGATGTTTGGATTACGGTCAAATACATACTGAGACAGCGTCTGTGTGTGACTATGGAAATAAATATACATAGATTTACATTTTTCCATACACCGTATAGAGCTGTCCATTTCTCATACAGTGCCGTATATCTGCTGTTTGGATTACTGTCACATACATACGGGGAGAGTGTCTGTGACTAAGGAAATATATGCGTAGATTTAAATTTTTCACTACACCTTATACAGCTGTACGCTCCTCATATAGTACCGTATATCTGCTGGTTGGATTTATGGTCAAATACATACTGGGAGAGCGTCTGGGTGTGAGTAAGGGAATATATAAAAGGAGATTTAAAATTTCCCCTACACTTTATACAGTTGTGCGCTTCTAATACAGTACCGTATATCTGCTGTTTGGATTACGGTCAAATACATACTGAGACAGCGTCTGTGTGTGACTCCAGAAATAAATATACATAGATTTACATTTTTCCATACATACACTGTCTAGAGCTGTCCGCTTCTGATACAGTACCGTATATCTGCTGTTTGGATTTCTGTCAAATACATACTCAGACAGCATCTGTGTTTCACTCCGGAAATAAATATACATAGATTTACAATCTTCCATACACCGTATAGAGCTATCCGCTTCTGATACAGTACCGTATATCTGCTGTTTGGATAACGGTCAAATACATACTAGAAGAGCGTCTGTGACTAAGGAAATATATAAGTAGATTTAAATTTTTCACTACACCATATACAGCTGTTCGCTCCTCATATAGTACCGTATATCTGCTGGTTGGATTATAGTCAAATACATACTGGGAGAGCGTCTGTGACTAAGGAAATATATACGTAGATTTAAACTTTTCACTACACCTTAAACAGCTGTATGCTCCTAATATAGTACCGTATATCGGCTGGTTGGATTACGGTGAAAAACATACTGGGAGAGTGTCTGGGTGTGAGTAAGGGAATATATAAAAGGAGATTTAAAATTTCCCCTACACTTTATACAGCTGTCCTCTTCTGATACAGTACCTTATATCTGCTGGTTGGATTATGGTGAAATACATATTGGGTGATCGTCTGGGTGTGAGTAAGGGAATATATAAAAGGAGATTTAAAATTTCCCCTACACTTTATACAGCTGTCCGCTTCTGATATAGTACCGTATATCGGCTGGTTGGATTACGGTGAAATACATACTGGGAGAGTGTCTGGGTGTGAGTAAGGGAATATATAAAAGGAGATTTAAAATTTCACCTACACTTTATACAGCTGTCCGCTTCTGATATAGTACCGTATATCGGCTGGTTGGATTACGGTGAAATACATACTGGGAGAGTGTCTGGGTGTGAGTAAGGGAATATATAAAAGGAGATTTAAAATTTCACCTACACTTTATACAGCTGTCCGCTTCTGATACAGTACCGTATATCAGCTGGTTGGATTACGGTCAAATACATACTGGGAGAGCATCTGTGAATAAGGAAATATACAGTATAAGGAGATTTAAAATTTTCACTACACCTTATACAGCTGTACGCTCCTCACATAGTACCATATATCTGCTGGAATTTTTGGTACATTTTCCAAAACATGAGGAAGTATGGTGGAAGAGAATGTGGACGTGGGCAGGGGGGGGCAGCTGGTACTGATGGTGGTGGTGGTACATCTGCTAGTTATGCCAAAAGCACAATAGCAGCTAAGGAAGGAGATGTTGAGCCAGCGTCATCGTCTGGCTCAAGAAGGCCTGTAAGGTTCCCTTTTCTGGGAGTAGGTAAACCGCTTTTAAAGCCAGAGCTTCAGGAACAGGTTTTGGCGTACATTGCCGAAACAGCCTCCAGCTCTATCGCCTCCTCTTATGAAATTTCAAAAACTGCAAGCACTTAGTCGTCAGTGCAAGCTTCTGGTCATGAACAACACCTTTCTTTGTGTCCTTCACCCCACCAAAAGTGAAGGATGCGGCAGGCCACACTTCAAGTCAAATTCTGAATTCCCCAGTCCAAGATGAATCTGACATGGAGTGCACTGATGCACAGCCACTGCTAGATGATTCTGGTGGGACATTGACCCAGAGCACTATATTGCCCTCGCAGTCTACTGAGCCAGAATCTGACCCTGATGAAACTCAGGTGCCCCTTCCCGCATACTATACCACCTTACACGGTGACACAGAGGAAGGTACAGGTGAAATTGAAGAGGAGGTGATGGATGACCCAGTTGTTGACCCGGATTGGCATCCATTGGGGGAAGAGGGTGCCGCTGGCAATAAGTCAGAAGAGGAGAAGGATCCGCAGCAGGCATCATCATCGCAGCAGCGGTTATCTGGCAGGCCCGTAGCTGTCCAAAAACGTGGTAAAAAAACAAAGAGTTGCAGGACAGCTTGGCCAGACGGTCAAATTAGCACAGCGTGCAAGCCCTGGAAATTTATACCATAGTAGGAAGAGTGCAGTGTGGCACTTTTTTGACAAATTATATTGATGAGGCAAAGGTTATCTGTAAGAAATGCGGAAGGACCTTTAGCCGAGGGAAAAATCTCAGAAATTTGAATACCAGTTGTATGCTTAGACATTTAACCACCATGCACTTGCAAGTGTGGATGGACTACAAAACCTCAGGTAGCACATGTGCACCTGCTCCGACTGAAGGTAGCCAGCAATGCTCCATCGCTTCCCCCACTGTAAGGCCATCGGTAAGCACACCAGCAGCAAGGAATGTTGAGGTGTCGTCGCAAGGCCAAAGTAGTCAGGGAATCACAATGTTTTTGCAATGAAAGACTGAATCTAGGCCATCACCACCAATACCATCACCAACCCCCTCTCACTCCGTCCGGTCCACCGCTACTTCCCCCATATGCAGCTCTCCAGTCCAGCTCACCCTTCCAGACAATCTGAGTAGGACAAGAAAGTACTCATCCTCTCATCCGCATACACTGGCTTTGAACACCTACATTGCTAAAATGATCTCATTAGAGATGATGCCCTTCCGTTTGGTTGAAAGCGAAGCGTTCCAAGAGCTCATGACCAACGCTGTCCCACGCTATGACCTACCCAGTCGGCACTTCTTTTCTAGAAAAGCCATCCCTGCCCTCCACCTGCATGTGAAAGACCGCATTGTCCATGCACTCAAACAATCAGTGAGTGGAAAGGTGCACCTCAAAACAGATGCATGTGCCAGTAGGTATGGCCAGGGCCGTTACTTGTCCAAAAAAAGGACAGTATATATTACTCTATACAGTATTATGGCCACCACATTGTGCGCCATACAGAATAATGAGCCCCATATATTTCCCCATACATAATTGGTAACTCACATATAATGTTCCATACAGTATGTGATGAGCTCCACATAATGCTCCAGTATATGATGGGCCTCATGGATGATGCTCCAGTGTATGATGAGCCCTAATAATGCTGCATATATAATGGGCTCCATTTCTGATGCTTCAGTGTATAATGGGCCCCGTAAATGCTGCTCCAGTGTCTGATGTCCCCCATTTGGAATGCTCCAGTACATGATGGGCCCCATTTTTAATTAACCCAGGCATGGTATGTGAAAAGAGCTCCATGGAGTAATCTGAAGTGTGTGCTACCGTATCCATCACTTTTGAGTTGGGTGAAGGACACAAGGAAAGGGGTTGCTCCTGACCAGAAGCCTGCACTTACAACTCAGTGCTTGCATTTTATTTAAACTTCAGAAGAGGAGGCAATAGAGCTGGAGGCTGTTTCAACAATGTAAGCCAAAATTAGTTCCTGATGCGCTGGCTTTAAAAGCAGTCTAGCTACTCCCAGAAAACGGAGCCTTACAGGCCTTCCAGAGCTACACCATGACGCAGGCTCAACACCTCCTGCCTTAGCTGCTATTGTGTTTTTGGCACTACCAGCAGATGCACCACTACCACCATCAGTACCAGGTGGCCCCCCACGCCCACGTCTGCGTCCTCTTCCACCATACTTCCTCATGTTTTGGAAAATGGACCCAAAATACCAGCAGATATATGGTACTGTATCAGAAGCGTACAGCTCTATACAATCTAGGGATAACAGTAAATCTCCATATATATTTCATGAGTCATACACAGACACTCACAGGCTCAGTATGGATTACCCAATAAAATAAAAAGTTGAAAAAGGGTACGGTATCACCAGATACAAGGTATATGTAGTATAGTGTAAACAATCTGAATCTCCGTATACATTTCAGGAGGCAGACACAAATGCTCTCAGGCCCAGTATGGATTACACAAGAATATGAAAAGCTGTAAATGGGTAATTTAACACAAGCATACAGCTGTATACAGTGTTGGGGTAATCTTAAAGCTCCTAATATATTGCCGGAGTAACAGACAGACGTTCACAGGCTCATTATGGATTACACCAGAATGTAAATATCAAAAAATGTTACTGTATCAGAAGCATACAGCTGTATGCAGTGTTGGCCAAATTTGAAATCTTGGTATATATTTCCGGAATCACCCTCAGACGCTCACTCAGTCTAGGTTTGACCATAATAAAAAATGTTGTAAAAAAGGCACTGGATAACAAGATATCAAGTATATATATTATAGAGTACAATTGAAATCTCCATATACATAGTCCCGTAGTTACTCTCAGACACTTACTCAGTATAGATTTGACCGTAATACTAAATGTCGAACAAAGGTACTGTATAACAAGATACAAGCTGTATCGAGTATAGGGAAAAAAATTGGTATCTCCGATTCACCTTATATATAGAAGGCATAAACCACACACGCTCACTCTCTATGGATGATACCGTAACACAAAATTTGGAACAAAGGTACTGTATCAGCACATACCAGGTGTATCCAGTCTAAGGGTAATTGTAAATTTCCACCTATACTTCCGGAGTTAGACACAGACACTCACAGGCTCACTATGTATTACATCAGAATTTAAAAAGTAGAAAAAGGGAAAGGTAGTCGAAGCGTACAACAGTATACAGTGTTGTGGTACTTTTAAATCATCGTATATATTTCAATCTCAGTAAGTCAGTCCAGACTCTCCGTTACTCCAAACTACATGGATACAAGTACAGACGGAAAGTCGAGTGTTAGCAGAAATTTGGGAATTACTCATAGCGGGAAAATCTCCCAGTAGAAGTTGCACAGGCGATGCAGACCCTCAATTAATGTGTATGTGGAGACAGCGAAAACGTTTTTTTGTGAAGAAAGGATTGCTTTATCGCAGTAGCGTGGATCACGTCACCATTACTTGTCTCCATCAAATTGTGATCACAGGGAGAGATGTAGACATGGTCCTCACTGCATATCATGATGTGTCTGGTCATTTTGGAGTGCAAAAGACAGAAGCCCCAGGCCGTAGGCGATTCTATTGGATTGGCATGAGAGGAGACACTGAAAAATGGTGGCAGGAATGTCACACGTCTGGGACTATCACAACTGTGAAAGGTGATCATAAAGTACCACTGCATCCGCTTGTAAGTTGTCCATTACAAATGGTAGCCATTGATCTTCTGAAGGTAGAGGCCAGAAGGATAGGCCATAGCTACATCTTAGCCATCATCGATCAATACACCAAATTTCTAGTGGCCATCCCTGTGAAGGATTTAACTGCCCAGACTACACAGCGGTGGAGCAGGGAGAGGTAAGTATTGTAACTTGAAAGTGCTGTGGCCATGACCAAGCGGGGGGGCACACTCGTGGGCGATGGTACTGGCACAGGGCCCCTGATAGTACGCTGGTGTGTCTGATGGCGAGTGGGCCCCGCCACTGTCAGAGACACCATATTGTATTATGAGGGGCCCTGTGCCAGTGCCGTCAGCCATCAGTGGGCCCATCCACATGTTCAGAGCAACAGCACTTGCCCGGGTGCACCAGGTGTTGACCCCAGCCATTGGGGGGGTGTGGACAGCCCACTTAGGGAGGTTTAAAAAATGGCATATGTTGATGTGTTGGCTTGACATTCAGCTGCTGCAAAGGGCGGAATTGGGCTAGTCCGAGGAAGAGGAGTTCAAAAGCGAGGCAGTTTTTTGGCAACCTATGTGTCATCAGGGGAAGGTGGGACAAAATCCTTTGAAACCCATGCATGGTTCATTTTAATGAAGGTTAGATCATCAAAATTTTGGGTCGACAGATGGGTCCTTTTTACTGTCAGGACTGATCCAGCAGCACTGAAGACTCTTTCAGAGGCAGCAGGGCAAGCGAGCTCCTGTAAGGCATATTGTGCCAATTCAGGCCAGGTGTCCAGTTTAGCTGCCCAATAGTCAAAGGGGAATGTCCTGTGAGGGAGAACATCGATATGGGAGGAGAAGTAGTTTGTAATCATAATTGACAACTGCTGTCTCCTGTCACTTTTAACCGATGCAGTATTAGCAGTCGTGTGAGCGGTACTTGAGAAATCATTGCTCAACATGGTCATTAAACCCCTGTCTCCAACGCTACTTCGGCTGTGTGCACCACAAACTCCTCTTCCATTCTGCCCACTACGGCTCATGGGAGAACCAGCACCGCTGCTGTGTGCTGGGAAAGCCTCAAACAAACAGTTTACCAGAGTAGCTTGTTTGCTAGCCAATATTATCTCTAGGTTCTCCTGTGGCATGATGTTGTGTAATTTGCCTTTGCAACGTGGATCGAGGATGCTGGCCAGCCAGTAGTCGTCATCCCTCATCATTTTGGCAATGCGGGGGTCCCTTTTTAGAATCCGCAAGGCATAATCGCACATGTGGGCCAATGTTCTAGGTGTCAATGCTGCACTGCCACTGTTGGGTGGAGGAGCACTTTCCGCCAACTCCTCATCCCTACAGTCACGCACAAACACTGTACCTGACCTCGTAACATCAACATTTTCTCTTGCCACCTGAGAAGAATCTTCCTGCCCAAAATAATCATCTCCCTCATCCTCCTCCTTCTCCTCTTTCTCTTCTTCCTCCACCTTGTCCAGGACAGTTCCCTGACCAGACAATGTCTGACTGTCATCAAGGCTTCCCTCCTCCTCCTCCTCTACAGACACCTGATCCTTAATGTGCGTCAAACTTTGCATGACCAGACGCATAAGTGGGATGCGCATGCTTATGATGATATCGACTGCACTTAGCCATGTGCATTCCTCAAAACACTGAAGGACTTTACAGAGGTCTTTCAGCTTTGACCACTGCACACTCGACAATTCCATGTCTTCCCTCAAACTGCCTGCCCGTGTATCCTCCCAGAAATGCATTACAGCCTGCCTCTGTTCGCACAGCCTCTCAACCATGTGCAGGGTGGAGTTCTACCTTGTTGCAACGTCTATGATTAGGCGGTGCTTGGGGAGGTGGAGCAATCACTGCAGCTTCTGCATACGAGTGGCGTGGACATTTGAGAGACGGATGTGCGAGCACAGTCTTCTCTCCTTATGTATCAGGGATGTTAACTCCGTATAATTATTAAGGAAGCACTGCACCTCCAGGTTTGAAGTGTGAGCCAGGCAAGGTATGTGTGTGAGTTTTGCACAGGCTATGGCTGCCACAAAATTACGGCCGTTATCAGTGACTGCCTTGCCTGCCTCAAGATGTAGACTGCCCAGCCCTGATTCAGTTTGTCTCTGCAAGTAGTCGGCCAGTACCTCTGCGGTGTGTCTGTTGTCGCCCAAAGATATAATCTTTAACACAGCCTGCTGACACTTACCACTAACTGTTCAATAGTGGGACACCTTGTGTGCAACACTGGCAGCTGCGGATGGAGTGCTCGTGTGACTGTGCTCTGTGGACAAGCTTTCGTTGATGGAGGAGGAGGGTCAAAAGCCTACAGCCAACTGTTTCCTATACCGTAGGCTAGGCAGCACTGTTCCACCGCCGCTGTCCCCTGTGGAGAGTGCATCCACCACATTAACCCAGTGCGCAGTGATGGACACGTAATGGCCCTGGCCATGCCTACTGGTCCATGCATCTGTTGTGAGGTGCACCTTTCCACTCACTGACTGTTTTAGTGCATGGACAATGCGGTCTTTCACATGCCAGTGGAGGGCAGGGATGGTTTTTCGAGAAAAGAAGTGTCGACTGGGTAGGTCATAGCGTGGGACAGCAAAGGCCGTGAGCTCGCGGAAAGCTTCGCTTTCAATCAAACGGTAGGGCATCATCTCTAATGAGATTAGTTTGGCAATGTAGGCATTCAAACAGAGTGTACACAGATGAGAGGATGAGTACTTTCTTACCCTACTCAGAGTATCTGGTAGGGTGAGCTGGACTGGAGAGCTGCATATGGGGAAAGTAGAGGTGGAACGGATGGAGTGAAAGGGGGTTGGTGATGGTATTGGTGGTGATGGCCTAGATTCAGTGTTGTGTTGCAAAACCATTGTGATTCCCTGAGTTCTTTGGCCTTGCGACGACACCTCCACGTTTAGTGCTGGTGGTGTGCTTAACGGTGGCGGTGGTCTTACAGTGGGGAAAGCGATGGAGCATTGCTGGCTACCTTCAGTCGGAGCAGGTGCATATGTGCTACCTGAGGTTTTGTAGTCCATCCACGCTTGCAAGTGCATGTTGATTAAATGTCTAAGCATGCAACTGGTATTCAAATTTCTGAGCTGTTTAACTCGGCTAAAGGTCCTTCCGCACTTCTTACAGGTAACCTTTGCCTCATCAGTAGGATTTTGGACAAAGAAGTGCGACACTGCACTCTTCCTACTATTGTATACATTTTCTGGTCTTGCACGCTGTGCTAAGTTGACCGTCTGGCCAAGCTGTCCTGCAACTGTTTAAGCTTTTGGTCCACGTTTTTGGACAGCTACGGGCCTGCCAGATAACGGCTGCTGCGATGTCAATGCCTGCTGCGGATCCTTCTCTTTATCTGAACTATTGCCAGCGCCACCCTCCTCCCCCAATGGATACCAATCTGGGTCAAGAACTGGGTCATCCATCATCTCCTCTTCAAAGTCATCTGGACCTTTCTCTTTACCTTCCTCTGTGTCACCGTGTAAGGTGGTATAGTATGCGGGAAGGGGCACCTGAGTTTCTTCAGGGTCAGATTCTGGCTCAATAGACTGCGAGGGCAATGTAGTGCTCTGGGTCGATGTACCAGCAGAATCATCTAGCAGTGGCTGTGCACCAGTGCACTCCATGCCAGATTCATCTTGGACTGGGGAATTCAGGATTTGACTGGATAACCCAGGCATGGTATGTGAAAAGAACTGCATAGAGTAATCTGAAGTGTGGGCTCCCGCATCCCTAACTTTTGGTGGGGGTGAAGGACACAAGGAAAGGTGTTTTTCCTTACCAAAACCCTACACTGATGACTCTGTGCTTGCAGGTTTTGAACGTTCAGAAGAGGAGGCAATTGAGCTGGTGGCTGTTTTGGCAATGTACGCCAAAACCTGTTCCTGATGCTCCGGCTTTAAAAGCGGTTTTCCTACTCCAAGAAAAGTGAACCTTACAAGCCTTCTTGGGCCAGACGATGACGCAGGCTCAACACCTCCTGCCTTAGCTGCTATTGTGCTTTTGCCAGAACCAGCCGATGTACCACCACCATCAGTACCAGCTGCGCCCCCCTGCCCACGTCCGTGGCCTCTTCCACTATACTTCCTCATGGTTGGGAAAATGTACCAAAAATACCAGAAGAGAGATGGTATGAAGAGCGTCCACCAGTGTAACGTGTATTAAAAAAATTAAATCTACGTATATATTTTGTTAGTCACAGACGATCTCACAGTATGTATTTGGCCGTAATCCAACAAGCAGATATACTGTATCATAAATTTACAGCTGTATACGTTTTTTATGTAACTAACAATATCTGTATATGTATTTACGGACTGTCACACAAACACACACACTGACTCTGTATAGATGTGACTGTAATGAGCACGGCAGATATACATTACTGTTTGAGAATTGGACAGCTCTATACGGTGTGTATGGAAAATTGTCAATCTGCGTCTATTTTTATACAGACTGACACACGCTGCCTCTGTCTAGTTTTGACCATTATCAAACAGCAGATATACGAAACTGTTTGAAAAGCGGACAGCTCTCTAAGGCAGGGTTTCCCAACTCAAGTCCTCAAGGCACACCAACAGATCATGTTTTCAGGATTTCCTTTGTATTGCACAGGTGAAGCAATTATCACCTGAGCAATACTAAGGAAATCCTGAAAACATGATCTGTTGGTGTGCCTTGAGGACTGGAGTTGGGAAACCCTGCTCTAAGGTGTAGGTCTGGAAAAATGGAAAATCTCCTCGGCTTGTTTTTCCAGAGTAACACCCAGATAGCTTCTATTTGTCCGTGATACCAGCCGGTGCACGGTAGTGTGTGAGGAGCGTACACCGCTATGCGGTGTGTGAAAAAATGATCGCTCAGTAACTTACCAGAACTAAATAATAAAAGTTGGAGTGCTTTGAAAAAAGCAGTTTGAACAGTAGTGTGCACACAGCAATGCAGCTAGCAGGTAGCCTTAAAAGGCAGCCTAATCACCACCAGCTCTGCTGCACTCAACAAAAATCCTCCCCTTTCATTGCACACTAACTGTACAGTGAAAAGCGCTATCAGCAGAAGCAATATTGTTTTTCTTCTTCACTGCCTAATGCTCTCCCTATTCAGAATCAGCAGCAGCACCTCTCCCTATTCTAAGATCGGCAGAAGTAAGATGGCGGTCGGCGGTCACAGCCTTTTATGGCCACTGTGACTCCACGCAAAGCCAGCCAATCACTTCAATGCCCTTCTCTAAGATGGTGGTGGCCGCTGCCCATGTCATCGCATTGCCCACAGTGTGCGTCCTCCATTATTGGCTGAGAAAAGGCGCTGGAAGCATTATTTGAGACGCGACTTAGGCGCTCTGATCGGTGACCTCATGGCCGACCTCATGCTATGGTCGGGTTTCGATCAATGAAACCCAACTTTATCTAAAGTCGGCTATTTTTGAATTTGACCAACCCATTTTGCTCAACTCTAGTCAGCAGGCTGTTTTAAAGATGATGTCATTGGGCGACAACAGTCACACCGTGGAGGTGCTGGCTGACTACTTGCAGCGAGAAACTGAGTCATGGCTGGGCAGTCTACATCTTGAACCAGGCAAGGTAGTCAGTGATAACAGCTGTAATTTTGTGGCGGCCATGGCCCTTGCAAACTCAGACACATACCTTGCATGGCTCACATCTTGAACCTGGTGGTGCAGTGCTTCCTAAATAATTATCCAGATTTAACAGACCTGCTCCATAAGGTGCAAAGATTGTTCTTGCATATCCGTCGCTCGCCCGTAGACTCCAGTCATATGCATAGGCTGCAGCGATCGCTCCACCTCCCCAAGCACCGCCTAATCATAGGCGTTGGAAAAAGGTGGAACTCCACCATGCACGTGGTTGAGAGGCTGTGCGAACAGAGGCAGGCAGTAATGCATTTGTGGGAGAATACACGGACAGGCAATTTGAGGGCAGACATTGAGTTTTCGGGTGTGCAGTGGCCAAAGCTGAAAGACCTCTGTAAAGACCTTCAGTGTTTTGAGGAATAAGAATAATAATCTTTATTTTTTTTTTTATATAGCGCTAACATATTCTGCAGCGCTTTACAGTTTGCACACATCATCACTGCACATGGCTGGTAAGCGCAGACAACGCCATCATAAGCATGAGCATCCCACTTATGCGTCTGCTCATTCAAACTTTGACGCACATTAAGGATCAGGCGTCTCGATCAGGAGGAAGAGGAGGAGGAGGGAAGCCTTGATGACAGTCAGCCATTGTCTGGTCAGGGAACTGTCCTGGATGAGGTGGAGGAAGAAGAGGAAGATGAGGAGGAGGATGAGGGGGATGATTATTTAGGGGAGGAGGATGCTCCTCGAGGGGCAAGAGAAAATGTTGGCTTGCCAAGGTCAGGTATAGGGTTTGTGCGTGACTGGAGGGATGTGGATTTGTCAGAAAGTGCTCCAGCACCCACCACTGTCAGTGCATCATTGACATCTGGAACATTGGCCCATATGTGCGATTATCTCTTGCGGATGCTAAAAAGGGACCCCTGCATTGTCAAAATTATGAAGGATGATGACTACTGGTTGGCCAGTATCCTCGATCCATGTTATAAAGGCAAATTACAGAACATCATGCCACAGGAGAAACTAGAGCTAATATTGGCGAACAAACAAGCAACTCTGGTAAACCATTTGTTAGAGGCATTCCCAACACACAGCAGCGGGGCAGGTTCTACCACGAGCCGTACTGGGCCAAATGGAAGAGGTGTTCATGGTGCACACAGCCGAACTGGCGTGGAGACCAGGGTTTCATGACCAGGTTGTGGACTGATTTCTTGAGGACCGCTCACATGACTGTTAATACTGAATCGACTGCAACAGACAGGAGACGGCAGTTGTCAACTATGGTTCAAAATTACCTCTCTTCCCCTATTGATGTTCTCACTCACAGTTCATTCCCCTTTGACTACTGGGCCTCTAAACTGGACACCGGGCCTGAATTGGCACAATATGCCTTACAGGAGCTCGCTTGCCCTGCTGGTAATGTGCTATCAGAAAGAGTCTTCAGTGCTGCTGGATCAATCCTGACAGAAAGAAGGACCTGGCTGTCGACCCAAAATGTTGGTTATCTCACCTTCATTAAAATGAACCATGCCTGGGTTTCAAAGGATTTTGCACCACCTTCCCCTGATGACACATAGGTTGACAGCAAAATGGCTCGCTTTGTCCTCCTCTTCCTCCGACTTCTGCAATTCCTCCTTTTGCAGCAGCTGAACGTCCAGCCTACACCTCAACATATGCCAGTTTTTCCACCTCCCTAACTGGCCTGTACCCCCCCAGGGCCGACATCAGCACCTGGCGGACACGGGCAAGTGTCAGGGCCCTGAGCAGGTGGGGGGGGCACTCGTGGGCGACGGCACTGACACCGACGTACTATGAGGGACCCTGTGCCACTGCTGTTGCCCATGAGTGGGCCACCCCTGCTTGCTCAGGGCACAAGCACTTGCAATACTTACCTCTCCCTGCTCCACCGCTGTGACCTCTTCTGCGTTTCTTGACAGTGACATTCAGAACAGAGAGCGTGATGACATCACGTCTGTATGCCATCTGCCTGAACAGTGCAGAGAGCTGGAATATGGAGACGCTGAAGAGTGTAGAGTAGAGCAGTGCCCAGCAAGAAGAGGTGTTTCATTTTTTTAATGTTTGGAGCAATATATGGGGAGTAGAGTTGAGCGATACCGTCCGATACTTCAAAGTATCGTATCGGATGGTATCGGCCGATCTTTAAAAAAAGTATCGGTATCGCCGATTCCGATACCGGAAGTCCCATTCAAGTCTATGGGACTTCCGGTATCGGAATAAGAAAAACCCTTTCCTGCCCTTGTACAGCCTCTCTGGGGTCTGTACGGGCCTTTCGGGGGGCTGTGCCGGCCAGCCAGGGGGTCTGTACAGGCTCCGGTGGTCTGTGCCGGCCTGCCGGTGGTCTGTGCAGGCTCCGGGGGGCTGTGCCGGCCTGCCGGGGGGCTGTGCCGGCCTGCCGGGGGGCTGTGCCGGCCTGCCGGTGGTCTGTGCAGGCTCCGGGGGTCTGTGCAGGCATCGTCCGATGGGACTACAAGTCCCATCGGGCGATGCCTGCTACCATGACAGTGATTGACACATTAGCCAATGATGGGACAGTAGTAGTCCCATCATCCGGCTAATGTGTTAAATGTAAAAAAAAAATAAATAAAAAATTACATGCTACATACATACAACATGCATACTACATACATGCTACATTCATACTACATACTACATACATGCTACATTCATACTACATAAATACTACATGCAACATACATACTACATATATACTACATGCATGCTACATACATACTGCATGCTACATACATACCACATATATACTACATATATACTACATGCATGCTACATACATACTACATGCTACATACTACATATATACTACATGCATGCTACATACTACATGCTACATACATACTACATATATACTACATGCATGCTACATACATACTGCATGCTACATGCATGCTACATACATACTACATACATACTACATGCTACATACATACTACATATATACTACATACATACTACATGCATGCTACATACATACCACATACATAACACATATATACTACATGCATGCTACATACATACTACATGCTACATACATACCATATACATACTACATGCATGCTACATACATACTACATGCATGCTACATACATACTACATGCTACATACATACTACATATATACTACATGCATGCTACATACATACTACATGCTACATACATACTACATATATACTACATGCATGCTACATACTACATGCTACATACATACTACATACATACTACATGCTACATACATACCACATATATACTACATACATACAATACATTCATACAATACATACATAGACATACAGTACATATAACATAGAGTAACATACTTACCAATACTTGTCACATTGTTCCCCGAAGCCATTGTCTTTTCCGGGATAAATATTAACATAACAAACCACAAAAATACTCACCCACGATCCGAAGCAGTCCACGAGTGTGTCCCACGACGATCTTGGGTAGAGAACTGCAGCATCAGATGATGCTGCCGTTCTCTACGGGCTGCAGGAATCCAATGACGGAAGGTAGGTATCCTTCCGCACTGTATTCCTCCGCCACTTAAAAAAAAAAAAGTCCCTAGTCTCACTTTATGCCATTGCTGTGTGGGAAATTCCCACGCAGCAATGGCATAAAGTGAGACTAGGGACTTTTTTTTTTTTAAGTGGCGGAGGAATACAGTGCGGAAGGATACCTACCTTCCGTCATTGGATTCCTGCAGCCCGTAGAGAACGGCAGCATCATCTGATGCTGCAGTTCTCTACCCAAGATCGTCGTGGGACACACTCGTGGACTGCTTCGGATCGTGGGTGAGTATTTTTGTGGTTTGTTATGTTAATATTTATCCCGGAAAAGACAATGGCTTCGGGGAACAATGTGACAAGTATTGGTAAGTATGTTACTCTATGTTATATGTACTGTATGTCTATGTATGTATGTATTGTATGAATGTATTGTATGTATGTAGTATATATGTGGTATGTATGTAGCATGTAGTATGTATGTAGTATGTATGTAGCATGCATGTAGCATGTAGTATGTATGTAGCATGCATGTAGTATATATGTAGTATGTATGTAGCATGCATGTAGTATATATGTAGCATGTATGTAGTATGTATGTGGTATGTATGTAGCATGTAGTATGTATGTAGCATGCATGTAGTATATATGTAGTATGTATGTAGCATGTAGTATGTATGTAGTATGTATGTAGTATGTATGTGGTATGTATGTAGCATGTAGTATGTATGTAGCATGCATGTAGTATATATGTAGTATGTATGTAGCATGTAGTATGTATGTAGTATGTATGTGGTATGTATGTAGCATGTAGTATGTATGTAGCATGCATGTAGTATATATGTAGTATGTATGTAGCATGTAGTATGTATGTAGTATGTATGTAGTATGTATGTGGTATGTATGTAGCATGTAGTATGTATGTAGCATGCATGTAGTATGTATGTAGCATGCATGTAGTATGTATGTAGCATGCATGTAGTATGTATGTAGCATGTATGTAGTATGTATGTAGCATGCAGTATGTATGTAGCATGTATGTAGTATGTATGTAGTATATATGTAGTATGTATGTAGCATGTAGTATGTATGTAGCATGCATGTAGTATGTATGTAGCATGCATGTAGTATGTATGTAGTATGTATGTAGTATGTATGTAGTATGTATGTAGCATGCAGTATGTATGTAGCATGTATGTAGTATGTATGTAGCATGCATGTAGTATGTATGTAGCATGTAGTATGTATGTAGCATGCATGTAGTATGTATGTAGCATGTATGTAGTATGTATGTAGCATGTAGTATGTATGTAGTATTTTTTTTTTTTTTTTTTTTTTTTTAACATTTAACACATTAGCCGGATGATGGGACTACTACTGTCCCATCATTGGCTAATGTGTCAATCACTGTCATGGTAGCAGGCATCGCCCGATGGGACTTGTAGTCCCATCGGACGATGCTTGCACAGACCCCCGGACATCAGCACAGCCCCCCGGCAGGCCGGCACAGCCCCCCGGCAGGCCGGTACAGACCCCCACAGGGTGCACAGACCACCGGCAGGCCGGCACAGCCCCCCGGCAGGCCGGTACAGACCCCGGGCAGTCCACACAGCCCCCCGGCAGGCCGGCACAGCCCCCCGGCAGGCCGGCAGAGACCCCCGGAAGGCCCGAAATGACGGCGCATCATGATGCGCACACACCGCGCATCATGATGACGTCAGGCCATCAATCAACTGAACTTCCGATTCCGATGCCGAATTCCGATATTGAAAAAATATCGGAAGTCGGTATCGGAATTCCGATACAGCAAGTATCGGCCGATACCCGATACTTGCGGTATCGGAATGCTCAACACTAATGGGGAGCATTATACACTGGAGAATTATATATGGGGCCCATCATACACTTGAGCATCATAGATAGGGCCTATTATACACTGGAGCATTATAAATGGGGCCCATCATACACTGGAGCATCATCCATAGGGCCCATCATATACCTGCGCATTATAAATGGGGCCCATTATATATGGAGCGTTATACACTGTTTGCATATTTAATTTTTTTATGTCAAGTAATTTTTTAGTAAAGATTTTCAAAAATTGAAAAAATAGGTAGTCATATACAGGATATTTCCCAAATAGTGTATTACATAAACACAATAGAACCCCACAAAAATCCTTCCCAACTCACCCTCTGCCCTCACCCAAAAAAAACACCTCTCGTCTCTCCCGATGCATTTGGTCTCTCACAGCTACAATTTTTGGGTTATATCCCCCTCAATGCTCTCATCCATGTTAATCTAGGTGATGCCAACCTGGGTGTGTCCAACCAAGGTGCCCACATATCTTCCCATTTCTTAGTTGTTCTTCTCTTTTGATACACATATTTTTATATTATTATTAACTGCATCGGTAACTTCCATGATTGTGGGTACAGAAGATCCCTTCCAGTGAGCTGCCACCCTTTTACGAGCTTGATATAATATTCGCGAGACTGCCAGCTGGTGCTCCTCCAAAAGCAGCAGTCTCCACCCGCCCCAGAAGAGCCATTTTGGGGTCTAGTGCCATTTGACATTGATAGACAGTATTAAGTAAATCATTCACACCTCCCCAAAACCTACATAACTGAGGACAGTTCCAGGTCATGTGTATCAGATCCGCATTGGGCGTTACACATTTCCAACAATCTGCCTCTCTAGCATAGCCCATTTTCAACAGCTGTACAGGGGTTCGATAAACTCGATGAAGCAAATAAAGATGCGACACTCTCTGCGCCTCGCTAACCAAGACTTTTGTGACATCTTTCAATGCATCCTCCCATTCATCATAATCTGTTAAATCACCTACATAAACTTGCCACTTATTCTTCAGCATCTCCAAACTTGCCACTCTCTTTTCCAACATGGTTGCATATATCATGGATATAATACCTCTTGATCCTCCTCCCATCACTACTCTATCCAACAGCAGAGTTTTAGCTGGATTACCTAGTGGAGCGAGTCGCTGTTTTGATTCACAAGCATGTCTCAGCTGGAGATATTGAAAAAATCTTTTATTAGGGATGGAAAATGTCTGTTTGAGATCCTCAAAAGATCGAACGTCCCCTTCAGAATAAAGCTGTGATACATGTTTAAGCCCTCTCCTCTCCCATAGCTCAAAACCCTCTAATTTATTTAGCTCTGTACATCTCAAGTTTCTCCAGATCAAGGAATGCGCCATGACTCCCTGTATACCCAATATTTCTTTGACCATGTTCCATACCTTATCCATGCACTTCACTATCGGACTATTGATAGCTTGACCCTGACCTAACCGCCCTGAGTCTAGCGCCTGCACCAGTAAGTCCTTTCCCATTATGCATGTAAGCATACATCCTGAGAAACTTCACATGAAGGAATTGTCCTCCCCCCATCCTCTGAAATGCTGCAACTGCGCTGCAAGAAAATACAGAAACTCGTCAGGAACCGCTAATCCCCCCAGTTCTTTAGATGTATGCAAAACCTCCAACCAAATTCCAGGAACACTCCTCTTCCAGATAAGCTCTCTTAATATTCTGTTTATCTGATAAAAGATTTGACCAGGAATCCAAATGGGCGCATTGTGGAGGGCATACAAAGCTTGTGGCATGAGAACCATTTTTACCAGGTTTGCCCTTCCCACCATACTCAGTGGTATCTTGCACCAGTCCCTTATTTTTGGATGAAATTTAGCAAATAGCGGGGTAATATTTAAACGGTCAAAATCTTGTATATTATACCCAATATGAATTACCAAGTATTTAAACTCTTTGACTACATTTAATCGTCCGGCCAATTTCAAGGAGTTCTCGGGAGCATCTCCCACCCGCATAATTGAAGATTTCTCCCAGTTAAAACATAAACCAGAGATCACTGCGAAGGATCCAAAGACTTCCATTGCCACCCTCAGAGAAGACGGCGACTCTCCCAAAAACAAGAGCATGTCATCAGCATTGTGACGAGCGTCAACCTAAGCTGAGTCGTTTTTCTTGAATGAGTGGACCCTCTGGGCCGTGGCACCCACCCACCTAGGGTGAGCTGACCTAGTGAGGAGCCACCCCCTATACAGGGAGTGTCAGGGGAAAGACCAAGGGGATGAGCCACCATGGCAGCTGGACCAGACGGCCAGCTCAGGGAAACAAGGAAAGGCGAGACAAGACATTAATTCAAAGTAACTTCATTAAGGAACACTTCAGGGTAATAACAGGTGCCAAACTTAAATGCAAAGGGAACACATAGCAAAGTGCGTGCAAGGGCACGCCAAGGTCCAAAGCATGGTAAGTGCAAGATGGTAGGCAGAAGCACGATGACGTCAGACTCCGGACGGCAGGCAACGATCAACTGGGACATCAGGTTCTGTAGCTCTGATGGCGATCGGCAGGATCCGGGCATCCGGTAAGCAGACCAGGGTTCTATGCAAGGAGACAAGAAAAAGTTAGAGACATGGTGCGTGTCAAGAAACACGCCAGGGTCCAGGATAGGGTGCGGTGGCATCGACCGACAGGATCCAGGAATCAGGCTGCGGAAGTCAGCTTCGGACATCAGGCCGCAGTCATCTAGGTCCAGACCTCTGGCAGTAGTTGGCAGGTTACAGAATCCGGCAAGCAGGACAGGGTTCAAAGCAGATCAAAGTAAGCAAAAGACTTGTGCAAGAGTAGCATGAAAACGCACAGTACGAGAACCAGCGTGAGTGCAAGGGAGCACGGAAACCACGGCTGGAGCACTGGCAGGTGGTACCGGTGGGTGGCACAGGCAGGCGGGCACGACTAGAGGTGGCACGGCTGAGGCACACATAGGCGGTAACCACTATAGCACTGGACAGCGGGCACGGCTGAGGTACACAGGTGGGCATGACAAGAGCGGCATGGCTGAGGCACAACAGGCGGGCAACGGGTGACCAGGCACATGCTAGAGGGCACGGAGCCACAAGGCAGGGCTAGGCAAAGGTACAGGACAGAGACGCGTGCGAGACAGCACGGCAAAGCCTAGTACAAAAAGTGCAAGGGTGCACGAAACATCAGAGACAAGGCATAGGGTAAGAGGCAGAGTCCTGTGCATGCAGAGGGCATGCCAGGGGCAAAGTACAAGACGAGGCCGGCGCGTGTGGAGAGACATGCCAGGAACAGGGACAGAGTCTAGCAGCGGAGCGTAGGCCGAAGCCCAGAGCCGGGCCAAGGGAGTGCCTTGGGACTAGACAGAGTACAGAGCGGAGGCCTGCACGTGTAGAGAAGGATGAATGAACTCATGGAGATCAACATCCGACACTGCGGAGACACCATCACGTGTTTCTCAACGCAGTGACATAAGGGATGGGGGCAGTGCTCTAGAGTCACTGCGTTGAGAAACACGTGATGGTGTCTCCGCAGTGTCAGATGTTGATCTCCATGAGTTCATTCATCCTCCTCTTCATAGTCTTTTTACTAGGCATTGCTCCTACCAGCCAGTTTCCTACTCCACACTGATGAGGGGCAATACCCCGAAACAGCTGTATGTGGATGGATACCATGTTTTGGGCATAGGTGGTTTCCTTCATTGGAGACTGCCCTTCCCGTGGTTGTTCCTTCCCGGGCAAAGACCAGGCTGGTCATTGCTTGCGTTGAGAAACACGTGGTGGTGTCTCCGCGGCTTCTGTTTTGCATGTTTTACATATTTCCCATAAGGGATGGGGGCAGTGCTCTAGAGTCACTGCGTTGAGAAACACGTGATGGTGTCTCCGCAGTGTCGGATGTTTATCTCCATGAGTTCATTCATCCTCCTCTTCATAGTCTTTTTACTAGGCATTGCTCCTACCAGCCAGTTTCCTACTCCACACTGATGAGGGGCAATACCCCGAAACAGCTGTATGTGGATGGAGATACCATGTTTTGGGCATAGGTGGTTTCCTTCATTGGAGACTGCCCTTCCCGTGGTTGTTCCTTCCCGGGCAAAGACCTGGCTGGTCATTGCTTGCGTTGAGAAACACGTGGTGGTGTCTCCGCGGCTTCTGTTTTGCATGCACGTGTAGAGAGGCATGCCAGGGACAGGGTACAGAATGGAGGCCTGCACGTGTAGAGAGGCAAGCCAGGGACAGGGTACAGAGTGGAGGCCTGCACGTGTAGAGAGACACGTCAGGGACAGGGTACAGAGCATAGGATAACAAGGAAGCATAGCGAGGACCAACAAAGCACGAAGGACAACACAAGACAAAGCACGAGACACGAGACGGAATACAAGCACGGAGCGTGTTCAGAAACGCACGACAGAGCAAAGTGCAGGGGCACAGAATAGAGGGAGCAACCCAGCAGACCAAGCAGACATGCAGGGAAGCAACACAATACTCAGGCCCAGACCATAGGGAGGGACGGTCTGATATAGGGCATAGCACCTCCACTTCCGGGTCAGGACCAGGGGAGAACTTCCGGTTCAGTTCCTCAGGATAACAGAGAGCAGTCACATGATCAGGATTCCAGGCATGCAGAGAGGATTGCCGAATCAGACAGTGCTGGATCCTAGGAAAGGTCACATGATCAGGGGTTTTCAGACATGCAGAGATGATTGCAGAACCGGACAGTGCTGAATCCTAGGAAAGGTCACATGATCAGGGGTTTTCAGACATGCAGAGAAGATCACAGGAGGCAGAGCAGAAACGCAGGCATCTTGCAGCCCAACAGTCACAAGGTAAGTGTGCACACTGCTCCAGGGATCACACATAATTAGTGTTGAGCGATACCGTTCGATACCCAAAAATATCGTATCGGATGGTATCGCCCGATACGAAAAAAATATCGGGTATCGCCGATTCCGATACCGGAAGTCCCATTCAAGTCAATGGGACTTCCGGTATCGGAATTAAAAAAAGCCCTTTATTTCCTTGTTGGCTAATTCTACATAATTGAAAACAAATAAGAATCATGTAGAATGTATTGTGGGAGGTGGAGGAGACATTAAAGGCATAGTGGTTTATTCAAATCACATGGCATAGCATTAATTCCAATTTTTTTTTTCAAGATGTTCGGAGTTAAAAAGATATTGACTATGTTAACCTTTTTTATATTTTGTCAGATATGTATGTTTCACAACTTCCATGCTCTTCACCTTCATTTGTACTTCTCCCACACTTTGTCCTTCATGATCCGCAGCAGTAGCATTTTTTTCATCAACTTTTTCTTCACCTTATTCATCTTCTTCTTCTTCATCTTCTTCCCATTAATTTTTTTTTTCCATTCTTCATATTCTTCTTATTCAGCTATTATTAATTTTAATATGCTATTTCTTCATCTTCTTCCTATTCTTCTTTTTCTTCATTTTCTTATGGTGACAGGCATTCCTGTAGTACTTATCTATAAAAGTTATAAGATTACACCTTACGTTCTGCCTGTCACTAAAGATTTACAACAGGATTTGTCCGCGTCCAGTTTGGCCTGCAGCAGCAGGCATTTTCCAGGGGCACCACGAGGAGGAACGGACTCACCCCCATTTACTGCTTAGTCTTCTTCTGCTTATAATTTTGATTTCTTCTATGCTGATTTTTAGTCTTATGCTTAATGTTCTTCTGCTTTCTGTTCTTCTGCTTTTGCTTCTTCTGCTTCTTGTTCTTCTGTCTTTTGTTCTGTATCTTGGTGGTTGTCTTCATGTTCTTTGTCCTCTTGGTCTTATTATTTAGGGTCATATTTCTGGTCTTCCTTGGTGTGGTCTTCAGGGTCGTCGTCGTCATGGAGATCAATAAGGATTACCAAAGACAATTTCAAAAAGCTTGATCTTGGAAATGTAGCAGAAGGTACAAGAAGGCTGAGAAACTGGCGAGAACCAGCAGACAGTGCTGGCACCCGGATGGGTAGCAGAAGGAACAAGAGCCAATGGCACTACCGAGGACCAACTGACGGTGCTGGACCACGGTTACTAAGCAGAAGGTACCTGTGCTAAAAAGCACTACCAAGGACCAGCTGACGGTGCTGGACCTCGGATACCGAGATGGAGGCACCTAGGCCAAAGGCTGTGGCGAGAACCAGCAGACAGTGCTGGCACCCGGATGGGTAGCAGAAGGAACAAGAGCCAATGGCACTACCGAGGACCAACTGACGGTGCTGGACCACGGTTACTAAGCAGAAGGTACCTGTGCTAAAAAGCACTACCAAGGACCAGCTGACGGTGCTGGACTTCGGATACCGAGATGGAGGCACCTAGGCCAAAGGCTGTGGCGAGAACCAGCAGACAGTGCTGGCACCCGGATGGGTAGCAGAAGGAACAAGAGCCAATGGCACTACCGAGGACCAACTGACGGTGCTGGACCACGGTTACTAAGCAGAAGGTACCTGTGCTAAAAAGCAATACCAAGGACCAGCTGACGGTGCTGGACCTCGGATACCGAGATGGAGGCACCTAGGCCAAAGGCTGTGGCGAGAACCAGCAGACAGTGCTGGCACCCGGATGGGTAGCAGAAGGAACAAGAGCCAATGGCACTACCGAGGACCAACTGACGGTGCTGGACCACGGTTACTAAGCAGAAGGTACCTGTGCTAAAAAGCACTACCAAGGACCAGCTGACGGTGCTGGACTTCGGATACCGAGATGGAGGCACCTAGGCCAAAGGCTGTGGCGAGAACCAGCAGACAGTGCTGGCACCCGGATGGGTAGCAGAAGGAACAAGAGCCAATGGCACTACCGAGGACCAACTGACGGTGCTGGACCACGGTTACTAAGCAGAAGGTACCTGTGCTAAAAAGCACTACCAAGGACCAGCTGATGGTGCTAGAGCTCGGATACCGAGATGGAGGCACCTATGCCAAAGGCTGTGGCGAAAACCAGCAGACAGTGCTGGCACCCGGATGGGTAGCAGAAGGAACAAGAGCCAATGGCACTACCGAGGACCAACTGACGGTGCTGGACCATGGTTACTAAGCAGAAGGTACCTGTGCTAAAAAGCACTACCAAGGACCAGCTGACGGTGCTGGACTTCGGATACCGAGATGGAGGCACCTAGGCCAAAGGCTCTGGCGAGAACCAGCAGACAGTGCTGGAACCCGGGTGGGTAGCAGAAGGTACCCATTCAAAGCAAAGTAGCCAGGCCGCAAGCCGGCCGCAGTTACCGAAACCCACAGTCCTACAGGGGGTCCATGTCCCATTGGCACTACGGATCCAGCCTTCAGTGCCAGTTCCCGCAGCCCACATAGGAGTTACCTAAACTGCAGGCACCGTAGAGTCGGCTAACCCGGCCGCAAGACGACAGGACAATGGATTGGTGGCATAATGACCTTGACACTACCCGGAAACAGCAGGCGTGCTGAAAACAGGCTGGGCAACAGGGAGTACCCGTGCCAAAGACACTGCCGAGAACCAGCTGACGGTGCTGGAACCCAGATGGGTAGCAAAAGCTACAAGAGCCAATGGCACTACCGAGGAACAGCTGACGGTGCTGGACCACGGTTACTAGGCAGGAGGTACCTGTGCTAGAAAGCACTACCAAGGACCAGCTGACGGTGCTGGACTTCGGATACCGAGATGGAGGCACCTAGGCCAAAGGCTCTGGCGAGAACCAGCAGACAGTGCTGGAACCCGGGTGGGTAGCAGAAGGTACCCATTCAAAGCAAAGTAGCCAGGCCGCAAGCCGGCCGCAGTTACCGAAACCCACAGTCCTACAGGGGGTCCATGTCCCATTGGCACTACGGATCCAGCCTTCAGTGCCAGTTCCCGCAGCCCACATAGGAGTCACCTAAACTGCAGGCACCGTAGAGTCGGCTAACCCGGCCGCAAGACGACAGGACAACGGATTGGTGGCATAGTGACCTTGACACTACCCGGAAACAGCTGGCGTGCTGAAAACAGGCTGGGCAACAGGGAGTACCCGTGCCAAAGACACTGCCGAGAACCAGCTGACGGTGCTGGAACCCAGATGGGTAGCAAAATCTACAAGAGCCAATGGCACTACCGAGGAACAGCTGACGGTGCTGGACCATGGTTACTAGGCAGGAGGTACCTGTGCTAGAAAGCACTACCAAGGACCAGCTGACGGTGCTGGACTTCGGATACCGAGATGGAGGCACCTAGGCCAAAGGCTCTGGCGAGAACCAGCAGACAGTGCTGGAACCCGGGTGGGTAGCAGAAGGTACCCATTCAAAGCAAAGTAGCCAGGCCGCAAGCCGGCCGCAGTTACCGAAACCCACAGTCCTACAAGGGGTCCATGTCCCATTGGCACTACGGATCCAGCCTTCAGTGCCAGTTCCCGCAGCCCACATAGGAGTCACCTAAACTGCAGGCACCGTAGAGTCGGCTAACCCGGCCGCAAGACGACAGGACAACGGATTGGTGGCATAGTGACCTTGACACTACCCGGAAACAGCTGGCGTACTGGAACCAGGCTGGGCAACAGGGAGTACCCATGCCAAAGACACTGCCGAGCACCAACTGGCGTTGTTGGAGCCCAGGGACAATCATGGTGCAGGCCGAGGCCTACTTGGTGGCAGTTTTAGATTGTTTGTAGGCTACAACAGACTGTCAACGTGCTCCAATTAGGCATCTGTCTCCACTCTGTTTCCAGGATTTCACGTGACCACCAACACTGCCAGTTTATGCGTACAGCAGCCGTCTGCCCAATCCACACGTGTTCCTGTGTTACTGGGGTTCTGTAATGTCGGCAGATCCCCTGATGTGTGTCTGCCACTCTCCTGCTCTGTCCACATTCCCACCGCTTGCAGTGGGAAGGTGGACAGCGCAGGAGACAGTGGCGGACACATATTGGGGGATCTGCTGACGTTACGGAACCCCAGTAACACAGGAGCACGTGTGGAATGCGTGGATGGCAACTGTGAGCAGGAACTGGCGGTGTTGGAGGTCAGGGGAAATACTAGAGACAGAGTGGAGTGGAGACAGAGGCCAAATCAGAGAATGTTTAAATCTGAAGTAGTTACAATTTGGAGGCAGCAGCACTTTGCCCTCCACACAGCAGGGGATTAGCTGACGTTACTGACCCCCACTTTCACATGAACAAGTGTGTTTTTCTGTGTGGACAGCACTTCCGAGCACCAACTAGCGTTGTTGGAACCCAGGGACAATCATGGTGCAGGCCGAAGCCTACTAGGAGCCAGGTGTAAAGCTGAGGTATTTTGACTTTGGAGGGAGCAGGACACTTTGCCCTCCACACAGCAGGGGATCAGCTGACGTTACTGACCCCCACTTTCACATGAACAAGTGTGTTTTTCTGTGTGGACAGCACTTCCGAGCACCAACTAGCGTTGTGGGAACCCAGGGACAATCATGGTGCAGGCCGAGGCATACTAGGAGCCAGGTGTAAAGCTGAGGTATTTTGACTTTGGAGGGAGCAGGACACTTTGCCCTCCACACAGCAGGGGATCAGCTGACGTTACTGACCCCCACTTTCACATGAACAAGTGTTTTTTTCTGTGTGGACAGCACTTCTGAACAACAACTGACGATGTTGGAGCCCAGGGATAGTCATTTTCTAGGCTGAGGCCTACTTGGAGGCAGTTTAAGATAAGACGTTGTTTGAATTTGGAGGCAGCAGGAGAGTTTGCCGTACACACAGCAGGGGATCAGCTGACGTTACCGAACCCCACTTACACATGAGCGAGTGTTTTGTCTGTGTGGACAGCACTTCTGAGCACCAACTGGCGGTGTCGGAGCCCAGGGAAAATCTGGTAGTAGGCCGAGGCCTACTTGGAGCCAGGTGTAAATCTGAGGTTGTTTGACTGTGGAGGGAGCAGGACACTTTGCCATACACACAGCAGGGGATCAGCTGACGTTACCGAACCCCACTTACACATGAGCGAGTGTTTTGTCTGTGCGGACAGCACTTCTGAGCACCAACTGGTGGTGTCGGAGCCCAGGGAAAATCAGGTAGTAGGCTGAGGCCTACTTGGAGCCAGGTGTAAATCTGAGGTTGTTTGACTGTAGAGGGAGCAGGACACTTTGCCATACACACAGTAGGGTGTTATGATTGAGTCACCGTAGGAGGCAAAAACAGAAATGCTAGCTAAGTCCAGAAAACCGGAGAAGATGGCAGCTATCGGATTGCAGACCCCTGAACCTATCAACACAACTAGCAGTAGCCGTGGGGGGTTCCTACGATGCCCTAGACCCCTCGATCACAGCCGGAGAATTAAATAGGCCTAAAGAAAGAAAGGGGAAATCTAAACTGCCCCAGAGCAGACCCCAAAGCAATAGGCAGCCCCCAACATATAATGACAGTGAAGCAAGATGAAAATACTAACACAGACAGAAAGATAGACTGAGCAAAGAGGGGCCCAAGCTAACTAGAAAGAAAAGGACAGGAAGGCTGCTGTCTGCAATCCGTGAAAAACCCTATGAAAATAAGAGCCAACAGACTGACAGTGAAAAAGGCCCTGAAGACGCTAGGCTTCAAAAAAGCTATGTCAGTACTCAGGAATATACTGAAGACAGAGCTACAGGCAAAAGGAGATTCAGCTCACCCCAGCAGGGAATGGCAGAAAACTGAAAAGCAAGGAAAACAAAAAACAAAACAAAAAGCTAACAGGCAAAACAGAAAACTTAGCTTTAGAGGAGCAGGAATCAGACTGGTGTCCTAGAAGTCCAAAGAGAAATCACCCGCAGGGCAGAAGGGCGTCGGCAGCCTTATATCTAGTCCGTGACTCCACTCAGCCAGTCATCCTCATTAGACTCAGGTGCCTGATAATCAGGCTCATTACCTTCCTTTACTAGAATAGGGAGTTCACCAGACCCCAGTGACGAAGGGGAAAATGAACTCACAACAGCAGGGGATCAGCTGACGTTACCGAACCCCACTTACACATGAGCGAGTGTTTTGTCTGTGCGGACAGCACTTCTGAGCACCAACTGGCGGTGTCGGAGCCAAGGGAAAATCAGGTAGTAGGCCGAGGCCTACTTGGTGGCAGTTTGCGATTGTTTCTAGACTACTACTAACTGTCAATGTACTCCAATTAGGCCTCTGCCTTCACTCTGTTTCGAGTATTTCCTCTGGCTTCCAACCACGCCAGTTGCTGCTCTGAAATGCCGTCTGCACAACCCACACTTGTTCCTGTGTTACTGGGGTTCTGTAACAGCAGCTTCTCCCTAGAGGTGAGTCAGGCAATGTCCCCTGCTCTGTCTACATTTCCACTACAAGTAGTGGGAATGTAGACAAAGCAGGAGACATTGCCGTGCTCACCTCTGGAGATGAGCAGATGTTACAGGACCCAGGTAACACAGGAACAAGTGTGGATTGTGCAGACGGCACTTGAGAGCAGAAACAGGCGGTGTTGTAGGCCGGAGGAAATACTCAAAACAGAGTGGAGACAGAGGGCAAATCAGAGAACATATTAAATCAGAGGTAGTCAGAAGTTGTAGGCAGCAGGAGAGTTTGCCGTACACACAGCAGGGGATCAGCTGACGTTACCGAACCCCACTTACACATGAGCGAGTGGTTTGTCTGTGCGGACAGCACTTCTGAGCATCAACTGGCGGTGTCGGAGCCCAGGGAAAATCAGGTAGTTGGCCGAGGCCTACTTGGAGCCAGGTGTAAATCTGAGGTTGTTTGACTGTGGAGGGAGCAGGACACTTTGCCATACACACAGCGGCGGATCAGCTGACGTTACCGAACCCCACTTACACATGAGCGAGTGTTTTGTCTGTGTGGACAGCACTTCTGAGCAACAACGGGCATTGCTGTAGCCCAGGAAATAAAATTCAGGTCATAGAAACATGAACACAACAGGAGACCTGGATCCTGTCGCCAGCCAATTATTTATTCTGGAAGAGGACTGGCAAATTCAGGTGAGATCCAGGCCTTGTTCATTTTCAGAAAAGTAAGCCGGTCAACATTATCGGTGGATAGTCGTGTGCGACGGTCTGTTACCACACCACCTGCAGCACTAAAGACACGTTCCGATAATACACTGGCAGCAGGGCAAGCCAGCACCTCCAATGCATACTGGCTAGGCTCTGGCCATGTATCCAGCTTAGAGACCCAAAACTTGAATGGGGAAGAGCCGTCTGGGAGAACACTAACAGGGCAAGACAAGTAGTCTGTCACCATCTGACGGAAACGTTGCCTCCTGCTGACTGGAGCCGTCTGTGATGGTGTAGCCATTTGTGGCGGTCCCACAAAACTTTTCCACATTTGGGCCATACTGGCCTTGCCTTGTCCTGCGGCACTGCCTCTGCTACCTCTTTGTGCAGAGCTTCCTCCACTGCCTCTACCCACATGGCTGCTTTGAAAAGCACTACCAGCAACACTTGCGGGGGGGAATGGAGAACATGATGGCCTGCACAAGTGTTTCTTGGTACTCCCGCATTTTTCGCTCCCGGTTCAACTGTGGTATGAGGCTTTGTAAGTTGTCCCAGTAGCGAGGATCTAGGAGGGTGTACACCCAATAATCAGCCGTGTGGAGAATGTTGGCGATGCGGCGGTCATTTAACAAGCACTGCAGCATGAAATCAACCATGTGCTGCAGACTGCCTACTGGACCGGAAACGCTGTCCCCAGCTTGAGGCAGCATCTCTGCCTGCTCAGCATCACCCCACCCTCTCTGTACACACTGACTACTAGAGCCTTGTGTACCTCCCTCCTCTGGAGAGATGTGTTCCTCCTCCTCCATTGACTCCTCGTCATCCTCCTCACTAAGTGTCCCCTGCCTGGGCCTTTGTGTGGAAGCACATTGCGCAGACTTGCCAGAAGCAGATGGCATTTCTGACTGCTCATCCTCGACCTCTTCAAAAACCTCCTCACTTAGTGCTTGTAAGGTTTTTTGAAGCAGACAGATGAGGGGGACAGTCATGCTGATTAGTGCATCATCTGCACTGGCCATCCGCATGGAGTCATCGAAGGCACGCAAAACTGGGCAGATGTCCCTCATAGTGGCCCACTCAGTGGTGGTGAAGTGTGTCCGGCGCACAGTGCTACTTGTTTGCGCCTGATGCAGCTGGTACTCCATTACTGCTGCCTGCTGCTCACACAACCGCTCCAACATATGTAACGTTGAATTCCACCTGGTGGGGAGGTCACATATGATGCGATGTTCTGGCAAGCGGAATCGGCGTTGCAGAGATGCAATGCGCGATCTTGCCATGCTGGAACGCCGCAAGTGAGCACACTCTAGGCGAACCTTGTGCAGCAGTGCATCAAGATCTGGATAGTCCCTCAGAAAGCTCTGCACGACCAAATTGAGCACGTGTGCCAGACATGGTATGTGAGTGAGGTTGCTTAGGCCCAGAGCTGCCACTAGATTTCGGCCATTGTCACTCACTACCAAACCTGGCTGGAGATTCTCTGGCACAAACCACACATCGCTCTCCTGCTTGATGGCATTCCAGAGCTCCTGTGCTGTGTGGCTCCGATTCCCCAAAGAAATTAATTTAAGGACGGCCTGTTGACGTTTGGCCACACCTGTGCTCATGTCTGGCCTAACAGGCTCACGCAGTGCTGATTCCGAGGAACTAGAGTAGGAGGAGGACTCAATATGTACAGACTGCATTCCTGCAATCCTTGGAGTTGGCAGAATACGTACAGAGCCACTCTCCAGATCTGTAACCGGCTCCACAACATTGACCCAATGGGCAGTGAGGGAAAGGTATCGTCCCTGTCCATGGCTACTGGTCCACGCATCGGTGGTCAGGTGGACCTTGCTACTGACGGCATTTAGTAGCGCATTTTTAATTTTTCCCTCCACATGCTTTTGCAGGGCAGGGACGACTTGCCTGATGAAATAAAAGCGGCTGGGCACATTGTATTGTGGAACTGCCAATGACATAAAGTTCCGGAAGGTGTCAGTCTCCACCAGCCTGAATGACAGCATCTCAAGGGCCAGTAGTTTGGCAATGCCGGCATACAGAGCCAGTGCTCGGGGATGGTTTGCCGAGTATGGCCTCTTTTTCTCCCATGCCTGTGCTACCGATTGCTGGTGAGTGGCTTGGGAGTGTGATGATGGCTGCGAACGTGGTTCAGTGGGTGGAACTTCACTGGGTCTCTGGACAACAGTGGCAGTGGTTCTTCCATGGCGTTCCAGTGAGGAAGCCGAACCAGCTGTGTGTGAGCTGGAGGAAGAGGCCCCAACACGAGCTGAGGAGGTGGTAGGTGCTGCTGAAGGTTGGCCTACATCTTCAGTGTGTCTGTGTAACTCCACCTCGTGCTTGGTACGCACATGTTTCCACATATTAGTGGTATTGAGGTTGCTCACATTTTTCCCTCGTTTAACTTTCTGATGACACAGCTTGCATTTGACAAAGCAAATGTCATCTGCAACTGTGTCAAAAAAAGACCACGCACTGCAAGTCCTGGGAGCGCCCGTTTTGTGTTTTGGAAGAGGATTGCTCCTCACGGGTACCAAAGTGGAGGCTACAGGCAACCAAGTCTGCCCCCACCCTCTCCCTCCTCTTTTGGCCATTTGGGGAATCTCTTCCTCAGAGCTGCTCCCACCACCTTCCTGTGGCTGACGCCATGATGGGTCAAGGACCTCATCATCTCCACTCCCCTCTTCAAGCACTGGCTGGTCCTGGGTTGTCTCGCCAGCACCATACGCACCAGAAATTGGCAAATGAGTCTCATCATCATCAGATGAGCACTGAGGTGTGCTGACAATAGGCACTGGCCCACTCGCCTCTTCAGATTCAGAGGGACAAAGCAGTTGCGCATCACTGCATACTCCCTCTTCTTCACGCTCTAGAATGCTGCTTGGCTGGCCACCTCTTTCCAAGCCAACAGATTCTGAGAACAGAAGTAAAGATTGAGATGGCTCCTGTCCAGGGCTCTCAGACTGCCTGGGCAATTTGGCAGGTGGTGAAGAGACAGATGGTTGCTCTTCAGTGCTCTGGCCTTGGGAGGATGCGGAAGTCATTTAAGTGGATGCATTAGCTGCCATCCATCTGACAATGGCTTCAATTTGTTCGTCACGCAGCAGTGGGGTACGGCGAGGTCCTACAAAGCTGCGCATGAAGGACTGTTGCCTCTCCCTGCTGAATCCCCCCGTCCACTCCCTGCTGAAACTCCACGGCCACGACCACGTGCCTTACTCCCTGCCTTCTTCATCTTGGTAGACTGATAAAGATAGGCAGAAAAGTAAAAAAGCGGTGGCTTAGTGTTCTTATTCCTGAACACCTGCTAACCAGTATAAGAAACACTAATTTGGCTAAGAGTGTGTGTACTACACTTTAATATGATCTAATGTGGCCTAGACAACTGTAAAGTGGAGTGTTTGGTGAACTTTATTTCCTTTTTTTTGGTGGGGGGGAAAAGAAAAGGATGTGACCAAAGTTTGAAAGCTATAGTATCACAAACTTTTTGGAGCGATTACAATGCAGGAAGCTAACCTACAATGCAATTGATGAGGCTCCAAAAAATAGGGTGATACTAGTCTGGCTGGCCCTGAAGGGCACAAGCCAGCAAAAAGGCTCCTCTATCTAATCCTAAATAGTGTTTGCAACCAACCAATGACAATGGATGTGGTTGGAAGCACACTAATATAGGAGCAAAAATCTGGCTAAATTAGCTGCAAAAAAAGGACTATGTATGAGGCAGTGATGCACACTGAGCGGACTACAGCTAGTGGTGGCTGTAGAACACACTGCAACGTGAGCTGCACTCACACACAGAGAGACCTATCAGACAGCCAAAAACAATGCAGAGAAATGGGCTACAACACTGAAAGGCTGCTGAAAGGCTCCACTGTCCACTCCTTTAGTGTTTGCAACCAACGTATATGGATAAGTATGGAAGCACACTATACAGGAGAAAAAAAAAGCAGCAATAAAAGAAAAATGTGTATGAGGTAGAGACACATGCTGGGCGGCCTACAAGCAGACGTGCCTGCAGGACACACTACACAGCGTGGGTCTGCACTCACACAGCCCTTGCAGACAGCTATAAAAACAGCGCTGCTGGGCTACAAAAATGCTACAGTGGTGGATTATGTAGCCTGGGTAGAGCAATAGATATTTTGGATGATCGATATTTCTAACTGTCCCTCAATCTTCAACAGCAGCCTGTCCCTAACTGAATTCACAGCAGAGTGACCAGAAATGGCAGCTGCAGCGGTTTTTATAGTGCATGACATCATTTTAGCAGCCAATCACAGCCATGCCAGTAGTTAACATGCCTACATGCCTAACAGGATGTGCCCACACTTCTGAGGATCCCCATTGGCTGAATCAAATCGAGCGGGCTCCTAGCATTATGGGAACTTCCGATTCAGGTATTCGATATGAAAAAAGTATCGGAACTAAGTATCGGAATTCCGATACAGCGAATATCGGCCGATACCCGATACTTGCGGTATCGGAATGCTCAACACTACACATAATAGCAGACATGATATGCGTGTGCACACCACTCCAGGGGTTCTTGAGGCAAAACAGACATGGCGGACATAACAGACATGGCGAGCATGACAAGCATACAACGCTATTTTTTCTTGCAAAGACTCATACCCAAACCCCTTAATTTCAGGTGTCGCCCAAATTACTACTGCCAAGGGCTCAATTGCCAGAGCAAACAGTAGGGGAGACAGGGGGCACCCCTGTCTGGTCCCTCTGTGTAAGTTAATTGTATTTGAGATCTCCCCATTAATTCAACTTTTGGTCTCTAGACTCGAATACAGCAGCTGTATCCAGGCAATAAAATTTTTACGGGAACCCATTTTGGCTAATATAGCCCACAGATATGGCCATTCGACGCTATCAAATGCTTTAGCAGAATCCAAAGGTCCAACACCCCTAGGTTCCTTTCCCTTGGATGGGATCTGTAAATTTAGACACAACCGCCGTATATTAATTGCAGTTGATTTCTCTGGCATAAAACCAGTTTGATCTGGATGAATAATACTAGATATTACTCTAGACAGCCGCATCACCAGAATCTTTGAAAAAATCTTGACATCAACGTTTAAAAGGGAGATAGGGCTGTAAGACTCTGGAAGACAAGGATCCTTATCAGCCTTGGGGATTACCACTATGATTGCTTCATTCAAGGATCGGGGCAAGTGGCCATCTTCCCTAGCTGTCTCAAACACCTTCAATAGCTGTGGAAGCATTATATTTGAGTACTGTTTATATACCTCCACAGGCAGCCCATCAGACCCCGGTGTCTTATTCCCTGCCATAGAATCTAGAGCCTTCTCTAATTCCTCCAGACTAATTGGGGCCTCCAGCCCAACAGCTTCCGATTCCGACAGAGTAGGCAGACCATCAGTCCCTAAAAAAAGCTACTGAGCAACTTGTCAGAGAACCCGCCTTGCGAATTATATAATGTCTCAAAAAACTGGCTAAAAGTTGCTAGAATTGCCCCAGAAGATCTTTCCAGTTCCCCATTTTTGTTTTTTTTTATCTCCGGTACCATTGCAGGGCCAGATTGAGTCTTGATCAGGGTAGCTAGTAGATGTCCAGTTCCCTCTCCCTCCCTGAAATAGACCTGCCACCAGAAGTATCGGTTTTCTGCAGCTTTTGAAAGCTTATGTTGGGCTGATCATTTTTCTGCATCTTTTAATGTGTTAAAATGTATATCCGACGGAGTTTTAAAATATTGCAATTCTGCAGAGATAGTTTCCTTCTGTAAAAGTTCCTCATATTCTCTAGACTTAGTTCTAACTCTATTCACTTCCGAGATCAACAATCCTCTCAGATAAGCTTAAGACGCATCCCATATTCTTTACCTGGGGGCTGTACCCTCATTAATAGCAAAAAATCTTTTAGCAAGTCAGGGATCCTAGCATCTGCTTGAAAAATAGGTAACCAGAATGCGTTAAACGACCATGGTGCCCGTTACCCTCTCCCGCCATTTTCCCAATTAAATGTCGCCATAACAGGGGGGTGATCTGACAAGGCCCTAGGTTGATACTTGTTTGCATAATTATTACTAGGCAAGTTGTATTTGAGAGGATTCTTTTTATTATTGAACAACAAATATGTTCTCAATCAACCGAAAAGACTCAAATATCAAAGCTTAATATTTTTGGAAGGTGGAGTTGTTTTTTTTTAGATTTGGCTATCTTAGGAGGATACAGTGGGGCAAAAAAGTATTTAGTCAGTCAGCAATAGTGCAAGTTCCACCACTTAAAAAGATGAGAGGCGTCTGTAATTTACATCATAGGTAGACCTCAACTATGGGAGACAAACTGAGAAAAAAATCCAGAAAATCACATTGTCTGTTTTTTTTTCATTTTATTTGCATATTATGGTGGAAAATAAGTATTTGGTCAGAAACAAAATTTCATCTCAATACTTTGTGATATATCCTTTGTTGGCAATGACAGAGGTCAAACGTTTTCTGTAAGTCTTCACAAGGTTGCCACACACTGTTGTTGGTATGTTGGCCCATTCCTCCATGCAGATCTCATCTAGAGCAGTGATGGTTTTGGCTTTTCGCTTGGCAACACGGACTTTCAACTCCCTCCAAAGGTTTTCTGTAGGGTTGAGATCTGAAGACTGGCTAGGCCACTCCAGGACCTTGAAATGCTTCTTACGAAGCCACTCCTTCTTTGCCCTGGCGGTGTGCTTTGGATCATTGTCATGTTGAAAGACCCAGCCACGTTTCATCTTCAATGCCCTTGCTGATGGAAGGAGGTTTGCACTCAAAATCTCACGATACATGGCCCCATTCATTCTTTCATGTACCCGGATCAGTCGTCCTGGCCCCTTTGCAGAGAAACAGCCCCAAAGCATGATGTTTCCACCACCATGCTTTACAGTAGGTATGGTGTTTGATGGATGCAACTCAGTATTCTTTTTCCTCCAAACACGACAAGTTGTGCTTCTACCAAACAGTTCCAGTTTGGTTTCATCAGACCATAGGACATTCTCCCAAAACTCCTCTGGATCATCCAAATGCTCTCTAGCAAACTTCAGACGGGCCCGGACATGTACAGGCTTAAGCAGTGGGACACGTCTGGCACTGCAGGATCTGAGTCCATGGTGGCGTAGTGTGTTACTTATGGTAGGCCTTGTTACATTGGTCCCAGCTCTCTGCAGTTCATTCACTAGGTCCCCCCGCGTGGTTCTGGGATTTTTGCTCACCGTTCTTGTGATCATTCTGACCCCACGGGGTGGGATTTTGCGTGGAGCACCAGATCGAGGGAGATTATCAGTGGTCTTGTATGTCTTCCATTTTCTAATTATTGCTCCCACAGTTGATTTCTTCACTCCAAGCTGGTTGGATATTGCAGATTCAGTCTTCCCAGCCTGGTGCAGGGCTACAATTTTGTTTCTGGTGTCCTTTGACAGCTCTTTGGTCTTCACCATAGTGGAGTTTGGAGTCAGACTGTTTGAGGGTGTGCACAGGTGTCTTTTTATACTGATAACAAGTTTAAACAGGTGCCATTACTACAGGTAATGAGTGGAGGAAAGAGGAGACTCTTAAAGAAGAAGTTACAGGTCTGTGAGAGCCAGAAATCTTGATTGCTTGTTTCTGACCAAATACTTATTTTCCACCATAATATGCAAATAAAATGAAAAAAAAACAGACAATGTGATTTTCTGGATTTTTTTTTCTCAGTTTGTCTCCCATAGTTGAGGTCTACCTATGATGTAAATTACAGACGCCTCTCATCTTTTTAAGTGGTGGAACTTGCACTATTGCTGACTGACTAAATACTTTTTTGCCCCACTGTATCTGTTTGTTCCGGTAACTATTACTGTGCAGAATTATTAGGCAACTTAATAAAAACCAAATATATACCCATCTCACTTGTTTATTTTCACCAGGTAAACCAATATAACACAAAATGTAGAAATAAACATTTCCGACATTCAAAACAAAAAAAAAGGGACCAACAGAACCAACTTTCTTTACGATGACACTCAAAAGCCTTCCATCCATACATTCTGCCAGTTGCTTGATCTGTTTACAATCAACATTGCGTGCAGCAGCTACCACAGCCTCCCTGGCACTGTCCCCAGAGGTGTAATGTTTTGACTCCATGTTTATCTCACATTTTATGAGGCATCAGGTTCTCTATGGGGTTCAGATCAGGTGAACAAGGAGGCTATGTCATTATTTTTTCTTCTTTTAGACCTTTATTGGGCAGCCACGCTGTGGAGTATTTGGATGCATGTGATGGAGCATTGGCCTGCATGAAAATCATGTTTTTCTTGAACAATACCGACTTCTTCCTCTACCACTGTTGAAGAAGGTGTCTTCCAGAAACTGCAAGTAGGTCTGGGAGTTGAGCTTCACTCCATCCTCAACCCGAAAAGGTCCCACAAGTTCATCTTTGATAATACCAGCCAATACCAGTACCCCACCTCCACCTTGCTGGCGTCTGAGTCAGAGTGGAGCTCTCTGGCCTTTACTGATCCAGCCTCAGGCCCATCCATCTGGCCCATTAAGAGTCACTCTCATTTTATCAGTCCATAAAACCTTACAAAAATCTGTCTTAACATATTTCTTGGCCCAGGCGTGACGTTTTATCTTATGTTTTTTATTCAAAGGTGGTCGTTTTCCAGCCTTCCTTACCTTGGCCATGTCCCTGAGTATGGCACACCTTGTGCTTTTTGATACTCCAGTAACGTTGCAGCTCTGAAATATGGCAAAACTGGTGGCAAATGGCATCTTGGCAGCTTCAAGCTTGATTTTCCTCAATTCATGGCCAGTTATTTTGAGCCTTTTTTTTTCAACACGCTTCTCGTGACCCTGTTGGCTATTTGCCATGAAACGCTTGATTGTTCCAGTGATCACGCTTCAAAAGTTTGGCAATTTTTTGACTGCTGCATCCCTCTGCAAGACATCTCACAATTTTTGACTTTTCAGAGTTAGTCAAATCTCTCTTCTGACCCATTTTGCCAAAGGAAAGGAAGTTACCTAATAATCAAGCACACCTTATATAGAGTGTTGATGTCATTAGACCACACCCCTCCTCATTACAGAGATGGAAATCACCTGATTTACTTAATTTGCAGTTGGCTTTCAAGCCTATACAGCTTGGAGTAGGACAACATGCATGAAAAGGATGATGTGATCAAAATACTCTTTTGCCTTATAATTCTGCACACAGTGTATAGGCCCATCATACACTGGAGCATCATTCATGGGGCCCATCATATACTGGAGCATCATATGGGGCCCATTATATATGGAGCATTATATAGACCCATCATACAATGGAGCGTCATCCATGGGGCCCATCATATACTGGAGCATCATATGGGGTTCATTATTTATGGGGCATCATATAGGGTATGGAGCATTATATGGAGCACATATGGGGCCTATTCTGTATGGAGCATTATATGGAGCCCATTCTGTATGGAGCAATATATGGGGCCCATCATGTACTGTATGGAGCTTTATATGCGACTCATTATACTGTATGGAGCTATATATGGGGCTCATTCTACTCTATGGGGACCGACCTATACTGCATGGCACATTATATGGGGACAATCATATACTGTAGCATTATGTGGAGCTCATCATATACTGTATGGAACATTATATGGAGCCAATTATTCTGTATGGAGCAACATATGGGGCTCAAAATTCTGTATGGCGCACTATGTGGTGGCCATAATACTGTATGGAGGAATATAGTGTCCGGTTTTTGAGCTATTGTAGAATTTAAAATAGATATCAGTCATGTAATGTAAGAAGTGAAGTATTTGTCATTGCACTATACCAATATGTCTCTGCCATATCGGAGCATCATGAATTGTGGTATGTGCTAAAGGAGCCCACTGACACTCTTTCGCCCGAGGGCACACGAAAACCTGGAGCCAGCCCTACTCCCCCCACAACTTTAGCAAAATAACCCCCAGTTTTCAATGCGTAACTATTATAAAGTAAATTAAGGTTGACAAGCTTAAGTAATAAGAATTGATATTGATGGCATTGAAATGGGCACTGTAGGTGTGTTTACCGTCCTCCACTCCCTGACGACTTTGCTTCCCCATTGACTTGCATTGGGTTTTGTGTTTCAGTCGGACGTCAGACTTTTCTCGATAATTGGCCGATTTCGTTCGACTCGACTTTTAAGAAAGTCGGGTTTCATGAAACCCGACTTGACCCTAAAAAAGGCAAAGTCGCTCATCTCTAGTGATGAATACATATAAAGAGAAAGATACTATAAATGAGGAGTAATTAAAAGCTATAGACAATATAACTTCAAAATTAAAACCGACCCTTAAATAACTTTCATAATATTTGGACATAGTAATTGAAATAAACCTATAGCAGAAATATGTACAAATGCATTATGAATAACCCTGCCACGCCATTGTTGACTGTTTTTAATGCACTTGATGACATTCTCTGTTAATCGCTCTAACTGGGTCAAACTCATCGGGGAAATCATCTTGCCCTTCATGTTGATGCACTTAATTACTTTACCCTTAGCCGCTCCCCCTGGCTCAAGGGCATTGTGAAAAGGCATATTTCCCAATTGCTCTTCATGTCATTGCACTTGATTACTTCACCCTTAGTCACTCCCCACTGATTCAAGGGCACACAGATTAGGTATACTGTTCTTCAGTTTAATGCACTGCTTTGTCCAGAAGACAACCTTAAAACAAACAAGAGTTGGTCAAAATAAACAGTCAAAATCCATTCATCAGCATTCTCAAGTCACATGAACAAAACATAGGGTCCTTGAAGTGACAGGATGTATTGAATGACATACTTTTTTTTCTTCCCTCCAGTCGCTGTTCCTAGCTCGGAGGTGCCAATTGCAAATTATTAGCCAATTTTTATTTATTTATTTATTTTAAGCATGCAAAATATCATTGCTATGACCCCAGGGACTTTACCCTAACAGGATCTTATAGGCTTTAAATGCGTCTAGAGACCAGGGGGCAATACCGTAACGTCACCCTGGATAAATAGGCCACAGCAGCCCTGTTTATTAACATATTTACATTACAAAATGAACATATCAGTATAACATTGACAAATAAGGAAGCGGGTCTATAGAAGCCGTCCACCAGCTTTTTTGCACCAATAGCCGCACCTTAGGCCCTCAACCACACCACACCAGTTAGAGGACCCACCTGCTTACACCCTCAATTGCACCACACCAGTTCGAGGACCCTACTGAATGGCGCTACCAATTAAATTGTCCCACTGAGACCTCAGCCCAGTAGTGAACCCTTTTATTTAAATTATACTCTGACCCCCAAATGAAGCAAAAAGAGGGGAAAGGTAGGTAACCGCCCCACCAAATGGGCCCCCTACTCCCCCTTATGCTACCACCACTTGGCTCTCCACAGACCCGTTCCCCACCCACGATGGTTGTCCCTCCACAGAACAACATTAAACAACATTAACTTGACTCTGAAAAAGGATTGGGGGAATTGAAGGTTCAACCATTTTGAAAAGAAAAAACTGCAACAAACAGCTCCACCAAGCCAACCCCAGCTGCACCACAACTGGCCCAGGGGGACCCAGCAGACTGTTGCCCATACCCAAAATTGTCACGTTGAGACCTCTCTCAGTACGGATCTGTTCTATTTTTTGAACAAACAGCTCCACCATGCCACCCCCCAGTTGCCAAAAACAAATAATTGCTTTAATTCAGTTCCTGAAATGTAAATAAGTGAGAATGAAACACCATGTATGCACATATAAGTTATACTATACAACCAAGGTATACAACAGTTTGATACTGGAATATCTCCCATGATAAGGTCATATATAGTCAGTGATCGGCAATATTATGTTATATGCTGCAACAATAAATGAAGAGAAGCCACCTTCTCCTCTACAACATTTACTGACAGACACAGCTCTCAAATCACCAGTTGCACATAAATAGTAAGAAATACACTCACTGGCCACTTTATTAGGTACACCATGCTAGTAAGGGGTTGGACCCCCTTTTGCCTTCAGAACTGCCTCAATTCTTCGTGGCAGAGATTCAACAAGGTGCTGGAAGCATTCCTCAGAGATTTTGGACCATATTGACATGATGGCATCACACAGTTGGCACAGATTTGTCGGCTGCACATCCCTGATGCGAATCTCCCGTTCCACCACATCCCAAAGATGCTCTATTGGATTGAGATCTGGTGACTGAGGAGGCCATTTGAGTACAGTAAACTCATTGTCATGTTCAAGAAACCAATCTGAGATGATTCGAGCTTTATGACATGGCGCATTATCCTGCTGAAAGTAGCCATCAGATGTTGGGTACATTGTGGTCATAAAGGGATGGACATGGTCAGCAACAATACTCAGGTAGGCTGTGGCGTTGCAACGATGCTCAATTGGTACCAAGGGGCCAAAGAGTGCCCAGAAAAAATTCCCCACACCATGACACCACCACCACCAGCCTGAACCGTTGATACAAGGCAGGATGGATCCATGCTTTCATGTTGTTTACGCCAAATTCTGACCCTACCATCCGAATGTCGCAGCAGAAATCGAGACTCATCAGACCAGGCAACGTTTTTCCAATCTTCTACTGTCCAATTTCGATGAGCTTGTGCAAATTGTAGCCTCAGTTTCCTGTTCTTAGCTGAGAGGAGTGGTACCCAGTGTGGTCTTCTGCTGCTGTAGCCCATCTGCCTCAAAGTTCGACGCACTGTGCGTTCAGAGATGCTCTTCTGCCTACCTTGGTTGTAACGGGTGGCAATTTGAGTCACTGTTGCCTTTCTATCAGCTCGAACCAGTCTGCCCATTCTCCTCTGACCTCTGGCATCAACATGGCATTTCCGGCCACAGAACTGCCGCTCACTGGATTTTTTTTCTTTTTCGGACCATTCTCTGTAAACCCTAGAGATGGTTGTGCGTGAAAATCCCAGTAGATCAGCAGTTTCTGAAATTCTCAGACCAGCCCTTCTGGCACCAACAATCATGCCACGTTCAAAGGCACTCAAATCACCTTTCTTCCCCATACTGATGCTCGGTTTGAACTGCAGGAGATTGTCTTGACCATGTCTACATGCCTAAATGCACTGAGTTGCCGCCATGTGATTGGCTGATTAGAAATTAAGTCTTAACACACAGTTGGACAGGTGTACCTAATAAAGTGGCCAGTGAGTGTATATCTACAGTAGGTCTAGTATAAGCTGCCTGCAGCCATAGGTGTATGTATAGAATACTGCAAGTCACGCAATGTACATACAATAGACGATAGGGAAGGCAGGGCTGAAAACTGGGTCCATGTTATGTCCTCCAGAGCAAGATGCAGCATCAAACTAGGAGTGCCCACTGAATGCCCTGCCATGTGCAGAGTTATTATTGCCCACTCACCGCCCCACCATGTGCTGCATTATTAGTGCTCACTCACTGCCTGGCATGTGTGGAGTAATTAGTGCCCACTCACCGCCCCGCCCTGTGCTGAGTTACAACCCAAATATTTGTTTTATATATGAAGAAACGTATAGTAAAGCTCCAGGTGATCCACTCAGGCATGTGCTATCCACCATCTTAGGTAATATAAAATAAAAACTTGAAGGGTATACACTGATCCTGTAAAATATGAGGGGGACAATATGCAGAAACAGGATGGATATATCAGGCAGGACAGCATGCCACATAAGAGGACTAAAAGCTGCCATAACTACAGAAAGAAATAACTAAGATGGAAGTCCGGTCCAGATTATATGTACAGCAAGGCAAAACCTGTATGCACAGTATCTTTATACACAGCATGATCCGTATACAGCAGAGTGAGAAGTGATAACATGTACCTCAGGTATGCATCCATGATAAGTATACAGCACATTTGGATGGAGCCTTTACACAGATACCACATATATAGTGAAAGCAACCTGGTTGCACTGAATCTGTACACACAAGATGATCAGCATATAGCAAAGATGAGGTCACATACAGGTCACAAGACTCCATAAATGGGAGTCTTGTGACCTCATCAAACACACAACATCCCCCAAATCTTCCCCTTTTACCCTTATCTCCAGCACATGTGCCCACAGAACTAATAGCAGACAATGTATGTATCCATGCACTGTCCTCTCACACATATTCCATCCCCCAACTGTTCTACTCTCACCAGTGTCCAGTAAACTCACCTCCACCATGTTAATGGCAGACCCTGAAAACCTGTAGCAGCCACCCGAGTGAACATGGTGGACACATGAATCTATGAGGTAATATTAATCCCATATATGATGTAGGATACTACACTAATCCATGATGTCTGAGATGAATGTGGTCCTAAAATCATCTGTAAAGTGAAGTGATGACACCAGTATTACTCTCCCTAACACTGCAGACCTGGGCCGGTTTTAGGCAAAGTGGGGCCCTAGGCAAAGTTTAAAATGGGGCCCCAAATGCTAACATATTGCAAATCACACAGAAGCATTTCAATTATATTTACATGCGCTGAGTTCAGGCCGCTAAATGAGTGTGATTGACAATATTGAAATCGTTCAACGCTTGTTTCCTGGCCTCTTTTCACCATCTGAGAAAGATTAATGGGGACAGAACAATCACTAATGGATCTGTAATGCTCGCACCCTGACTGGTTGGTGTGAGCGTGAGGAGTGTGGCCCCACTGGACCACAAACCAGCCTACCCTTTAAGGGGCATGTTTAAGCAGCTACCTTGGTGTTCACTGGAGCCTCTGATGATGAGGTCAGGCTTGTGCGGCAGGTAGCTGCCAGGTACCACTCCAGGGTGGTGTCTGGCTGTGGCTGCTGATCCCACTGAGGGACTGGACATAGATAGCAGGTGCGGGCAGGTGCTGACAGGCATGACTGGTACTCTGATGGGCATGGCTGGCACTTTGGCAAGACAGGTGGGCACGGCTGGCACTCTGGCTGGACAGGCGGGCACGGCTGGCACTCTGGCAGAACAGGTGGGCATGGCTGGCACTCTGGCAGAACAGGGGGCATGGCTAACACTCTGGCAGGACAGGCGGGCACAGCTGAGGCACTGGCAGGCAGGCGGGCATGGCTGAGACACTGGCAGGCAGGAACTGACTTGGTAGTGACAGGACAGACACACGGAAAGGGATGAGTAGAATATGTGAACAGGTAGGGGCTGTTCACACTGGAGGTGTAGAAATTGGTTTGGGAAGGACGGAACATAGACAGATATAAATGGCGTGAGGAAACAGGTAGAGAACTGATCACACAAAAGATGCAAGAACTGGTTCAGGAATCAGTACAGATGGGTAGGACAAGGATCCACAGGATACAGAGCAGAAACGGAGCAGAATCCCAGGAATGCGGAGCAAAGAAGAACTGCAAGGAACAAAGCAGGGTTTAACCGCAAGGAGCGGATCAGGGTAGAACCGCAAGGCTGTGGAGAGAAACTGCAGTTTACAGCAAGAGGTTCTGCAGCAGCAGGGGCCACCGAGAAGGAGAGCAGAGCGGAACCGCAGATATGTGGAGAGGAGCTGCAGCAAGAGGCTCTGCAGCACCAAGAACGAAGCAAGACGGAACCACAAGGTATGCAGAGAGAAACTGCAGTTTGCAGCAAGAGGTTCGGCAGCAGCAGGTGCCACCGAGAAGGAGAGCAGAGCGGAACCGCAGATATGTGGAGAGGAGCTGCAGCAAGAGGCTCTGCAGCAGCAAGAACGAAGCAAGACGGAACCACAAGGTAGGTGGAGAGAAACTGCAGTTTGCAGCAAGAGGTTCTGCAGCAGCAGGTGCCACCGAGAAGGAGAGCAGAGCGGAACCACAGGTATGCGGGGAGGAGCTGCAGCAAGGCATTCAGCAAGACACAGGTGTAGGACAGAGTTCAGACTAGGCTACGTACAGAGCAAGGCACAGAGACAGGGATAAGATGGACACAGGTATAGGACGGAGTTCAGACTAGGCAAGGTACGAGTCAGTGCACAGGAACAAGGACACAGACCAGGATATTTTGCCTCCTGGTGGGTGGAACGAGAAATACACAAAGCACAGAGACAGGGATACAGAGACCAGGATATTCTGCTTCCTGGTGGGCGGAAATCATGACACAAAGCACATGGAAACAGATCTGGGAATGAAGCCCCCATAGCAGGCAGAGAGAGGACAGGACCTGGCAACTCAGCAGCAAGACACTGACTGAGTAAAGGCGTTGCTCAGGCAGCTTCCAACGGGTGGAGCTGCCCAAATGCTAGAGGCCTCTTGGTAATTGGCTGGGAACACCACAGGCAGGTGCACACTGATTCTATAAGAACCAGAGAGTGCCAGCGCTGCCCCCCTATGCACACAGCCTGGAAGTATGCAGAGAGCAGGCAGCAGACAGAACTCAGAGCATAGCCCGGAGTAGTGAGTAAGGTAGGTGGGGGATGGGAGGCCATGCAGTGATGCTGGCAGGGTTGTTACAAGATCACTAACAGATCACCATACAATATCATGTTATCAGCAGCACATCTACAGTTTACACCCCATAGTCATCCATATAATATAATGTGCCCCATAGTCCTCCATATAGTATAATATACTCCTCATAGCCCTCTATATATTAAAATACACTCAGTCCTCCATATAGTTTAATACACTACTCAGTCCACCATATAATATAGTACACTCCTCATAGTCCTCCATATATTAAAATACATTGCTCAGTCTTCCATATAGTATAAGACACTCCTCATAGTGCTCCATATAGTATAATACACCACCAGTCATCCATGTAGTACAATTCACTTCCCATAGTATAATGCACCCCATAGTTCTTCATATAGTATAATGTATTCCCCATAGTGCTCGATACAGTATAATGCAGCCCACATATAGAATAATGCAGCCACCCCATATAGCATAATGCAGCCACATCACAGAGTACAATGCAGCCACCCCAGAGTATAATAAAGCCCTGCCATACAATATAATGAAACCCCCATAGAATATAATGCAGCCACCCCTTAGAGCATAATGCAGCCACCCCACAGAATATAATGTAACCCCCCTAATAGAATATAATGCAGCCCCCTTCATATAGTATAATGCAGCCCCTCCATAGAATATATGGCAGCCCCCTCAGAGTATAATGCAGGCCCCCATGGAATATAATGCAGCCCCTTATATAGTATAATGCAGCCCCCCATAGAATACAATGTAGCCTCCTCATATAGTATAATGTAGCCCCCTCATAGAGTATAATGCAATCACCCCCTATAGAATATAATAAACATAATACAGCCCCCATAGAATATAATGTAGCCCCGAATAGAATATAATACAGCCCACCTCCCCATATAATATATTGTAGCCCCCCATATTATATAATACAGCCTCCCCCATAGAATATAATGTATATTGTACCCCCCATGGTATATAACACAGCCACATAGTATATAGCACAGTCGCATAGTATATAGCACAGTCCCACATGGTATATAGCACAGTACCATGGTATATAGCACAGAACCACATGGTATATAGCACAGCCCACATGGTATATGTAGCACAGCACCACATGGTATATAGCACAGCCCCACATGGTATATAGCACAACCAAACATGGTATATAGCACAGCACCATGGTATATTGCATAGCACAGCACCACATGGTATATAGCACAGCCCCACATAGTATGTAGCACAGCAACACATGTTATATAGCACAGCACCACATGTTATATAGCACAGCCCACATGGTATATAGCACAGAACCACAAGGTATATAGCACAACCCGCATAGTATATGGCACAGCCCCACATGGTATATACACAGCACCACATGGTATATAGCACAGTCCACCATGGTATATAGCACAGCCCGCATAGTATATAGCACAGCCCACATCTCTCTCCTCCCTGAGAATGGCCCCACAGTCCAGTACTTACTGTTTCTTTTAAAAAAAAAAAGCACACTCCTCACCTCTCCTCGTGCCCGCGCTGCTCCCGGCTTATGTCTCAGCAGCTGCACTGCCGGCACACAGTGAGTGCGCGATGACATCATCATGCACCCGCAGTGTCAGAGGCAGAGCAGGGAATGATGGGAGAGGGAGCATCAGCTGACGCTGTCTCCTCCATCATTGCTTTGAACTGTACCGGCGTCTATGATGCCGGTATAGTTAATGTGGTGGCGGGGGGAGTCGGGGCTGAAGGCAGGTGGGCCCCCTGCCTCACAGGCCTCATAGTGGTTGTGTGATGTGACGCTAGCTGGGGGCCCCTGGGGGAGCGGGGGCCCTAGGCAGCTGCCTGTTCTGCCTGTCGCCAATGCCGACCCTGCTGCAGACATGAGGGAACATGGCAGATACATGAATTCTAAGGTAATATTGGTCCCATACATGATGTAGGAGCTGAATATACACAATGTCTGAGCTGAATGTGCTCCTAACATCTGTAATGTGAAGTAATGATCCCAGTATTACTCTCACTGACAACTGCAGCCAGGAGGGAACATGGTGGCTACATGAATTTCTGAGGTAATATTAATCCCATACATGATGTAGGAACCAGCTATAATGTGAAGTGATAAACCCCCAGTTTTATACTTCCTTGAAACTGCAGTGATGTCTGATGTCTTCTCCATTTCATCTGGTGAAATAAAGAGGTAGAAAGATAACTTACCTCCTCTATATAAACCCCCACCCACCTCACAGAGAGAGACTAGGCCCCACCATCCTCACAAAAAGAGACAGTTACCTCACCTAAATAAGTCCCACCCTCCTCACCATGACACACCAGGCACAAACATATCCTTCTGTCTTAAAGCAACATCACTCTTGCTTAAAATCTACACCGCTATACATACAAAACTGCAGGAGTCAAAACATCCGACCATCCCAAAGTCATGCCCTCCTCCACCTATTGCTCCAGTGGTTTCTGGACCTGTGGTATGATGTGGTGTGGGTGAAGAATCAGCACTAAATCAGCATCTAAGTTGGTGAAGTGAAGTGAGAATAATACACGCATGAATTAAATTTATGGGATCAAATAACTAAAAATTGCGTATGTATTCACACCTTTTGCTGTGAAACCCTTTAAAGTTTCTTGGGCAAGCAATTACCTTCATAAGTCACTTGATGACAAAAGCATCTTTGCTTCTTCCCCTGCCCAGGAGCTTTAGTATGATCAGATCATGACTCTGCACGGTAAGACAAAGTCTTTACAGTATCTCTGCACAAGAACACTTTTTTCCTAACACATCCAACTGTGAAATTTATTTTTATTTCACAATATATTGTCATAATGTACTTTGATTGTAGGAAAACCCTTTTAAAATCCATTTTTTTATCATCTGACTTTGGAGTGCTGCACCCTTGTTTTGGATTTGTATACAAGCCCTTTTGGTGATATTCTTTGAGGCTTTGAGTCCATCTTTACATTAGAAGTACTGCTTTAATTTTTAACTATCTATCTATCTTCTAGCTGTTTTTCTTCAAGCTTCTAAAAGTATTAAAGTATGGGTGCAACCTCCCATTATATAGTATGGTAACCACCACAGCCCCCTTATACATTGATGTACCCCCCAGTCACAGTACCATATAATGGCCTTCACAGTCCCTTATATACAGTATACTGTTTCCCACAAGACCCCAAACAGTATAACTACCACAGTCCCCTATCCAGTATAGTCACCACACTCTCCTATGCAGTATGATGTCCCCACAGCCCAGGAATAATTTCCACCACAGCTTCTCAAATAATCAAATAATGTCCCCCCACATCCCTCACATTAGGTCTACCCACAGCGCTTCATATCATGACCTTGCCCAGCCCCTCATATCATGTTCCCCTGCAGCCCCTCATATCATGCCCCCCCAGCTTCTCATATCAGGTCCCCCTGAAGCCATCACATCAGGTTCCCCCACAGTCCATCATATCAGGTCCACCCACAGTGCCTCATATGTCCCACATAGCTCTCATATAGCAGGTCCCCCATCAGCCTCTCATATGTCCTGCACAGCTCTCATACCAGGTCCTCCAGCAGATTCTCAAATAAAGATCCCTACTGTCCCTCATATCTTGTCCAGCCACCACCCCCTCATGTCATGTCCAGCCACCTCCCCTCATATCATGTCCAGCCGCCACCCCTCTTATCATGACCAGACCTCTCCCCTCATATCTTGTCCAGCCACCAGTGCTCATATCATGTCCAGCCCCCTCCCTTCATATCTTGTCTAGCCACCACCCCTCATATCAGGTCTCCCGACCACCCCTGATATTAGGTCCCCCCATTGCCCCTCATATTGAGCCCCCCAAAGCCCTTCATATCAGGTCCTACTGTTGCCTCTCAGCCTCTGATATTATGTCCTGCACACATCATGCAGTATATACACAGACACACATATTACATTATACTATTCTATATACATTATGTACACTTTTATATTCACATCACAGACACATGCACAAGACAGGGGTCTCACCATGGCTGCAGACATCGCTCCCTTCTCCCACCATACCATCAGAGCTTGTAATCCTCAGTTCCTTCTCCATATGAGGATCTGAGAGGAGTCAGAAGTTCAAGGGAGAATAGAGTCATGACAGCTGCAGCTGGGAATGTCCTCCAGGTCCTTCCTGCCTGATTTGCTCAGACCATCATAGCAGGTCAAATCCGCAGCAAGGAGACAGCTACAGCACAGGGGATATTTTCCCCACCCTCATGCAGCATGACAGTAAGTCAGTGACTTGCTGTCTTCAGTTTGCTGAATATTTGCGGCCATATAAAAATGCCAGGCAGCCGCAAGCATTCAGAAATGTATTTTTTTTTTAAATTGCACCCCCTCAGTGTCTACCTTGCCTGCACCTCATCGTGGCCCTGGTCCCAACCTTGTGTACTCCCATCCCTCCACAGCTACACAAAATTCTGCACTGATGGGAAAAACTGGTGTGAAGATGCTAAAAGTCTCAAAATTTTAGCGCAACTCCACATTTTGCCTAAATTTTGTGCCTTTTGAAGCAATTGCACAAGAATTCTGAAAGCTTTGCTGAATCAGGATTTTAGTATTCAGTTACTAGTGTGCCACAGTCATTTTCTTACTATAGCCTGGTACTTTGCTAGATGGACTTCTTGTTTTGAAATTATACCTTTGCAGTTTGTACACAAGCAATTCCAGATTCCCGGTCAGTGACATCTAATTCTCTGTTCCAACTTCCAATACACATGCCCAACAAAAAAAGTCATACATATGCATTTTTTATTTGGATGGTATTGTAAATCAATTTGCTCAGTAAGGCTGGTTTCACACTAGTGTTTTATCGCGCAGCGCATCGTGTGCTATCGGGCGCACGCGCAATGTTCCCCTATCTGTAACATGGTGGTCGTAGGGTCTTGCGATTGCACATGCTCATCAGCGTTTAGTGCGCGCTGCGCATTTTCCTGGTGTGCGCCCAAACGCGCCGTATGCCACATGTTGCATTTTTGCTTCGCCTACATCGTTAAAAGAAACGCGCGTGCACGTGTGCGCACTGTGTGCGCACTGTGTGCGCCCAAAAATAGCATTACAGTCTATGGGTTCGCTGGTGTGCGCTTGGATGCGTGCACGTCAGCGCTTTGTGCGCACACGCGATTTGAGTAAGCAATGTCTAGACAGTTGTTTAAACCTCCCCCTAAACAAGCAACATTGTTTGGGAGGAGCGTTGATAAAAGAAAGTGTCTTCAGGGACTCACCACTACAGCCTTGTAGATAAGAGCAGCTACAGTGAGCAAGAGAAGAGCAGTTACAGAGAGCCTTGAATAGAAGACCAGACAAGAACCTTGGATTCAAGCTTCAGCAGCCAAAATGTGAGTATTCTTCAACATAATGTGTGTGTCCTGTACAATTTATTATGTACTAATGTATTTTTTGTTTAAATTTCAGCATGTCTTCTTCTGGATTGGTCTATTTTCCATCTCGGCAAGAACTGGCCCAAGCTGATCATGAGGTGAGGATATTGCTGCCTTTGGGTAAGTTTAGCTGCTGCCTCTAGAAAGGTGTAATAATTTTTTTTTCTTTACAGACATCGGACACGGCCAGTGAAGGTGAAGTGCGGGAGCAGTCTGAGCGGGAGCAGTCTGAGAGTGAGCAGCGTAGCCAAGTCGTGGCGAGGAGACGCAATGTTAGTATATAGTCTTTCCTTTTTTTTTCTGTCTTTATTTTCATCTTTTAACTTGCTTCTTCTTCTATCTTTTTCATTCTCCAAAATTACAAAGATTCTAATTTTTTTTTTCTAGGTACCACAACGGGATGACGAAGAATGTTACATCAACAACGAGCACCTGATCTGCCTTGTTGAGTAGCGTATCCCGTTGTGGGACAGCCGTGACCAGCAGTATAAAGACACAGTGGTGACCCGGCAGCTCTAGAATGAGGTGGCCACAGCGATGATGGATGGCTGGGACAGCGCCTCTCCTACTTCAGAAAAGGCGTTCAGTAAGTATAAAGCTGCTCTGTGATGCTGCATTGACTCTTGGTCTTGAAGGTACTGGTGTGTTTGTTGCAAGATATATTCTTGCATCAAACATATCAATCCCTCATGATCAACAGTGATTGCTTTGTGTATTGAACTGCTGTCTTAAAGCTGCATTGATTTTTGGTCCTGATGGTACAGGTGTGTTTGTGGCAAGATATATTCTTGCATCAAACTCACCAATGCCTTCTGGAAAACAGTGATTGCTTTGTGTATTGAACTGCTGTCTTGAAGCTGCATTGATTTTTGGTCCAGATGGTACAGGTGTGTTTGTGGCAAGATATATTCTTGCATCAAACACACCAATACCTTCTGGAAAACAGGGATTGCTTTGTGTATTGAACTGCTGTCTAGAAGCTGCATTGCTTTTTGGTCCAGATTGTACAGGTGTGTTTGTGGCAAGATATACAGTATTCTTGCATCAAACACACCAATGCCTTCTGTAAAAACAGTGATTGCTTTGTGTATTGAACTGCAGTATTGATCCTGCTTTCACTCTTGCTCTGTATTGAACTGCAGTATTGATCCTGCTTTCACTCTTGCTCCTGATGATACTGTTGTGTTTGCTGCTACATATATTCTAGCAGGAAACATAACAGTGTCTTCAGGATCAACAGTGACTGCATTGTGTACAGAATTATTTTGTGCTGCCGCATTGACTGTTTGCAAAGTTCTATCAGTTGTGTGTGCTGATAATTATGTTGCCTTCAGTGCATTGTCTAACGTTTTTTCTTTGTTTTTCCAACAGTGAACAAAGTCCGAACACGTTGGCGCTCGATGAAGGACCGCTTCAACACTGATGTTCGTGCTGAGGGACAGGTTCGCAGCGGTTCAGCGGCAAGGTGCAGAAGAAAGTACCGCTATCATCACGAGTTGGCTTTCCTGAGACCGATCCTTGCCAGCAGAGCGCAAGTATTATTATTATTATTTTTTTTTATTACTATGTGCTTTTCTATTCCACAGTTGATGCTTCTTGTTAATACATGATAGTAATGTTTTCCCTTTCTTTCCACAGCACTAGACGACCTCCGACCCGTCCCAGCCATCCGACAGCCAGGAAGCATCTTGCAGATCAGCAACACAGACAGCTGGTGACCAGGAAGCTGGTCAATCAGGTGTTCCCCTGTCCCAGGTCTCTGCTACTGGTTATACGGGCACTACCCGCCAGCAGCAGAGGGCCTTGGACAGGCCTGTCATGCCCGAGTTCATGCACTTGAGCGAGGCCTTTCAGGCCAGCCTCAAGGCGCTGTCCGGCAGAGTGGAAAGCGGTTTTTCTCTGATGGAACGCGGTTTTAACCACATGGAACACCGCTTCCACTCTGTCGAACAGCGCCTTGACCGTCTGGAGGCTGACCTCAACAGACCAGCGCACCATTTTTTCAGTAAAATTGAACAGGGCATGGCGGAACACCTTAGTCCTGAGCAACAGCTGAGTGTGTTACAGGCCTGCAACACTGCTTACTTGCAGGCTATGCAGCAGAATCGGTATGTGCAGCAGTCAGTGGTGTCATTTCCAACAGTGCCACCGCTGACTCGCTACACCTCCCTACTGACTTCTGCTGCATACCACTGCACGGCCACCTGCATTCCAGCCAAGCTGGACACCACTACACCACCCCAAGTCTGAGTGCTGCAGGACACTCCTCCGCCACCACCACTATGGCAAGCGCTGCTCCTGTATGGAACACCACCATCGCCACTGCACCACCTGCTTGGAGCAACACCACCACAGAACCTGCATGGGCCACCGACACCACCAGTCAACATCATCAAAGGAGCACAGCCAGCACTCCTCATCAAAGGAGCACAGCCAGCACTCCTCATCAAAGGAGCACCGCCAGCACTCCTCATCAAAGGAGCACCGCCAGCATTCCTCATCAAAGGAGCACCGCCAGCACTCCTGATCAAAGGAGCACCGCCACTACTCCTCATCAAAGGAGCACCACCACCACTCCTCATCCAAAGAGCACCGCCACCAATTCTCCTCCTAGGAGTCCCGCCAGAACTTCTCCTGTTCGGATCACCGACACGCAGCCTGCTTCTAGGAGCACCGATACGACTTTGTCTCCACGGATCACCACTACCGCCACTTCTTTGAGCACCGCCACTGCCACTTCTAGGAACACCGCCACCACCACCACAGAGCAGCAGAGTGGTGACCCACATTCCATCTTTTACAGGTCAACGCCACGGCCAACCATCTCCAAGCGGTTGAGCAAAGTAAGGCGGTTACACGGTGGAAGTCGGGCCAGGCAGGATACTCCTGCGCCAAAGAAAAAAAAAAAAAGAAACTTTGTCCATCCACCCTCTCCTCCTAATGTGTCTCAACCTGCCTCCATGTCCATTCCAGAGCTCCCTTCCCCCAGTACTTTCATCGCCCCTTCTCCTAGAACCGCTTCCTCAACCTGCAGGCGTTCCTTGTCTCTCCACACCCCCAAAGTAACCCAATCTTCCCCCAAATGTCATTCCTAATAAAAAAAATTTTTTTTTGTGGAAAAATAAATGTGCAACTCTGCTTTCAAAAAAATTGGATTGATTACTGTGTCAATCGCCGACTACACACACTGCGCCGTACACTTAGCGTTTTTGACACCTGATATCTCCATTACTGAGACATGTTTCTTGTGTCAGTCTTGGAGATATGTGTTGTCAAAAAAAACAATCTATATGACTTGTATTTTCCACACCAGTCTCTACATTCTTCTAATATTGCACAGACTGGATCCAGCAGGGTTCCCCAACTCCAGTCCTCAAGGTCCACCAACAGATCATGTTGTAAGGAATTCCGTTTTTTTTGCTCATGTGAAGCAGTTATCAACGGAGCAATGGAATTACTTACAACATGATCTGTTGGTGGTCCTTGAGGACTGGAGTTGGGGAACCCTGCTGAATTCAGTCTGTGCAATATTACAAAAATGTAGAGACTGGTGTATAAAATACAAGTCATATAGATTATTGTTTTTGACACCAGATATCTCCATTACTGAGACATGTTTCTTGTGTCAGTCTTGGAGATATGTGTTGTCAAAAAAACCACTGGTACACCTGGCGAGTTGATAATACTATTGGGAGTGTAAAAAAAAAAATGCACTCAGTACAGGTATCAAAACATTGTTTTATTAACCCAACAACAAGAAAATGTTTTTACACCATTTGATCTTGCCATTCCACCTGGCCTACATCCGAGATGAAGTAGGCCGCAAAATGGTCCCTCATTTGCCCAAATTCAACAGATGACCAGAGAGGGTGCTGAGTAAATTCAAGTAATGGGTTAGGAGCAACATCATCAAGATCTAAGTTCAGATTCTCTCTAGCTGTGACATCGGCGGCTATGCCCACCGATTCCCCCCCAGCAGTAGCGCACGCCGCAGCGTCTCTTTACCTACGCGCCCCCGTCCAGGCGCGCGCCCGTCCTGCGTTCCTCCTCACTGCAGCTCCTAGTACCCGCTGCCTGTCGCGCGCGCGCCCCCTCCCGCTCTCTCCCTCCAGCGGTGGGCGGTGCTGAGGGGCAGGACAGGGAGACGCACTTCCGGGTGCTAGGATACGTCAGGCGTCCTCGCTGTGAGGAGGACGCCTGATGATCGTGTAGTCTCCTGCACCCTCTGGCCGCTACAGTCCTCTGTAGTTCTTCTTGTCCATGCTCTGCCTCCCTGCCGTGCCCTGTGTTACATGCCTCAGTAGTCCCTCTTGCCCATGCTCTGCCTCCCTGCCGTGCCCTGTGTTACATGCCTCTGTAGTTCCTCTTGTCCATGCTCTGCCTCCCTGCCGTGCCCTGTGTTACATGCCTCTGTAGTTCCTCTTGTCCATGTTCTGTCTCACGGCCTTGCCCTGTGTCTCATTCCTCTGTCCGTCAGTCCCGGGCCCGTATCTAAGCCAACCTCCTCCCTAGTCCTTATTTGTCCGTGGAGCCGTCCCTCTTGGTTCCAGCTGTCGCGCTTCCATCCCCTGTGGTCCTACACCAAACGATCCCTGTATAGGGGTCGGTCTTCACCTGGAGTGCTCGGCCCAGGGGCTCCGGATCTGCGATCCAGAGGGTTCACTCTCCGACATAGCTCTTACCTAAAACGTCACAGTATCATCAGGCCATGGACCCCGCCGGTGCCACGGCTGCCACTCAAAAGGAACTGCTGTTCTTAAGGGAGAATCAGACCCGGATTATGTCCTTCATGAAATCCATGGACACCCGGCTTTCCGCCCTGCAAACCGCTGACCCTGGGCACGCCCCTCTCTTAGCCAGTCTCCAGCAGGAGCTCGCACAGCAGCGCGACGCTCAATCTCACATTCTGGGGTACATGGCGTCCGTGGATGATCGACTGCTTGCTCTACAGTCCTCCGCGGCCGCTTCTACCCAACCCCGGGACGCTGTCCCATCTCCTCCTCCCCGCCTTGGAAAGCCGCCCAGGTATAGTGGGGACCCGAAGTTGTGTAGGGGATTTTTAAACCAGTGCAGACTGCACTTTGAGCTTCTGCCCCAACAATATCCCACGGACCGCGCTAAGGTGGCCTTTATAGTGTCCCATCTAGAGGGAGATGCGTTGTCTTGGGTGAATCCCTTATGGGAGAGAGATGACCCGGTGGTCACCAGTATTCAGAGTTTTTTGGAAACATTTCGCAAGGTATTTGATGAACCCGGGCGCCTTGCTTCCACTACGGAGGCCCTCTTTAACCTTCGCCAGGGATCCCTGACGGTAGGGCAATACGCCATCCGTTTCCGGACCCTGTCCTCGGAGCTGGGGTGGAATAATGAAGCTCTTGTAGGTGCCTTTTGGAGAGGTCTTTCTAGTAAAATCAAGGATGAGCTGGCCGGGCGTGACTCTCCAAACACCCTGGAAGATCTCATCTCTCTGGCTACTCGTATTGATCTGCGTTTTCAGGAACGTGCCAGAGAGTCAGCCAGGGAGAGAAGGCCCTTTAGGTTATACCAAGCCCCCATTCCGCGCTCTGTTGCACCCTCTAGTAACTCTGCTCCTGAGCCTATGCAGGTGGATCGCGTCAAGATGTCCGAACAACGGCGCAGGGAGAGGATGACTAATGGACTCTGTTTATATTGTGGAGGGGGCCAACCACTTCGTACGCACTTGTCCTGAGAGACCGGGAAACGCATCCACCTAGGCCAGGTAGGAGAGGGCCTCCTAGGTGATCAGACCTCCTCTCTTCCATTTACTCTTTCAGCTCTGCTTATTACAGGTCGGGGGCGTGGCTCCGTGGAGGCGTATGTGGACTCGGGCGCAGCGGGCAACTTCATCCGCCAGGAAGAGGTGGACAAACTCCATATTCCCGTGGTCATCCTAAGAAACCTGCGAGCAATCACCTCCGTCGATGGCAAACCTCTGCCCGGACTCATCACCACGGTTACCACCGAAGTTGAGCTACAAATTGGTGCACTTCACTTCGAGAAGATTGCCTTTTATGTCCTACCTCAACTATCCCATGCCATTCTCTTAGGGTTACCCTGGCTCAGGCGGCATGAGCCAGTTGTCGACTGGCGCTCCGGGGAGATCTTGCGCTGGGGGCACGCCTGCCATGCACGCTGTTTGCGGACTCTTGTTCATCCCCATTCTCTGCCTAGGCCAACTGATCTCCTGGTCCTTCCTGTTCCATACCACGCGTATGCTGATGTTTTCTGCAAGAAGGAAGCGGATTCCCTGCCACGCCACCACATCGGTCCTATGACTGCCCCATCGACCTGATTCCCGGAGCTGTCCCTCCCAGAGGAAGAACGTACCCTCTTTCCCCAGCCGAGACCTCTGCCATGTCGGGATACATTCAGGAAAACCTGACCAAGGGGTTTATCTGGAAGTCCTCTTCCCCTGCGGGCGCAGGTTTGTTCTTCGTCCGGAAGAAGGATGGGTCACTGCGACCTTGCATAGATTACCGGGGCCTAAACAATATCACCGTTAAAAACCAATATCCCCTTCCATTGATTCCTGAGCTCTTTGACCGGCTGAGAGGAGCTCGGATCTTCACGAAGTTAGATCTGCGGGGAGCTTACAATTTGATCCGGAGCCGCGCAGGGGATGAGTGGAAAACTGCCTTCAATACCCGTGACGGGCATTATGAATACTTAGTCATGCCATTTGGTCTTTGCAACGCACCAGCTGTATTTCAAGAATTTATTAATGAGGTGTTCCGGGATCTGCTCTATTCCTGTGTGGTGGTGTATTTAGACGACATTCTCGTTTTCTCGCCCGATCTGTCCTCCCATCGCAAGAGCGTACGCTTGGTCTTGCATCGCCTTCGAGAGAATCGACTCTACGCCAAGATTGAGAAATGCCTTTTTGAGCAGACGTCGTTGCCCTTCTTGGGATATATCGTCACCGATTCCGGTCTGAAAATGGATCCCGAAAAACTCAGTGCGGTACTCAAGTGGCCCCATCCAGTGGGGATAAAAGCCATCCAGCGGTTCCTTGGGTTCGCAAACTATTACCGTCAATTCGTGCCTCATTTTTCTACGGTTACCAAACCCATCACGGCCTTGACCCGTAAGGGAACGAAACCCAACAGCTGGTCCCCCGAAGCTGAAGACGCCTTCCTGGCTCTGAAACGTTCTTTTGCATCTGAACCCATCTTGCATCGGCCAGTGACCAGCAGGCCCTTTGTCCTAGAGGTGGACGCCTCCTCCACCGGAGCTGGGGCGGTCCTGTCCCAGCAGGCCTCATCCGGGCGCCTGGTCCCTTGCGGTTTTCTTCTCTAAAACCTTTTCACCTGCGGAGTGCAACTACTCCATTGGAGACCGGGAATTACTTGCCATTAAGATGGCCTTGGCTGAATGGCGATATTTACTCGAGGGGGCTGTACATCCCTTCACCATCCTTACGGACCACAAGAATCTGGCTTACCTGCAGTCTGCCCAAAGACTCAATGCCCGGCAAGCCAGGTGGGCCCTGTATTTCTCCCGCTTTGACTTTCAACTTCACTTTCGACCTGGTAATAGGAACATCAAGGCCGATGCCCTTTCCAGGTCGTCACAGTCACCAGAGAGGGATGAAGACCCATCCTATATTATCGAGCCTGCTAAGATGATCACAGTGGCTCCTGTGAATGTTTCCACTCATCCGCCAGGTAAAACTTTCGTCCCTATAAGGCAGACGTTCGGAGGTGCTGCGCTGGGGGCATTCCTCCAAAGTTGCTGGGCACGTTGGGACCAAGAAGACTCTCTTGCTGCTTTCCCGGTATTACTGGTGGCCCACGCTTCGCCAGGATGTGATGGACAATGTAACCTCGTGCACAACCTGTGCCCAGAACAAGGTGGCTAGGGCTTTGCCCTCCGGTCTTCTTTATCCATTACCAGTTCCAGAGGCTCCCTGGCAACAAATTGCTATGGATTTTGTGACTGATTTACCCCGCTCAGCTGGATGTACCACCATCTTAGTCGTAGCAGATAGTTTTTCCAAAATGGCCCATTTTGTTCCCTTACCGGGACTGCCGTCCGCCCCAAAGTTGGCCGAGCTCTTCATCCACCAGATCTTCAGGCTGCATGGTCTTCCTCAGCGGATTGTGTCGGATCGGGGGGTCCAGTTTACCTCTCGCTTCTGGAGGGCTCTCTGCCGGCTTATGGGTACATCTCTCGACTTCTCCTCTGCATACCATCCTCAGACCAATGGGCAAGTGGAGCGAATTAATCAGGTGTTAACTACCTTCTTACGTCACTTCTCCAACGCCCATCAGGACAATTGGGTCGCGCTCCTACCTTGGGCTGAATTCTCGCACAATAACCATCCCAGCGAATCTACCTCCAAGTCACCATTCTTTGTGGTAACCGGTCAGAATCCAGGTATTCCGCTACCCTTTTCCACGTCTACGGGAGTGCCCGCAGCAGATTCACTCGCAATGGAATTCTCGCAGATTTGGAGGGAGACCAGGGAAGCGCTCAAGAGTGCCAATAACCGAATCAAGAAACATGCGGACAAAAGGCGAAAGGATGTGCCTCCGTACCATCCGGGTGACAAAGTCTGGCTTTCAACTCGACATATCCGTCTGAGAGTTCCCTCTTACAAGTTGAGCACTCGGGACATTGGGCCGTTTGAAGTGATCGGACGCATTAATGAAGTGGCTTATAAGCTGAGGTTGCCTGCTTCGCTCCGGGTTCCCAACGCCTTCCATGTCTTTCTCTTGAAACCCGTAGTGCTGAATCGGTTCCAACCAGTTTCCATCGCCTCTCCTTCACCAGTTGGCTCGGATGACGTATTTGAGGTCAAAGACATCTTGGCTATGAAAAGAGTCAAGGGAAAGACCCTTTTTCTTATCGATTGGAAGGGTTTTGGTCCCGAGGAAAGGTCCTGGGAGCCCCGAGAGAATATCAATGCCCCCCGGATTCTGAAAAGGTTTTTGGCCAATCTCAGTAGGGGAGGACGTAAGGAGGGGGGTACTGTGACATCGGCGGCTATGCCCGCCGATGCCCCCCCAGCAGTAGCGCACGCCGCAGCGTCTCCTTACCTACGCGCCCCCGTCCAGGCGCGCACCCGTCCTGCGTTCCTCCTCACTGCAGTTCCTAGTACCCGCTCCCTGTCGCGCGCGCGCCCCCTCCCGCTCTCTCCCTCCAGCGGTGGGCGGCACCTGAGGGGCAGGACAGGGGGACGCACTTCCGGGTGCTAGGATACTTCAGGCGTCCTCGCTGTGAGGAGGACGCCTGATGATCGTTTAGTCTCCTGCACCCTCTGGCCGCTACAGTCCTCTGTAGTTCCTCTTGTCCATGCTCTGCCGCCCTGCCCTGCCCTGTGTTACATGCCTCAGTAGTCCCTCTTGCCCATGCTCTGCCTCCCTGCCGTGCCCTGTGTTACATGCCTCAGTAGTCCCTCTTGCCCATGCTCTGCCTCCCTGCCGTGCCCTGTGTTACATGCCTCTGTAGTTCCTCTTGTCCACGTTCTGTCTCACGGCCTTGCCATGTGTCTCATTCCTCTGTCCGACAGTCCCGGGCCCGTATCTAAGCCAACCTCCTCCCTAGTCCTTATTTGTCCGTGGAGCCATCCCTCTTGGTTCCGGCTGTCGCGCTTCCGTCCCCTGTGGTCCTGCCCCAAACGATCCCTGTATAGGGGTCGGTCTTCACCTGGAGTGCTCGGCCCAGGGGCTCCTGATCCGCGATCCAGAGGGTCCACTCTCCGACGTAGCTCTTACCTAAAACGTCACACTAGCCATGACAAAATTATGTAGAACCACACAGGCCTTCACCACCTCATCCACTCTATCGAGTTTTAGATTTAAGGGTGTGCTGAGAATGCGCCATCTGGACACAAGAATACCGAAGGCACACTCAACAGTTCTTCTGGCCCTGGTCAGCCTGTAATTAAAAATTCTTTTTGTTTGGTCCAAGTCCCAGCTGGAGTAGGGCTTGAGCATGTTTTGGCACATCTGGAATGCCTCATCCCCAACCATTACAAAGGGCTGTGTCGGAGCTTCGGTGTTGGGAAGAGGCCGTGGCATGGGAAAATTAAACTGGTTGACGTACAATCTCTGGCCCATGTCCGAGTTCTTCAAAGGCCTGGGAGTCATTTCCACAGCCAAATGCCCCAATGTCCACTGCTACAAACATACAGTCTGCATCCGAAATGGCCATGAGTACTGTAGAAAAGTACTTTTTATAGCTGCAGTACCGGGATCCAGTTCTTTTTGGCTTGATAATCCAGATGTGTTTCCCATTCACCGCTCCCAAACAGTTGGGGAAATTGCATACTGTCCAGAATTTTTCGGCGATTTCCAACCAATTTTCTGCAGTGGGCAGGGGCATGAATTCTGGACAAAGAATGTTCCACAAAGCCCGGCAGGTGTTTGCTACAATTCCAGACAACGTGGAGATTCCAATACGGTACTGGAAGTGGAGTGAAGAGAGTGTTTCTCCAGTTGCCAGGAATCTGGGAAACAAAGAAAAAACAACAATTATTACTTCTGTATATGGATTTTAAAAACACCAACAATAAATTTAAAAAAAAGTTTATAAAAATACATCTGCAGCCTTTTGTTCATTACATGCCATAAAAAAATAAAACACAGCTTTTTGTCTAATACATGGCAGAACTATAATTCTGCCAGATTTGTAATAGTACATGTCACAACAAAGAAAAATCTGCAGTCATTGGTTTTGCAATACTAATACCGTAATGTAACCAGTAGCCGTTCCTCAGGAGTAATCGCACGCCGGAGCTGCGTGTCCTGTCTCCGGATGGCTTCTTGGACCCGACCAAGCAAATCGTTAAAACTTTGTTGGGACATCCGGGTATAATCTGTAAATTTCTCCAGGTTTGCCTGTAGCTCACTCTAGAGGGTGTGGTACGCTCCACGGCTCTCCCGGAGTTCAATAATGGGATGTATCCACAAATGCCGCCGCTGCCGTCTTCGCTGCCTCTCTCTCTCCCTCTGTTCATGGCAAGCAACTGCATAAGCCTGAGCCATCCTGATGTCCAGAGCCAAGTCAAAGTAAAAACTCTTCCAGCGCAGATCCATGTTTCACAAGGCAAATGCAAGCAAATGTGAAGAATTCAGCTGTAAACAGGGTCTATAAAAAGAATTTCCATAAGACACGCCCACTGCTGTCCCATTGGTGGAGTGTGTTGCAAGAATTTTTCAAGGATTTTTTTCTCCTGTGAAGTGACACCTTTGCACATAAAAAATGCAAACGCATGAAAAAACGCTTACAAACGCATAAAAACGCTGCAATTTTTTGTCGTAATGCGCACAATAATGCTACAGAAAAATGCAGCATTTACAAGCATTTGCATGCGCTTTTGACATGCGTTTCATGTGCGCTCGATACGCTGCGCAAAAAAGGCGCAAGTGTGAAAGTAGCCTAAGGGGCCTAATTTTACAGCAATAACAATCACATCAGACTGACAATGACAATAATCTGTCAAATAATAAATATGCAATCTCTGGGTTCCGAATTCACAACATTTCAATTTTTCATCTGAAGGAAATGCATGAGGCTCCATCAAAAAGGTATATTTTTTGTTGATGATAAACACATGGGAGTATTTTAACTTTTCCTTTGTAAAAGAAGGAAGATGCTGTTGGCACTATGTGCATATCTAGCTGATTTACACATAAAATGAAAGGTATATACGAGGCAACAAATTCTAAGTGTGTACATAGAGAGTTTGCAGCTTTATACCAAGCCAAAATAAAACTGTAAAGGGCAAAGTTGCTAGCAAAAATTATGTATGTATAGGCAAGGTGTGAGGCAATTACAAGGCTATGCAGAGAAATAAAAATAGTTTGACACAGTTAATGAGTAGATAGTGATGGTTACTGTTGTGAACACGTTTGACCTGGCTTCTGAGTTTGGCCTCCCTCTGGTGGTTACTGCTGGTAATGGAGCTGGTTTAGCTGACAGAAGTCAATCACCTGAGCAGGATGATTGGAGGTCAGGTGTTACAGACTGGGGAGATTTAAGTGAACAACCTTCCCTCAGCTCTTGCCGGTGATTTGGTTTGCTTCCTGAGCACATTTTGAAGTCTGCTTGTCTCCCGCTCCGTCCTGCATCTTTCAGATAAGTTATTTGTCTTCTTGAATCTTTTTGCATTGGATTCATTTTTCCTTGTCTCTGATTTTTGCTTAGCTGGTGTGAGTTCAGCCTGGTTCTCTGTTGGGACCTGTGCTGGACCCTGTTCCATATGCCATAGTGTATGTTAGTCTTTTTAGTAACCAGTTCACACCAGAGAGGTCGTGTGGCCTCAGTATTTTTGCATATCAGACGTGTTGGATTTTTCTTAGGGTTTTTTGTGTGATTGCAGGCAGTATCCTTTCCTGTCCTGTTCTATCTAGACTGTTTGGACCCCATCATTTGCTAACTCTATTCTCTGCCTGTGTTTTGTGCTTCATCTTGTCTCACCGGCAATATATGCTCGGGGGCTATCTATTCCTTTGGGGTTATACTCTGGGGCAGTTTAGCTCTCCCATTTCTCTCTTTAGGCTTAGTTAATTCTGTGGCTGTGCCGAGGCGTCTAGGGCATCGTAGGTACGTCCCACGGCTAATTCTAGTTGTGTTGTCAGTTTAGGGGTCTGCAATCCGCTAGCTGCCAACCTCTCTGGTTATCTAGTTGCCTAGGCTTTTCCCCGTTGTCCACCTTGGTTACCTAATCATAACAGGGTACTGTACTTCAGAGAAGGATGACTGGGGACCCACCACACCCGACGCACATTTGGCAATGAAATGCTTTGTCCAGGGGTAGTTTGGTACTGGCCAGATAGAATTTTTAATGTATCGACAACCAATAAAAATTGTGAACCTCCATGCATGCCTGATTTGGTTACTGCAGCTGTCGCACTGCACATGTCATGCTTACTTGTGGCTTCCGGTTGTGTGGTATATCCTGAGCTTTACAATCATGTGTTATCGCCGGACAACGTGAGGTAATGACGAGCAGTGCAATGTTTACCATTGCCATGGCGACGCTGCTAATCGTGTGTGATGTTACGTGATCGGGAGGTGCTGTTACATGAGCAGGTCATTGAGGTTATTGCTACATAGTTCCTGGAAAGTGAAGACGTCCGTGGATGCCCAACATAACTCCCTGGAAACAGAGGATGCTGGTCGATCGCCCGTGGTTGCTGCCTGAGAATTAAATGCAAATAGAGATAAATGGTAAGACCTTGCTCCAATGCACGAAAGACACCGATACACACAATGTATGTGTTGCGGATGAACAGCTATCTCTCTCAACCCCCCTAAACACATGAGCACTCAGCTTTTGCTCTCTATAAGAGCACCAGTGTGAGAATCAACCAGCAATGGTTTATCTCCCAGGGCAATAAAAGGATCATCCACTGAAATTCAACAGGTTGGATTCTTCTTTCACCTGATATCAGCTGCCCGTGGAGAGTCAGAAGGCCTGTATACACATTAAGTTATCATTGATCTCATTGCAATCATCATGTTTACTGAATTATTTAATGAAGTTTGGAACCTTTATTATTCATAGATAAATTAGATCTTGTGACATCTAAATAAAAGTAAAGGCATAAGCAAATTAAAAGTACATCGAACAACGGGGTAAATTCTCACTTTTTCTCGGATGTAATTTTAAATTCATATTATTCAAAAACCAAAAAAGGCAAAAGCATTTGAAATGTCATTGTGAAATATAAAAATCAGATCATCAATATATCTTCCAAACCATTTTATATATTTATTATGTGAATTATGAGTAGAACAAAGAAAGAGTTCCTCTTACCACAGAATATCCATATTCACCCACCCTGGAGAGCATTTTCCCCACATAGGACACCCAAATTCTGTAAATGGAAAATCCCATTAAGCATGAGAAATTTTAAGATCAGTTATGAGCGGCATGCTATTGTTTTTCCATGATGTTCATAGGTATTTAAGGATTTCATTTTTATGTGGATAGTGCCATGACTAAGCTTTTTGCTTAAAATTCGCAGGTCTAGTATTTCTTTGTTTTTAACTTTCTTTTTTTAGAGCATATCAATAAACTATGATTTTTTAACAAATAATATAATCCTTTGGCGAATGCTGAATATCTTCTTATATATACACGTTCTCATTTCACCTGGGAACCTGACTCAGGAATTTCCGTGCACCGCATTCATCCTGGAATGACTACCCTTACCTGGGATATGATGTGAATCCTCCTTTCTTTTGCCTTCCATAAAAAATTAAAACAGATTTGAAAATAAATGAAACTATAATGATAAGTCCTCAAACAGAACCAGATAATTGGTAAAGTATGTGTAACAGAAATATCTATGGTTTGTAATCCATGATTTGGCATGTTGCTTATGACCCACTGAGTACTGTATACTCATGCAGATAACTTTGATGTTGTGAAAATTGCTTTGAATTGTAGTGCCATCATAAGAACATATCTACAGGAAGTCTAAGAACAAGTTAATCCATTGCCACTAGAATTTTATGCGATTATCTGATTGCGGATGTATACTGAGCTTGAAGAGATAACACCACTTGAATGAGCTGGTTTCTACCATGAAATATTTTGATGTTGTTAAAGTGGCATTTATACCAAAAAAAAAATGTCAATATATACAATGATTGTGTATGGAAGCAGCAGAAAGACAAAGTGTTTTTCATAATGTTTCCTAAGATCTATAAAGCAAAATTTTAAGATGTATTCATATAATGCTCCTGTTCAGTCATATTATAATATATCACTTTTTCTCTTGTTATCTGTAAATGTCCATTGATCAGAGTAGTATTAGCATTAATTCAAAAAAACAATCGCTGAGGTGTAGAAAGGGAAGTGACAGGTTTAAGGAATTGTTCATCTTTATAAAACTGCCAAATAATAGTTCTCACTAAAATACACATTTATATAATCTACCTTCATTAATAATTCTCTTTATCTATTTTAGTCATCCTATCGATTTTGAAATTCTATAGTCCTTTGCCATCTCAATGCAAAACAAACTGCTCTCCCTACATTACTTGCAATGACATCAGTGGATCATGTGATTAGGGTTTTTTACAGCGCCTCCAAAGGCCTGGATCGTGTGTTATCATTCATAACACTTTGCTGAGCTGAACTTAACTAATGATGTCTTCATGCTGAGATGTTTATGGGCTACATGACGTCTTGGTCACAAAGAATAGAGCATAAAGTGATCCATTAGCATTTAAAGCATTTAGAACTTCTAATAAATGTATATATACAGTACATGCATATATGCACTAATCAAAAAATAAAGGGAACACTCAAATAACACATCCTAGATCAGAATGAATGAAATATTCTCATTGAATACTTTGTTCTGTACAAAGATGAATGTGCTGACCACAGAATCACACAAAAATCAACGGTAAAAAAATGTATTAACCAATTGAGGCCTGGATTTGGAGTCACACACAAAATTAAATTGTAATGTAATGTCCTTAAAACAAGTCAAAATGTGGCTCAGCATTGTGTGTGGCCTCCACGTGCCTGTATGACCTCCCTACTGTACAATGCCTGGGTATGCTCCTGATGAGGCAGCAGATGGTCTCCTGAGGGATCTCCTCCCAGACCTGGACTAAAAAATCCGACAACTCCTGGAAAGTCTGTGGTGCAACATGACGTTGGTGGATGGAGCAAGACATGATGTCCCAGATGTGCTCAATCGGATTCAGGTCAGGGGAACGGGTGGGTCAGTCCATAGCTTCAATGCCTTCATCTTGCAGGAACTGCTGACACACTCCAGCGACAAGAGGTCTGGCATTGTCCTGCATTAGGAGGAACCCAGGGCCAACCGCACCAGCATATGGTCTCACAAGGGGTCTGAGGATCTCATCTCGGTACCTAACGGCAGTCAGGCTATCTTTGGCGAGCACATGGAGGGCTGTGCGGCTCTCCAAAGAAATGCCACCCCACACCATCACTGACCCACTGCCAAACTGGTCATGCTAAAGGATGTTGCAGGCAGCATATCGCTCTTCATGGCATCTCCAGACTCTGTCACGTCTGTCACATGTGCTCAGTGAGAACCTGCTTTCATCTCTGAAGAGCACTGGGTGCCAGTGGCAAATTTGTCAATCCTGGTGTTCTGTGGCAAATGCCAAGCATCCTGAATGGTGTTGGGCTGTGAGCACAACCCCCATCTGTGGATGTCGGGCCCTCAGACCATCCTCATGGAGTCGGTTTCCAACCGTTTGTGCAGACACATGCACATTTGTGGCCTGCTGGAGGTCATTTTGCAGGGCTCTGGCAGTGCTCCTCTTCCTCCTTGCACAAAGTTGCACTACCTGAGCCACTTGTGTGGGTTGTAGAGTCCGTGTCATGCTACCACGAGTGTGAAAGCACAACCGACATTTAAAAGTGACCAAAACATCGGCTAGAAAGCATTGGTACTGAGATGTGGTCTGTGGTCCCCACCTGCAGAACCACTACTTTATTGAGGGTGCCTTGATAATTGCCAATAATTTCCATCTGTTGTCTATTCCATTTGCACACCAGCATGTGAAATTGATTGTCAATCAGTGCTGCTTCCGAAGTGGAGACTTTGATTTCACAGAAGTTTGATTTATTTGGAGTTATATTCTGTTGCTTAAGTGTTCCCTTTATTTTTTTGAGCAGTGTATATTTATTTATGTACATATATATATATATATTATATAAATCAAGAAAAAAGGGCAGCACTACCAAAATAATATAGTAGGTGCAAAACATATTCAGCAGTGTCCAAACAGCCAAATTAACAAAAGGAAAAAAAATAGGCAGCACTCAAATTAAATGTGAAAACAGTGGATACTTTACTGATCCTCAGGTGGCAATGTTTCAATGGTGACCCGTCTTTGTCAAGCAATGTGCTCATAATCAGTACAAACTTAAATAGTAGTAACATGTGTATTTAGGAATAAATTCATGGACTTTGAGTGCGCTGCCAGACAAATTTCATAATCACACAAGGTTACAAAAGTTAACCCTTTAATCCCTACGCGTTTCGAAGTATAACACTTCTTCTTCAGGGGTTGACCCCTGAAGAAGAAGTGTTATACTTCGAAACGCGTAGGGATTAAAGGGTTAACTTTTGTAACCTTGTGTGATTATGAAATTTGTCTGGCAGCGCACTCAAAGTCCATGAATTTATTCCTAAGTAACTTTGTTGCGGTTCCGCTGTGGACCGTTGGACGTGCAGCAGGCTGACACATTATACAGGCTTTACTTTTTTCTTAAAAGGTGAGTATAATTACTCTAATTATTTATACATTTTACCCGGATAAGACCCTATTGCGCTCTTGTCTCAACCTTCTAGTGTATACTAGTAACATGTGTATAACATTCCTGTAATTAATCCGTTTTACATATTCAAAATGGCCATTGTCATGGTAACGTGTACAAGTGCTCCATTAAACATATGTGCATAAGACCAAAAATCTAGATTACAAAGTGCAACAGTGCATATACAGTTCTTTAAAAAGACTCAACTTGCCTATAAAACTGATCATGACACAACCTATGAGGGTACTAAGGCTTATATAGAGAAAAAAAGTTAATATACTTTACTTATATCCTTGCAGCTCTCTGTCACTGCTGGCACTTTGTAATCTAGATTTTTGGTCTTATGCACATATGTTTAATGGAGTACTTGTATACGTTATCATGACAATGGCCATTTTGAATATGTAAAACGGATTAATTACTGGAATGTTATAAACATGTGCTACTACTATTTAAGTTTGTACTGTTTATGAGCACATTGCTTGACAAAGACGGGTCACCGTTGCAACGTTGCCACCTGAGGATCAGTAAAGTATCCACTGTTTTCACAATTAATTTGAGCGCTGCCTATTTTTTTTCTTTTTTTCCTTTTTTTTTCCTTTTATATATATATATATATATATATATATATATGTGTATCTATATCTATATAAACGCCTTATCGTGTCTGTCTGTAACCGAAATCGCGAGCCGCTGATTGGTCACGGCCGCCAGGCCCCCGCCAGGCCGCAACCAATCAGGGCGGCACATGTTAAGGAGCTGAAACTTCTAAACCCTTCATCCAATTTTAATGTGGATACCCTCAAATGAAAGTTGAAAGTCTGAACTTCAACTACATCTGAATTGTCTTGATTACAATTCATTGTGGTAATGTCTCGAACCAAAATTAGAAAAATGTTTTCTCTGTCCAAATATATATGGACCTAACTGTATATATAAATATATATATGTATGTATATATATATGTACAAAATAGGAACAGCACAAAATACCTTAGAGCAGTGCACGCTTCTCCAGACACCTTAATGTCCTTAGATAATAGAAAATAAAAGCAGCACCAAAAATAGTAGTGGTGTGAACTGTTTAATAGCCTAGTGGCGTGGCAACGTTTCGGATATGGCAATCCTTTCTCAAGCAATGAGTCTGTTGCAATCACACAGTCTTATAGTATGCACATACTATGAATATTAATCAATCAATTTCACATAAAATCATACATTATTCATATACATGATTCATGGATTCATAAAGTGCTAAGTGCTGCACCATGCATGAAACTTTCCATATACACACATTGTTTTCAAGTATCTATATAACAAGTATAAAGTGAAATACAGTGCCATAAAGTGCTAATTGCATTTTAAATTAAAAATTCTCACAGGTGTGTAATCTTATTTCAGGAACATAAGCACTTACCTTATAAAGCTCCTCCATGGCCGCCGCTACTTGTCAGCAAGCCCAATGCTTCACTGAACATGTCTGTGTCAAAAAGACTACATATCCCACAATCCTTTGCGTGCCTGCACATGTGCAGTAGCACAATAAGGCTAGCGGTGCCATTTTACTCATGGTATATACAGGAAGTGGTCATTTCCGGGATATCCAGAGGTGGAGATGCTTAGCCCAATAATCCAAACCGCTTATCCCAATATCCATATTAACAAATATTATAATAAAAACCTTAGTAAACAAGATAATACTTTACTTAGTGGTTCCTTTAGTATATTTCTTTCTAAATTAAGATTATTTTATATTACCTTCATGGCACCAGGTTAATAGCCACTAAAATGCTTCTATAGGGGGAACCAAATCATAAGAGCTACTCGTATGGAGGGAAAGGAACTACGTCCAATACGGTGTCACTAAGCGGGCAGAACCACGCTATATATAGCAAGATGCCCCCGCTGTACATGCAAAAGCGAGGCTACATCAGCCCCCCGAGCACCATGCACACATGACACCCCCATACCACTCCATTTTCGCTCGCCTATCACAGTATACCCCTAATCTGAGCATAGCAGTCCAAAACAAACAAGAAATTTATTATGCAAATAAGAATTTATTTTGGAATTTTTTTAGAAAACATTTTCTTCCAGATATAAATTCATACAACTATAAACACCAACTTGAGCAGTGAAAAATAGAGAACATTTTCCAACACAATAACCAATGTGAATGTATCCCCTCCTTAAGATCCAAATCTGTGAAAAAATAAAAATAAAAACATTACTAATAAAAATATAAACAGATATAAAATACGAAGAGAAAAACAGAATTAGAAAGTTATTGTATGTCTTAAGATTACATGCTCTTAAACAAAGCAAAAAATAATGCTTTATTATCATACCGCCGAACAAAAAGCGCAATAACGCGCAATCAAAAAGACGGATATAAATAAACATGGTACCACTGAAAACGTCATCTTGTCCCGCAAAAAACGAGCCACCACACAGCATCATCAGCGAAAAAATAAAAAAGTTATAACTCGCAGAATAAAGCGATGCAAAAATAATTTTTATATAAAATTATTTTCAGTGCATAAAAGCGCCAAAACAGAAAAAAACTACATAAATGAGATATCGCTGTAATCGTAATGACCCGAAGAATAAAACTGCTTCTTGAATTTTACCACACTTGGAATGGAGTAAACGCACCCCCAAAAAGAAATTCTTGAAATGCTGGTTTTTGTTCATTCTGAGTCCCAAAAATCGGAATAAAAAGCGATCAAAAAATGTCATGTGCCCGAAAATTGTACCAATAAAAATGTCAACTCGTCCCGCAAAAAATAAGACCTCACATGACTCAGTGGGTCAAAATATGGAAAAATTATAGCTCACAAAATGTGGTGATAGGGTTATGGATAGGGCTGAAATTAGGGTTAGGGGTGTGTTGGGGTTAGAGTTGGAGTTAGAATTGGGGGGTTTCCACTGTTTGGGCACATCAGGTGCTCTCCAAACACACCATGGCGTCTGATCTCAATTCCAGCCAATTCTGCATTGAAAAAGTCAAATGGTGCTCCTTCCCTTCCAAGCTCTGCCATGCGCCCAAACAGTGGTTTACCCCCATATATGGGGTATCAGCCTACTCAGGACGAATTGCAAAACAACTTTTGGGGTCCAATTTCTCCTGCTACCCTTATGAAAATAATAAAACATTGGAGGCAAAAATATCATTTTTGTAAAAAAAAAATGATTTTTTTATTTTCAGGCCCGGGCGTTATAAACTTCTGTGGAGCACTGGGGGGTTAAAAGTGCTCACCACACATCTAGATAAGTTCCTTAGGGGGTCTAGTTTCCAATATGGGGTCACTTGTGGGGGGGTTTCCACTGTTTAGGTACATCAGGGGCTTTCCAAAGGCAACATGACAGCCGCAGACCACTCCATCAAAGTCTGCATTCCAAAACATCACTACTTCCCTTCCGAGCCCTGACGTGTGCAAATACAGTAGTTTTCTTCCACATATGGGGTATCAGCGTACTCAGGACAAATTGCAAAACAACTTTTGCTGTCCAATTTCTCCTGTTACCCTTGGGAAAATAAAAAAAAATTGGGGACTAAAAGATCATGCTTGTGGAAAAAATATGATTTTTTTATTTTCACGCCTGGGCTTATAAACTTCTGTGAAGCACTGGGGGGTTCAAAGTGCTCACCACACATCTAGATAAGTTCCTTGCGGAGTCTAGCTTCCAAAATGGTGTCATTTGTGGGGGGTTTCCACTGTTTAAGCACATCAGGGGCTTTCCAAATGTGGCATTTCGTCCAATCCCAATTCCAGCCAAAAAAGTCAAATGGTGCTACTTCCCTTCTGAGCTCTGCCATGTGCCCAAATAGTGGTTTACTCCCACATATGGGGTATCAGCGTACTCAGGACAAATTGCAGAATAACTATTGGGGTCCTGTTACCCTTGGAAAAAAAATTGAGGGTGAAAAGATCATTTTTGTGGAAAAAATATGATTTTTTAATTATACGGCTATAAAATTATAAACTTCTGCGAAGCCCTGGAGGGTTCAAAGTTCTCACCACACATCTAGATAAGTTCCTTGGGGTCTAGTTTCCAAAATGGTGTCATTTGTGGGGGGTTTCCACTGTTTTGGCACATCAGGGGCTTTCCAAACGCTACATGGTGTCCGATCTTAATTCCAGCAAAAAAAGTCAAATGGCACTTGTTCCTTTCCGAGCTCTTCCATGCACCCAAATAGTCATTTACACCCACATATGGGGTATCAGCATAGTCAGGACAAATTGCACAATAACTTTTAGTGTCCTGTTACCCTTGGAAAAATAAAAATTGAGGGTGAAAAGATAATTTTTGTGGAAAAAATATGATTTTTTAATTGTAGGGCTGTATGTTATAAACTTCTGTGAAGCCCTTGTGGGTTCAAGGTTCTCATCAGATATCTAGATAAGTTCCTTGGGGGGTCTAGTATCCAAAATGTGGTTACTTGTGGGGGGTTTCCACTGTTTAGGCACATCAGGGGCTCTCCAAACGTGACATGGCGCCCGATCTGAATTCCAGTCAATCTTGCATTGAAAAAGTCAAACGGCGCTCCTTCCCTTCTGAGCTCTGCCATGCACCGAAACAGTGGTTCCCCCCACATATCAGATATCAGCGTACTCAGGAGAAATTGCACAGTAACTTTTGCAGTCCAATTTCTCCTGTTACCCTTGGTGAAATTAAACATTCAAATTCAAATGTCATTTTGCAAAAATTTTTTCCGAAATGGATAACCCCTTCAATATTAGGCCAGTTTCACACATCTAACATTCAATGTCCTTGCACATACTGCATTGTTAAAACAGGCTGCCTACGAGCCTGTTGAATTTGGGTTAGGAGTAGGGATGAGCGATATTTCCCGATATCGTATCGGAATTCCGATTTCCGATATTGAAAAAATATCGGATATCGGAATTTCCGATTTCCGATATCAATGCAAGTCAATGGCAGAAAAAAATGGGAATTACAAAATGACCACTACAGTGCTATATAATGGATAAAATGGAGAGGAAAGACTTCAGGATAATGGGGAAGGAGTTTGCAGAGGCAGAGGAGCAAAAAAATCGCTAGAAAAATGCACAGAGCGAAAGCTGTAGCAGGAAAACATCTTATTAACAGCTGTGTTTTTTCTTTGGGTTAGGATTAGTTGGGGTAGGGTTAGGGTTTATATTTAGTAGGGTAAGGGTTAGGGGTTAGGGATAGTTAGGGTTAGTGATTTTACATTATTAAATTAAAACTGCCGGTGGTGGTGTCAATATGCCCTTTGACTGACATGTGTCCGCATTCAGCTCACCTTGTATTGCAGGGAGTTTCCAGGAGCACCACGTGGAGGAACGGATACACTCCCTTTAAACCATGCTTAGTCTTCTTCTGCTGATTATTTTACTGTTATTCAGTAATTCTGCATATTGATATTCTGCTTTTGGTTCATGTACATCTGCTCCTACTGCTTCCTATACCTCTGTCTATGGTTATCCTGCTATTGGCTGGTCGCAGAATGTCCCAAAACCAGAGGAAATATGCAGAAGTAACAGTAGGCACAGGAACTTGAGAGAACCAGCTGGTGAGTCTGGAAGCCATATAGGCAGCAGAAATCAACATAAGAGCCAATGAAACTAACGGGCACCAGCTGACGTTACCGGAGGCCGATAACTAAGCAGGAGGTAACCTGTGCCAGAATGCACTACCAAGGACCAGTGACGTTACTGGAACTCGGATACCACAAAGGAGGGACCTAAGCCATTGACTCTACTGAGAACCTGCTGACGTTACTGCAACCCAGATAAGCAGCAAAAGGTAAAAGTGCCAGTGGCTGTACTGGGCAACAGCTGACATTACTGTAGCCCGGATACCACAATGTAGTGTTGACATAAGCCAAAAGCACTGCCGAGAAGAACAGAAAAACCCCACAAAGATGCAAGTTCAAGAGCAAAAAGACAGGAGTCCGGGGACATCTCCATCTGTCTTCTTGTCTTGGGTCTTCTGCATCTGTCTTCCTGTCTTGGGTCTTCTACCGGAGTAATGTCTTCTCGGCAGAAGGTGCAAGAGCCACATTTGCCCCCGCAACCCGGACACAGTCTTCTTTACTCCACAGTCACAGCAGGGGAGGAGGAGGGCCTACTGGCACTGTCGAGACCAGCCTTGAGCGCCAGGTACCGGAGCCCACGTAGAGGGCTCCTACACTGCCGACACCATGGATAACAGCAAACTGAGCCGGAATGATGTACAGCGGGGGCGTGGAACAGTGCGGCGGACACAACCATGTAACGGCGAGCGTTGTCGAAACACGGTTTGGAGCAGGAGGTACCCGTGCCCTTGGGCATTCCCGAGAACGAGCTGGCGATGCTGGAACTCGGTTTACCCCTCGGGGGAGGCACCTGTGTCTGCACTTCACTGCCAGGAAACAGCCGGCGTAGCTGGATCCCGCCTCTTGTGCTTCTGCCTATAGGTGTTTGGCATCTGTCGTCCTTTTTTTCCACTTTGGTCTAACGAGGTACAGCTGGCGTTACTGTTGCCCAGAAACACAGCATGCTGTGAACGTGGCAGTCACGGAAATGGGCACTAGCTGGCGGTACTAGAGCCCAGAAACACGGCATGCTGTGAAATCAGCAGTCACGGAAATGGGCACTTGCTGGCGGTACTAGAGCCCAGAAACACGGCATGCTGTGAAATCAGCAGTCATGGAAATGGGCACTAGCTGGCAGTACTAGAGCCCATAGTAAACAGTATGAGGTGAAAGAGTCAGTCACAGAACCGGGAGCTAGATGTTGGTAGTAGAGGCCAGAGCACTGGCATAACAGATGACGCTGTGTGCAACATAGGCACATGACAGAGCATGCATACTGCTACCAACCATGCATGTAACCTGTCTACTCTAGCCCAGGGCAGCAAAAGTCACCAGAAATCCAGGCCTGGTTCATTTTTAGGAATGTAAGCCGGTCCACATTTGCAACGGATAGTCTGGTACGTTGGTCTGTTAGTACATTGCCAGCTGCACTAAAGACACGTTCAGAAATCACACTGGCACCAGGACAAGCCAGGACCTCCAAGGCATACTGGCTAAGCTCGGGCCATGTATCCAACTTGGAGACCCAAAACTTGAAGGGGGCAGATCCATCCTGAAGCACACTGACAGGGGTGGAGAGGTATTGTGCCACCATGTCACAGTAATGTTGCCTTCTAGTGCGTTGCACTGTCTGTGCTGATGGTGCCCGAACTGTTTGTGGGTTCAGAAACCGTTTGAACAGGTTGGGTATACTGAACTTGTCAGCAGCAGATGTACTGCTTCTGCTACCGGCTTCTGAACAGATTCCGCTGGGCCTAGGACGCACTGAGGTGCCTGCTAGTGCACGTGCATCACTGCTACGCGGTGGAAAAGAGTACATAAGTGAATTAACCAGTGCATGTTGGTACTCCTGCATTTTACGCGCCCGCTTCAACGGTGTAATTAGGCTTTGAAGGCTGTCCTGGTAACGTGGATCTAAGAGGGTGGCCACCCTGTAGTCATTTGTGTGGAGAATACGAGCCATGCGTGGGTCGTTTCTCAGGCACTGCAGCATGAAGTCACTCATGTGCTGAAGGCTGCCAACTGGCCATGCATCGCTGTCACCAGCTGGAGGAATGTGCTCTGGCTGCTCTGCATCACCCCATCCATGCTCTATCTGGTGACTACTAGTAGAGCGCTGTGTACTTTCCTCCTCTGGCCCATCCTCATAGTCCTTCTCATCCTCCTCACTTGCTGTGTCCTGCCTGGACCTTTGGGAGGCACCCACAGAGCTTTGTACCAACTGGGCCGATGAAGATTGCCTGGTTGGTGCAAGTGTCTCATCATACTCCTCCTCCTCCAGAGAAACCTCATCCCTTAGTCCTTTAAGTAATGATTCTATAAGGCATATAAGGGGAATAGTCAGGCTAAGTAGGGCAGCATCCGCGCTCACCATCAGAGTAGAGTCCTCGAAGCACTTCAAAATGGTGCATATGTCCTTCATGGATGCCCACTCTGTGGTTGTAAAGTGGGAGGGCTGAGATGTGTGTCACCTACTTTGCACCTGCTGCAGCTGCAACTCCATAATTGCAGGTTGCTGCTCACACAACCTCCGCAGCATATGCAAAGTCGAATTCCCCCTGGTGGGGAGGTCAACAATGATGCGGTGCTCGGGCATGCCCAATCTGCGCTGCACGGCTGAAAGGCGCGATGCAGCCATGCTTGAACGCCGCAAATGAGAGCACTCGTATCTGACTTTGTGCAGCAGCTCCTCAAGGTCAGGATAGTTCCTAAGGAAACTCTGCACCACCAAGTTTAGGACATGGGCAAGGCATGGAATGTGAGTCAGACCACCTAGGCCAAGAGCCGCGACCAGGTTTCGGCTGTTGTCACACACCACCATACCTGGCTGGAGGTTGAGCGGCGCAAGCCACATGTCGCTCTGCTCCTTGAGCGTGTTCCACAGCTTGGTTGCGGTGTGGCTAACATCACCCAGATAAACCAATTTGAACACGGCCTGTTGATGTTTGGCCGATGCAGTGCTGAAATCGGTTGTTGTGGTACGTCTGGGTGCAGGCGAGTCTGACGAGGAGCATGAGGAGGAGTCAATTTGTACGGAGGAGAGGCCTGCAATCCGTGGAATTGGTAGGACCCGCGGACTTGCACTGTCTACTTCAGTTCCCGGCTCAACTACATTTACCCCGTGGGCGGTGATGGAAATGTAGCGTCCCTGGCCATGCTGACTGGTCCACGCGTCGGTGGTCAGGTGGACCTTGCTACTAACTGCATTTTGTAGCGCATGCTTAATTTTGCGCTCCACATGCTATTGCAGGGCGGGGACGGCTTGCCTGCTGAAGTAGAAGCGGCTGGGAACGCTGTATTGTGGGATTGCAAACTCCAACATATCGATAAAGGCTGGCTTGCTCACCAGCCAGAATGGTAGCATTTCCACTGCAAGCAGTTTGGCAATGCGAGAATTCATGCCCTGTGCTCGTGGGTGGTTTGCCGAGTATGGGCACCTTTTCTCCCACACCTGTGTGACAGATGGCTGCACACTGGATTGGGAGTGTGAGGATGCCAGCGATTGGGATGCTGATGCTGACGAAATACAGACAGTGTGCCGCCGCACAACACTGCCTGCAGATGCACCCTGGCATTCTGGCGAGGAAGCAGGAGCAGCTGTTTGCGAGCTGGAGTAAGAGGTGGCCGCTGTGGCTGAAGAGGTGGAAGGTGGGGAACCAGCTGCAGGTGGCAAATCATCTTGGGTGTGATGCTGCCACTCCACAGGGTTCCTCTTCCTGACATGCATCAACATATTGGTGGTATTAAGGTTGCTGATGTTCTTCCCTCTCCACACAGTTTGTCGACAAAGCTTGCATCTGACTACTGTAACGTCATCTGTAACTTGGTCGAAAAAGGCCCATGCACCACAACTCTTGGGCACACCCCTTGTGTTCTTTAAAAGAGCCCTGCTCCTAACGGGTGCTGAAGTTGAGGGAGCCGACAACCAATTTTTCCCTCTTCCTCTCCCACGTGGACGGCCACGCTGTGCCACACCTGCAAGCTCTTCCTCTGAGCTATCCCCACTTGCTTGCTGCCTCTCAGCATGCCATGATGGGTCATGGACCTCATCATCCAATACACTTTCGTCAGCATAAACTGGCAGCTGAGTTTCATCATCATCTGCTGACTGGGGTCTGGTCACTGTGGGCACTGGCCCACCCTCCACTTCTTCCTCAGATGGGACACAGTGGTTGCGCATCTGTGCACACTACCTCTTCTTCAGCTGCAGGAATGCTGTCTGGATGGCACACAGTTTCCAAGCCAACAGATTCTGAGAAGAGGATTAAGGTTGGCTCCTGGCCCTCTGAATGTCTGGGCAATTTAGTGGGCGGTGAAGAAGCAGATAGGTGCTGTTCTTCAGTGGCCTGACCCAATGTGGTGGAGAGGTCCTGGGAGGATGCTGTGCTCATTGAGGTGGATTCCTCAGCTGCCATCCAACCAACAACGGTTTCTACTTGATCCTCTTTTATCAGCCTATGGCCCTGCGCTCCTAACAAGCTGCGCATAAATGACTGCTGCCGGGTGAAAGTAGGTGCTGAGTGACTTGGGCCTGCTGCTTGCTCTGGATGTGCACCATGTTTAGCTGCTGATGCACCTCTTTCGCGGCCGCCACGGGGACGTCCCTTACTCCCTGCCTTCTTCATCTCTATCGATGGATTCAGAACGGCAAGAAAGTAATTATTAGGAATTAGTGTGCTTATTCCTGTAGGACTACAAACAGGTATAAGAAACACTAATGGCACTGTATGATGATGGTGTGTCTGCTACACTTTATTTGAATCTAGTGTGGCCTACACAAAGAGTAACGTGTGTTTGTGGTATTGGTGTACACGTTACGGTCGGATGTCACAGCGCAGTAAATGACACTGCTGTGATACCAAAAAAAAAAAGAATTATCTGGGACTGGGCCAGGTGCTGTGTGGCACCAGCCACAGAGATTGTTTGGGTCCCTCACTGCACAATCCCTATATAGTGTTTAACTTTTAGGAAAAAATAGGGGAAGGGGATTTAAGGGATGAAAAGAAAAGGCAGTGAGACACACACCACACAGTGCTGCAGCAAGAGGAGCTGCAGCAGCTGCAGTGAATGTGCTCTGCACTGTCTCACTAAGCACCTCACTGAGAGCCTGCACAGCACAAAAAATGAAACTGAGCCGGGTCAGTGAGGAAAAAGACTGCTTCTGTAACACACAGGGGCTGCTACAGTCGCTGAAAAACAATTTGTATCGCTATTAGATCCGAGATCTCTCCCTATCTCCAACAGCAACCTATCCCTATCTGCTTTCACAGTAGAGTGAGGCTAAAATGTCAGGCGCAGCCTTTTATACTGCCTGATCACACCATCCAGCCAGCCAATCGCAGCGCAGCCCCTAGCTAGCAAGTTTGGACGCCTCCTACCAAGCTTAGGGGAGTTACACAATGTTGCCAGCAATTCTTCAGCTTCTGAATGGCTCCACGGAGCGCTCAGAGGCTGAAGGATTATGGTATTTCCGATTTCCGATGTGAAAAAAATATCGGAATCGGAAATCGGAATTCCGATATCGCAAATATGGGGCCGATTTCCGATATTTCAATATTGGAAAGCTCATCCCTAGTTAGGAGACCTGTGGCCATTCTTGTCATTGTGGTATATGCTCTGGTTATGGATGAGCAAATGTGCTAGGTGATACTCGGATATCACTCAAGTATCTGAGTGCTTGGATGTGTTCGGCACTCGACGAGCATTTGCCTGGTGCTCGTATTTGAAGCTCAAATCCCTGCCCTGCATGTTAGGAGCCTGTTACACAGCCAATAGGCATGTTGTGATAATCTTCCAGTCACTGTAATATCATAGTCATCTTGGTAGTGGCATAACTGTGATGGGCTGGCAACATTACCTGATCAGAGGTTATAAAAGCACTGGTGTGGCCACACTCGTCTCACTTATGCCATTGCACAGCTCAGGGACAGTTCTATTTGGAGACAGAGTGCAGTTTTCCAGGCCTGAGTGTGCACAGTTTAAGTAATAAGAGTCCTCTAGTGTTAATACTGGTGCTGATGCTCAACCATCATACTAACAGTCACCCTAAGGTGGCTAATCCAGTGCTTTGCTGTTTGCATCATGTGCATTCTGCATTTATGAAAACACACTATCCCTGACAGCAGTGAAACGCTGCCAGAGCACACAAAAGTGATTCCAGCTGAATAATAAAAAAAAATAATTATTATAGCAAAAAAATTATAAAACAATAAAGCAAAACAGGTTGGGAAAAGACCTCCAATGGGGGGGAAGTGCAAATTGTGGGCTGGATAAACTGAATGTTACAGTGGAGACAATAAGTAAAGAGGTAAATATTGTTTTTAATGTGGACCAAGTATCTGGGTATACCAAACTGCTATGATATAAAGCTTACAATCTATGAGGAAATAGGGTGAACACAAAAGATGTATGGTAGCAATTGCTTGTTTTGTACAGTCCAGCCATCAATATAATTAGTGTATTCACATAATGCTGCATGAACCAGTCACCAGCCAATATGTGTATGGACACAGAGGGCTATTAAATGAATGAAGGGTATGTGAACAGATGATATGAGGGTTCTCGTTTTGAAGAAAATTTTGTATGGGCTAAGTGGATAGTTAGATAAGTATGTTGAGGCAATATTCCAGTTTTGAAGTCTAATACAGGGTGTACCTGAGTTCCTAATTTTTCGTACTTCTTGCTTACTTCATAAATTACACTGAAATTTCCAGTCTTTTTATAAAAAATTCAATTTTGGTTTGCTTAAATTATTATGTTTTTGAAATCTTTTTTTTTTTAAGTTTGCTTTATAAACAAGTCATTATACAGGAAAAAATGCTTCTTAACATTCTTTTTCCTGTAAACTTTAAGTATTCTTTGAATTTGAATGTTTTATTGTCAGTCCATAAAGTGGAGCAAAAGTGAGACACAATTGTTCTCAGCAGCAATCTGGGATTCAGAGATGCTTCCAGGGGTCTTCCCCATGCTGTTCTCTTTCCATTCAGCACATTTTCCATCCATTTCAACATTTTCACTGCCCCCAGACCTCCTTACAGAGTCTGTAGGAAAAAATGCTTAGATTTTCCATTGACTGCCATTATACTCGAAATGAGCATTTGAGCATTAGAAATGTCTCGGTTCCAGTAATGAGCATTTGATCATTTTAGTGCTCATTCATCCCCAACTTTGATGTGTCGGATGAGTGTACTTTTGGGAAAAAAAGAGAGGCTCTTGGCACAAATAGCGGAGCTTTGGGGGGGGGATCACTTAGTTTAAATTCTTTTGTATTTTACATGAGGATATTACCAATGTACAGTATGTTTTGGTCTGTCAAAATCTGACCTTATTAAGATTCTGTTTTTAGCTTTTATGAATCTCTCACTATAAATAGCCAAATATAATCTCTCAATAATACCACGATATCAAAACAATTTTAAACAAACTGCAAAACCATGTATTCACGACATAACATGTTGTATCATTGCCAACTCCCAATACAAATGATGATGGAGGAAGTAGTAATACTCTTTCATTCAGTAAACTTTCCTTTGCACTCAGCAGAAGTGAAAAGAGAAAGAAAAAAAGAAAACTGGCAACTCCGTTTGTAATTAGGTGCATTAAAAAATAGAAGACAGCTGAGCTCTATTAAAGCGTCATTAGATAGTTTCTGGTTCATGATTTTTTTACCCTTGGTTTGGGTAACTGCTCCTGATGATAATAAGTTGAGTTCTAACTGCATTCACAACATGATCATGCTGCGTAAGTTTGAAAATGCTCCTTGCTTAGCTGCTTATTTTGCTGGCTGTATTACACAACAGGAGCACAAATGATTTAAAGCCCAGATGCTGAGCAATTTGAGATGCAGAAGCTCCCTACAGTGAAGCAATTATTGCCTTGGAGGGTCTTATTATCATCATCATGCATTGAATTCTGTAAAAAGTAAACAAGCATTTAATGTCATGTATTTACCTAACTTAACACAAACTCCAGACAAGATGTTTCTTTACCTAATACGTATTCGTATTTCACTCGGCTTGATTTTTTAAAGTTTTCAAAGACAGACAATGAAATACTTTACATGGTCGGTCTTTGCCTGTGCATAAAAGCAATTCCTATTAAACAGTTTGACATATTGTTCTTATATTGTTCACATTGTGAACATATATGAAAGCTGAAGGCATGGAATAGACTACATAAGTGTATATGACATAAATAAGTAATGTAGTAAGTGTACTAGGTCAAGACATTTAAGATTGGGATAGAAAAATATTGAATAATTAATGGCTAGTCTGTATTTTTGGTATTCCATTCCATATTAGAAATAATTTCTGAGTTTATTTACTAATGGAAAACGTAAACCGAGTGCAGTTCAAATAATAAAAAAATATCAGATTGGCTTGGTTTCATTCCATTTTGTATCTGTAAATTTAGGGAATTTCTTAGCAGTAGGGAAGAGCGAGCGTGCTCGATGATTCTAGGATATCACTCGAGTATCTGGGTGTTTAGATGTACTCAGCACTTGACGAGCATTGTCTTGTGCTCCGATATAATGCTCAAATCCTCACCTCACATGTTTGGCACCTGTTACACAGCCAAAAAACATGCGGGGATTGCTTGCCAGTCACTGTAATGCCGTTGCCATCTTGTTAGTGGCATTACTGTGATTGGCTTGCCGTATTACCTCATCAGTGGTTATAAAAGAACAGGCGCTGCCACGCTTGGCACATTGATTGCCATTGCACAGCTCAGTGTCCAATCTTAGTTGAGGGAGAGAGCATTTGTTCAGGGCTGTCTGTGCATAGTTGAAAGAATCAGAGTCCTGTAGTGTTAATACTGGTGCTGCTTCTGAAACATTATACTAACAGTCCTTCTAAGGGCTAATCCAGTGCTTCGCTGTTTATATCAGATACATTCTACATTTAGCAGCTGCACGTGACCAGATTTTATGTTTTTTTGGGTGAAAAAGTTTACTATATCGTCACCAATACAATATTACATTATTTGTGGTACATTTCTCTGTTATATAAAACTCCAAAAAGCATAGAAACATTTTTATGGGTTCAATTACTCACCCATAGAGTATTATGTGATTTGTGTTGCATTTCTGTGATGTATATTGTAATGATTGTACTCACTCATCTGTGTACGAGGAAACAGGAGGCACATTCTCTTCAATGTCCATGTGGGTTTATTTGCTTCATAAACCATCAAGTCCGCAACAAAAAGGTAAACAGTCTTTACATCAGGCAAAATACAGCATCAATGTCCATAGCAGAGCTCTGCTCTCCCAGGCCTGTGTGTACACAGGCTGTGCAATGTCCAGCACTCAGGCTCTATCTGGAGCCACAGACACAGGGTGGCTTCTCTCTCTTTGCACACAGACCACTCTGTAAATTCCAGCCTGGACACATGGAAAACTTTCCACCCTCACAGACTCCCAAACATTCACTCTCCTGTGCTAAACACACCTCGATTACATAGCCTGTAACCACACCCATAGATGAGGTATGGACCACATGGGCTGGTCACATGGTCATGACCTCACTACAGGTCCTCAAACTCACAACCACACACTCAGGAAAAAGGGAGCACCCTTACCCAGAGGTGAGGTAATATGGGTAGCCAGACCCTCCCATCTCTCATAGCTACCCACAACCCAGACCAAGGTGCATTAAATGACATATTAATGCTCATGTGCACTAAAGACAAATTACTCCAGGTTGCATCGCAGGGAGCATCCATCCCTGTGGTACATACCTCCCATTAGCTACGCGACCACCAGTCACACCACATATTCCCCCCTCTGCCTAAAGCCGTGGGGCTTGGCACTTTCAATTATATATATTCCATTTCCATTACTTTCCACAATATTTATAACACTCCAAAAAAGCAAATAACTTTTTTTTATGGATTCAATTACTCACCCATAAAGGATTTGCGGTACATTTCCATGGTATATATTTAAAGCACTCCAAAAAACCCATCAAAAAATGTTTTGGATTCATTTTTTCACTCAGAGTATTAGAAGCTCTGTGGTACATAATGGTGGTATTAAACTCTCAAAAACTGCTTAGAGTGCTATAGGTGAACAATTTGATTTATTAAAAATAAACTTGGTTTCAAGAGATCTAGCAATTAGAAAATGTGTAAAGTGTGCAGTAAGGCGGGGTTCCCCAACTTCAGTCCTCAAGGCCCACCAACAGATCATGTTTTCAGGATTTCCATAGTATTGCTCAGGCGATAGTTGCTTCACCTGTGCAATACAAAGGAAATCCTGAAAACATCATCTGTTGGTGGGCCTTGAGGACTGGAGTTGGGGAACCCTGCAGTAAGGGACGGGGAAGTGGAAGTGCTGATGATGGTGCACACAGATGCCAAGGATGTGGGGCAGATGCGACTATGCCTGTTGCTGGAGCACAAGAAACATGCCCATCCATGACACATAGGTAACTGTCCAACATTGCAGGGAGGCACAGTACTCCACTTCTGAAGCCAGAGCAGTGCAAACAGGTGGTCGGTGTAATGACAGATAATGCTTCCAGCAGGCTTGGTAGCAACACCCTGTCTTCCACACTTCCAATCTCACTAGCCAACTGTCTGCATCACTTGATCTTCACCCTCATCCTACTTTTTTCCACCTTGTTGAGTCTCAGGAAACTAGTGATCTCACATTAGTACCCTTCGAGGAGCTAATTACAACATAACTTCTTGATTGTGACCTCTTACCTTGTATGTTCCAAGAGAGACAGGAGGAGATGCTTATTAGTGTTGCTGAAAACTTAAATCAGTCATGGCAATAACAAGATGTTGGTGTGAAACGTCAAATTTTGTCAAAGGAGAAAGATGTTGATTAGACACAGTTGCCGATAAGTCAGTTTTTGCTAAGTCACCTAGTAAGGTGTACCAGGGAGAAAAGGCAAAAGACGATGTGTTGGATGACGAAGTCAACAACCCAACTTGGGAAGCTGGCATGCATAGCAAAGCCAGCAGCACTTAAGGACAGGGATCAGATGCAACAAAACAGGCAGGAAGAGACAGTGGGTTGACCAGAGGGAGAAGGTGGGCAACTGTTCTGGAGAGCACCGACATTCATGAATTTCTCCATCGAAAAGTAGGAATTAGTCCTACCGGTAATGGTATTTCCAGGCGTCCATCATGACAGCACCACTAAGAGGTTGTCCTTCTTATCTTTGATAGGGACAGGAACACAGAAGAGGTTAAATAGCCCCTCCCCACCAACCCCTTCTGTGATTTTCTAAGTACCACACCAGGATTGATGCAACACAATTTTATTGAACTTCCTACCATACATGTTACCTCACATATCAGATAGGAAATCCAAGGGAGGGTATGTAAGGGGTGCTGTCATGATGGACGCCTGGAAATACCATTACCGGTAGGACTAATTCCTACTTTCCAGGACGTCCCTCTTGACAGCACCACCAGGAGAATTACCAAATTACTACAACTAGGGCGGGATTACAGCTTGGATGACTTTCCTCCCAAACACTGTCTGAGGATTTGCCATAACATTCAACTTATAATGTCTGCAAAAGGTATTAAATTTAGACCAGGTTGCGGCCCTGCATATCTGGTCCATAGATGCTCCCGCGCTCTCTGCCCATGAGGCAGAAACTGCTCTTAGAGAATGGCTCTAATGTTTTCTGGTGGATTCTCTCCCAACAACACATATGCTGCACTGATAGTTGACTTCAACCATCTAGCCAGGGTAGCTTTTGATGCCTTCTTCCCCTTTTTTCTGCCTGCCATCTGGATGAAGAGGTTAGAGTCTACTCTCCAGCCTTTTGTAACCTCTAAGTATTGGAGGACGGCTCTTTTAACGTCCAAGAGGTGGAGAGAGCATTTCTTCTTGTTGTTGTAATTCTGGCAGAAGGATGGTAGTACAATTTCCTGGCTGCGGTGGAAGTCTGTAACCACTTTGGGAAGAAAGGCTGGATTTAATTTTAAGATGATGCAGTCTTCCTGGATCTTCAAATATGGATGCTCTATAGACAGGGCCTGAATCTCCCCTATGCATCTAGCCATAGTTATTGCCATTAGAAATAGGGCTTTAAATGTCATTAATTTTAAGGGGGCCTGTTCTAGCGGTTCATATGGGTCTTTGTGCAGCTCATTTAGGACCAAGCTAAGATCCCAAGTTGGTATCGAGCTACAGATTGTGGGTCTCATCCGCTAAGTGACTTTTATGAACCTCACTACCCATGGATGCTTGGCTAGGGGGAAGTCGAAGTATGAGCTTAAGGCCGCCACCTGTACTTTGAGCGTACTAGGCCTTAGCCCTTTATCAAAGCCCACCTGGAGAAAGTCTAGGATCTGCGGGATATCTGGACCCTGGATGACTGATACTGGCCCCTCACATTGAGAACAGAATTTCTTCCAGATTTTTCTGTATTTAGCCAAGGTTACTGGTTTTCTACTCTTCTGCATAGCAGCTATAACTAAGTTAGAGAGTCCTTTTGATTTTAGTATCTCCGCCTCAGAATCCAGGCCGATAGTTGTAGTATCTCGGGTTTCTGATGAACTAAGGGACCCTGGGTTAAGAGGTAATAGTATAATATTGCTGGTAATAGTATCGGGTCTTCCTGTGCCATCCATTTTAGTAAGGAGAACCAGCTTCTACTGGGCTAGTAAGGAGCGATCAATATTACTGATGCACTGCTTTCCTGGATCTTTCTTAGGATCCTTGGTATAAAAGGGAGTGGCGGGAAGGCGTAAGCGAGCTCCATGTTCAATTCTTGGGTTAACGCATCTACTCCTATTGGGTTGTCTGCCGGGTTGAGAGAAAAGAATCTCTTTGCTTCTGAGTTTTTTCTTGTGGCGAATAAGTCAACCTCTGGTGTCCCCCAATGTTGGCATAGCTATGTGAAGACCTCCTCGCTTAGTGACCTCTCTGACGACTGGATCTGCTCTCTGCTCAGGAAGTCGGCAACCTGATTTCTGGATCCCTTCAGATGGACTTCCATAACTGAGGCTATTGTCTGTTCTGCCCAACCAAAGATCTCATGCGCTAGGTCCTGAAGGTGACGGTATCTGGGGCCTCCCTGATGTTGAAGGAAGGCAACTGTAGTCGAGTTGTCCAAGAAGATCCTGACATTCTGACCCTTCAGTTCTTCCTGACATGTCTCTAGCGACTCCCAGACTGCCCTGAGCTCTCTGTAATTCGAGGACCAGTTCCATGTGAGCCCCCCAGCCTCTAAGACTGGCGTCGGTAGTGATGTTTGTACATGGCAAAAGTCTCCAGGGTCTCCCTTTTCGGAGATTTTGTGTTTGTCCACCAGGAAAGGGACTGCTTTCCTTCCTCGGAAAGTGTCATGTTCTTGTCTAGCAATGTTTCCCTGCCGTCCCAGGCCGCTAAGACCTCTCTTTGCAGTATTCTTGAGTTGAACTGGCTCCATTGTACACTGGAGATACATGAAGTCATGAGACCTAGGACTCTCATGGCTTTCCTTATGGAGATGTAATTGTGTCTCTGGACCCACTAGACCTCTTGTGCGATTGCCTGCTGCTTGTGCAGAGGAAGGAAGGGACATTCTTTCCCTGAGTTCAGTATGACTCCAAGAAACATCTTTTCTCTTTCTGGTCTTAGGCTGGACTTCTTCCAATTTATTACCCACCCTAGGCTCTGTAGGACCGATATGGTGGATGTAAGGTCTTGCTCCATCTGTTGTGGAGAGTCTGCCACTATCAGCAGGTCGTCCAAGTATGGCATGATAAGGGTATTTCTTACCCTTAGATGGGCCATGATTTCTGCTATGAGCTTTGTAAAGATCCAGGGCGCTGAGGCGAGTCCGAATGGCAAGCACCGGAACTGGTAATGTTGTATTTTCCCGTGATCTTTTATGGCGAACCTGAGGAATTTTTGGTGAGATATGTGGATGGGCACATGATAGTAGGCACTTTTTAAATCTAGGGTGCACATGACCGAGTCCTTTTTTATTAATGGTATAACTGCTTTCAGAGATTCCATCTTGAATCTTTTGTAGGTCACCCACTGATTTAAAGGCTTTAGATTTATTATGGTCCGGTATTCTCCTCCTGGTTTCTTTATGGAGAATAAAGTTGAGTAGTGACCCTGAAATCTCTGAGTATGGGGAACTCGGGTTATGGCCCCTATCTCTATCAGGTCCCATATAACTTTAACAGTCTTTGGTGGGTCACTTGAGACTGGGTCTGGGTCACACAGTATCTTCTGGGCAGTCACTCAGTGAACTCTATTCTGTAACCACCTGCGACCGTATTCCGAACCCACTGGTTTTGGGTAATATCCTTCCAGATGTTTTGGAAGTAACGGAGTCTCCCTCCTATCTTCCTGGCGTCATTCCCTGGTAGGTCTTGCCTTCTGCTCTTGAGGAGAACTTCTCCCTCTTCCTCCTTTCGGGTAGCTCCACCTACCGGACTTCCATTTTCCCCTATAGTCCTGTCTGGGATGGGAGCGGGTCTTCCGAAACAGGGTGTTCGTTTAGGCCTTTCCTCCTGAAAGCCCTTCTTTTTGTCGGAAGCTTTCTCGAGCAGCTCATCTAATACGGGCCCGAAAACGTGGAGCCCAGAGAAGGGTATAGAGCACAGTTTGTTCCTTGACTGAGTGTCTCCTGTCCAGGATCTCAGCCACAGCCCCCGCCTTGCTGAATTAGATAAGGCATTATTTCTTGCGGCTAACCAGACTGATTCCGCCGAAGCGTCCGCCATGAAGTCAGTAGCCATTCTCAGGAGAGGTAGTGATTTTAGGACCTCCTCTCTGGGGGTTCTGTCTCTAATCTGATCCACTAATTCCCACACCCATAAGCTCATTGATCGGGCTACCGAGGTGGCTGCTATGTTAGCCTTCATAATGGCTGCTGATGCTTCCCAGGCTTTCTTGAGGAGGTCCTCTGATCTCTTGTCCATCGGATCTTTTAGGCCGGATGAATCCTCAAAGGGAATAGCCGTTTTCTTTGACACTCTGGCTACAGGTATGTCGATCTTTGGAACTGTCTCCCACACTTTTGTTTCTTCTGGATCAAAGGGAAGACAGTACCTAAAGTCTTTTGGGACTATTAGTTTCTTCCCCCGATTCTTCCCACTCTTCTAATATCATCGCCGTTATATGTTTATTAACCAGGAAAACAGTATTTCTACGGGATCTCAGCCCTCCGAACATCTCATCTTGGGTTGTCCGAGGTTCCGTAGAATCTTCTACTTTCATTGTATCCCGGACTGCTTGTAGGAGTGTCCGTATCTTCCACAGAAAAAAAGGTATCTCTTCCTTTTTTCCGGGCGAGCTGCTGAGGAACCTTCGCCGGAGTCAGGATCAGAGTAGTCTGACACCTCTCCTTCCTCCGAACTCTTTTCTAGCTCCCATCTGGGCCTCTTCGGGCGCGGGGATTGTGTCGGTACCAGTGCTGCGACCGTGGACTGCACCTCCTCTCGTATTACGGATCTCATAATGTCCAAAAGAGAGGACTGTTCTTGTCTTAGGAGTCCTGATATACAGTCCTTACATAAGCTCTTTGTATGTCCTGACGGGAGCTTGGCCGAGCATAGGGGGCACTTGCTAGGTTTTTTCCTGGTGGTCGAGGTGGACTGCTTAGGTGCCTCCTTGGCCTGAAAAATATATAGGGAAGCGGGTCCTGTATATCTGTGTATGGAGACCCATAAGGAACCCTGGTACCCTTCTACTCACATGGTCTGGGTCTGGCTCTAGGGACTGGACGTCTAGACGGCTACCACCTTCCATCTCTACTGAGTCAGTGTACTGTCCGTCAGAGTGTCTTTAAGTAGTCACCTTACCCGGCTTCAAGACATCTGATTCGTCCTCCTTCTGAGCCCAGCTGATGATGATGATGCCTGCTGCATGTGCAAGGATCTCCCAGCCCTTTACCGACACCTCTCCCTGTGCAGGGCACCAGGATCTCCGTGACTCCGGCCCTGTGGGATACCCTGCTCCCCGTGCCGCGTTGTGCTGGGCGCCGTCATGTTTTTCCTTGGCTCTGCCCCCAGAAGTCATCACCGACGCGCCCCCTCGGTGACGCGGCGCGAGGCGCCGGCTTCCTGCAGCCAGGACCAGCAGCTGCTGCAGCGCAGAGCCCTCCAAGGGTATGTGCGTGATGGGGAGCAACCAGCTCTACCCCCAGCACCGAGGGACCTCCAGCGGTCTCAGCGCTGCCCAGAACCCCCAGCGAGGGCACCGCTCCCAGCAGCTCCTGCCACCGGGCTCCGACCGACACACTGGCCTCACAGGTACACGCACCGCTGCGCTCTTCTGCGTCTGTCCCTGATAGGGACAGGAAAAACACTGAAGGGTTTGGTGGGGAGGGGCTATTTAACCTCTTCTGTGTTCCTGTCCCTAACAAGGATAAGAAGGATAACCTCCTGGTGGTGCTGTCTGGAGGGACGTCCTGGAAAGTTAGTTCCCCAGTTTGAGAGTTTTTTTAAAGAAAGTTCTGAGACAAAAAAAATGGACAATTGCAAACTGTGCCATGCCAAGATCTGATCACCAAGAGCCTAACCATGACCAACATGATCAGGCTCGAATACCTGGGTCAACGATTGGCATCATCGGGTGACACCACTCCCTCTTCCACTGTGCTAGAGGCTTCCCAATCCCCTGTCCATGACACTGGTTCATAAGCATCTCAACTGGTACCTGTCATTGCACATTATGGTGCACCATCATCAGGCGCATCCAAATCCTTTGTCCAGCACAGCATTCAGCTGTCGCTATCCCAGGTCTTGGAAAGAAAGAGAAAGAAAGAATCAGAAAGTTTGCACCTACAGGCCCAAACACTGAACACCATTTCTGCAAGTCAGCTACAGCTGCCACCACTCTGGCAATACTGCAGCAGCGCATGCAAGTGCAAGCTCACTGACTGGTGTGCAACTTGACCACATGCTGAATTTCCACACTGTACATGCTTGCAAGGCTTTGTGACCAGTAGAGGCTAATTGTGAAACACCAGCTCCAACATGCCTGTCATTATTCTGGTTAGCCTCTGCACATAACAACTGAAGAGTGGATATGGATATCTATATAGTTCTCCAAGACTTTGAGGACTCCACAGATATGGTGAGTGGCAATGACACCATCATCAGCACATGACCCCGCTTCAGTGCTTACTTAAACAGTTGGTGCTGACAATTAAATATGAAGCTTTGCAGGTGGACCAGGTGAAGATAGAGAAAGACATGAGGCAAGAAGATACTACCCAGCCTAGCCTCATCTCATCTGCTCAGCACAGATTAGGTAATAATGAGGAGGTGGAGGCTGAGGAAGGAGGAGGAGGAACAGGAGCTGGCTGATAGTGCTAGTACCCACACAAGCTTCATCCCTTCTCTCCTACATGGATGGGCTAAGGAGGGGAATGAGTTGAAAGAGATGGAGGAGTAGGTGATGGAGAATAGTTATCATGATGGAGACAGGGAAGCGTTGGCTGTAGGATGCTTTGCACATATGGCAAACTTTATGTACTGCTGTCTTTTCCGTGATCCTCACGTTACATTCATTTTGACCAAAAAAGAGTACTGGTTGTTCACCCTGCTAGACCCATGCTACAATGAGAACTTTAAATCTCTTCTTTCTGAGGAGGAGAGGTCTGCAAAAAATTGTGCTATACCAAAATGCCATTGTGGAAAATGTTAAAAAAAATTCCATCAGACAACTCTAGCGGTAGGGGGCAAGCTTCCTTGTCTAAACAAGGAAAAGAGGTGAAGGAGACACACACCAGGCAGGAATACACTGTCAAAGGCCTTGGCCAATTTCATGACACCCTTCCAGCATCCAGGTCCTGATTGCTGGGTATTTTTGACCAGGAGGGAAAAGTTTTTAAAGATGGTCAAGCAATACCTTGCCAAACAAATGAGTGACCTTTAGCTATTGGAACTTAAAGCTGTCCAATTCTAGCGCTTTGCCTGGCTTTTCCCACTTGTCCTGTGGTGGTGGAAAGTGGGGTTCATATTTGTGGGGTTGATGTCACATTTGCATTGTCCATTGACATCAAGCCCAAGGCTTAGTAATGGAGAGGAGTCTATAAGACACCTATGCATTACTAATCCTATAGTTATTTTGTAAATAAACACTAAGGGCAGGGTCAGACGGCCGTGTAACTCATGTGAGAATCGCATTGCACTGCATGGACTGGCCCGGCAACTCTCCTGACCTGAGCAATATAGCATGATGGATTACTATGCAGCTGTCAAGCTCAGGTCAGGAGAGCCGACAGCCAGTATGAGGTTTACCATGCGATTCTCGCACAAGTTATATGGCCGTCTGACCCTGCCCTAAATTAGAATAAAGTCCTATAGTTGAATGAATAACACAATTCTAATTTAAACCATACTCAATTCATAGCCCAGTCATCAGAAACAAATGTCTCCTGTAACAGAATTAAAATAATACACCATAATATTCCTTACTGTGCTTTTCCTGTTGACACTTCACCTACTGCCATGAGTAAAGATGCAATATTTAATTTTATCTTCTAATTATAAGCACTTTTTGGTACAATGTCTGAGTAATTGTGTAGGTTCATTTAGTGTGATAGCCATTCAGACACCTTAAACCAGCGTTATTATACATGTGTGTGCACGCCTAGCATCCTTGCCTATCTAGGATAGATTAGAATAACTATATGGCATTATGCATTATTACCGATTAATTGTCACCATGGTACTTAGTTATGTGGTCTTTATCTTCCTTGTTCTTGTCCTAACATTCATGTTATTCTACCATTCCCTCTGTTTTGTGAAATAAAGTTATTAATGTTTTACCATAAAACTCCTGGCTCCTGAATGCTTTATATAAGTCATTGGAGTGGTGATTCCTATCCACATCCATATATGGATAAACCTATACTGTGTGGCTTTATCTTAGTATGTGCATAATGAATGTATTGCTATTCAATATTCCTGACTTTTCCGGAGAGAAAATAATTATCCATTTATCCAGCAATGAGTCTAGCTCTGCTACATCTAGATGGCAGGAGAAATTGTTGCATCATGCGACTATACAGCCTACCATCCAGCAAAGACACTGAGCAGCATGTGCTACCACTGCTTAGTGTCTTGTGGTGGACTCATATGACCTGACCGACAACAGAGCAAGTGTGACAAACTTGCTCACAGTGCCGTCAGAAAGGTCCTGGGAGTTCACAGCCAATTAAATCAGTTCAACTCACTGATGTCAGCCCAAGTGCAATGGGGAAGTTGTATCGGCACTCGCACTGAAGTCAGTGACTTGAACTGAGTTCATTCGCTGTGAACTTCAAGGACCTTTCTGACAGCACTGCGAGTGTGGAAAGTTTTTCATGCTTGCTGTGACATCAGTCAAGTCAAAGGAGTTCACCGCAAGACAATGAGCAGCGGTAGCACATGCTGCTCAGTGTCTTCTGGATGGCAGGCTGTATAGTCGCATCATGCAGCAACAATTTCTCCTGCCATCTAGATGTAGCAGAGCTAGACCCATCACAGGCAAATGGATCTGTCAACAGATAAGGAATATTGTGTATTATTTTAGTACTGTTACAGGAGACTTTGGTTTCTGTGGACTGGGCAATGATGTGATTATAGCTTAGATTAATTAAAGGAGTATGTGACATTAGAGTTGAGCGAATGGGGTCAAAAAAATTGAAAAGTCGCTGACTTTCGCCAAAGTCGGGTTTCATGAAACGAAACCCGACCTAAGCGTGAGGTCGGCCACGAGGTCTGTGACTTTAGCACCAAAGTCGCTTTTCAAAAGATGCTTGAGCGCCCTTTTTGCAGCCAATCAGGAAGAACGGACACTGTGGGCAACGTGATGACATAGGCAGCGGTCACCACCATCTTGGAGAAGGGCATGCAATGTTATTGGCTTGCTTTGTGGGGCATCACAGGGGGTATAAAAAGGCGGGGACGCCGACCGCCATGGTACTCATGCTGATCTCAGAATAGGGAGAGCTGCTGCTGATTCTGTAGGGAGAGTGTTAGGCAGGGAAGAAGATACCAAAAACTGATTCTGCTGCTAGCGATTTTGCCTGTACAACACACCAGTCACTGTGAAGTGCAAGGGGAGGCTATATTTTGGTGCATCAGCTCTGTTGGTTATTAGGCTGCCTTTTAAGGCTGCCTGGTAGCTGCATTGCTGTGTGCCCACTGCTGAGCGAGCTGCTTTTTTCAAAGCAATCCAGATTTTATTGTTTTGTCCTTGTGAGTTACAGAGCATTCATTTTTCACACATCGTACAGCGGTGTACGCTCCTCACACAGTACCGTGTAACGGCTGTTATCACAGCCACAGTGAAGCTATCTGTGTGTGACTCTGTAAGGATAAGTTGAGGAGTTGTTCCGTTCTTACAGACCTACACTCTATGGAGATTCCAGTTCTGCCCAATTCTATATACACCTTGTAGTTTGTCATACAATTTCTGCCGGTCACATTGCAGTGTTAAACAGGGCCTGACTGAATCCCACTGTGTCCTGAAGTGTAGAGACATTCCAATTCTCCACAGTTCTCTATACACCTTTCTAACAGCATAGAGAATCTGCCTGTCATATTGCGGTGTTAAATAAACAGGGCCTGACTGAATCCCACAGTGTCCTGAAGTGTAGAGACAGTCCAATTCACCACAGTCCTCTATACACCCTTCTAACAGCATAGAGAATCTGCCTGTCATATTGTGGTGTTAAATAAACAGGGCCTGACTGAATCCCACTGTGTCCTGAAGTGTAGAGACATTCCAATTCTCCACAGTTCTCTATACACCCTTCTAACAGCATAGAGAATCTGCCTGTCATATTGCAGTGTTAAATAAACAGGGCCTGACTGAATACCACAGTGTCCTGAAGCGTAGAGACATTCCAATTCTCCACAGTCCTCTATACACCCTTCTAACAGAGTAGAGAATCTGCCTGTCATATTGCGGTGTTAAATAAACAGGGCCTGACTGAATTCCACAGTGTCCTGAAGTGTAGAGACATTCCAATTCTACACAGTCCTCTATACACCCTTCTAACAGAATAGAGAATCTTCCTGTCATATTGCGGTGTTAAATAAACAGGGCCTGACTGAATCCCACAGTGTCCTGAAGTGTAGAGACATTCCAATTCTCCACAGTCCTCTATACACCCTTCTATCAGCATAGAGAATCTGCCTGTCATATTGCGGTGTTAAATAAACAGGGCCTGACTGAATCCCACTGTGTCCTGAAGTGTAGAGACATTCCAATTCTACCCAGTACTATATACACCTTGTACCTTGTTTTACAGTACCAGAGAGTTGGTGTAAATTTGGGTAAATTTTTCCAAAATTGAGGAAATGTGGTGGAAGAGTCCGTGGAAGTGGGCGGGGGTTGGCAGCAGGTAATGATGGTGTTGGTGTTGGTGGTGGATCTGCTGGTAGTGGCAAAAGCAAAATAGCACCTAATACTGGAGGTGGTGAGGCTGCGTCATCGTCTGGCTCCACAAGGCCTCGAAGGCTCCCTTTTCTGGGAGTAGGTAAGCCGCTTCTAAAACAGGAGCTTCAAGAACAAGTTTTGGCTTACATTGCTGACTCAGCCTCCAGCTCTATCGCCTCCTCTTCTGAAGTTTTAAAATATAAAAGCACTGAGTCGTCATTGGAGGCTCATGGTCATGAATCACACCTTTCCTTGTGTCCTTCACCCCTACCAAAATTGAAGGATGCGGTAGGCCACACTACAGATTACTCCATGGAGCTGTTTTCACATACCATGCCTGGGTCATCAAGTCAAATCGTGAATTACCCAGGCAAAGATGAATCTGACATGGAGTGCACTGATGCACAGCCACTGATAGTTGATTCTGCTGGTACATTCACTCAGAGCACTACATTGTCCTCGCTGTGTACTGAGCCAGAATCTGATCCAGATGAAACTCAAGTGCCCCTTCCCGCATACTATACCACCAAACACGGTGACAAAGAGGAAGGTGCACATGACATTGAAGAGGAGGTGATGGATGACCCAGTTGTTGACCCAGATTGGCATCCATTGGGGGTAGAGTGTACCGCTGCCAATAGCTCAGAAGAGGAGGAGGAGCATCCCCAGCGGGCATCGACATCGCAACAGTTGTTATCTGGCAGGCCCGGAGCAGTCCAAAATGGGTTACAAAAACCAAAACAATTGCAGGACAGCTTGGCCAGACGGTCAAAAAAGCACAGCGTGCCAGGCCTCAAACTGTCTTCCCTAGTAGGAAGAGTGCAGTGTGGCACTTTTTTGAACAAAATCCTAATGATCAGGCAAAGGTAATATGTAAGAAGTGCGCAAAGACCATTAGCCGAGGGAAAAATCTGAGAAATGTGAATACCAGTTGCATTCTAAGACATTTATCCACCATGCACTTGCAAGCATGGATGGACTACCAAAACTCACGTACCACATGTGCTACTGCTCCCAAAGAAGGTAGTCAGCAACGCAACATTGTTTCCCCCACTGTAAGTCCACCGGTTAGCACACCACTAGCAGCAAATGTTGAGTTGTCGTCGCAAGGGCAAATCAGTCAGGGAATCATACTGTTATTGCAACGAAAGACTGAATCTAGGCCATCAGAAAGAACACCAACTCCATCACCATCATCAACCCTCTCTCAGTCCGCCATGTCCACAGCTACTTCCACCATATCCAGCTCTCAAGTCCAGCTCACCCTACCAGAGACTATGAGTAGGATAAAAAAGTACTCATCCTCTCATCCGCGTACACTGGGTTTGAACACCCACATTGCCAAACTAATCTCGTTAGAGATGATGCCCTATCGGTTGGTTGAAAGCGCAGCTTTCCGCAAACTAATGGCCTACGCAGTACCACGCTATGAACTACCCAGTCACCACTTCTGTTCTCGCAAAGCCATCTCAGCCCTTCACCTTCATGTGAAAGACCGCATTGTCCATGCACTCAAGCTGTCTGTGAGTGGAAAGGTGCACCTCACAACTGATGCATGGTCCAGTAGGCATGGCCAGGGCCGTTACGTGTCCATCACTGCGCACTGGGTTAATGTGGTGGATGCAGGGTCCACAGGGGACAGTGGTGGTGGCACAGTTCTGCCTAGCCCACGGTATAGGAAACAGTTGGCTGTAGACGTTCGACCCTCCTCCTCCTCCTCCAGAAGCGAAAGCTGGTCCACAGAGAGCAGTCGCACGAGCACTGCATCCGCAGTTGACAGTGTTGCAAACGAGGTGTCCCCCTATCGATCAGCTAGTGGAAAGCGTCAGCAGGCTGTGTTGCAGATGATGTGTTTGGGTGACAGACACACCACAGAGGTACTGGCCGACTACTTTCAGCGACAAACTGAGGCATGGCTGGGCAGTCTACATCTTGAGGCAGGCAAGGTAGTTAGTGATAACGGCCGGATTTTTGTGGCAGCCATAACCCTTTCAAATCTCAGACACATACCTTGCTTGGCTCACACCTTGAACCTGGTGGTGCAGTGCTTCCTCACTAATTATCCTGATTTAACAGGCCTGCTCCTTAAGGTTCGAAGACTGTGCTCGCACATCTGCCGTTTGCCACTACACTCCAGTTGTATGCAGAAGCTGCAGCGATTGCTCCACCTTCCCAAGCACCGCCTAATTATCGATGTTGCAACAAGGTGGAACTCCACCCTGCACATGGTTGAGCGGCTGTGTGAGCAAAGGCAGGCCGTAATGCATTTGTGGGAGGACACACGGGCATGCACTTTGAGGGCAGACATGGAGTTGACAGGTGTGCAGTGGTCAAAGCTGAAAGACCTCTGTAAAGTCCTTCAGTGTTTTGAGGAATGCACACGACTGGTAAGCGCAGACAACGCCATCATAAGCATGAGCATCCCACTTATGCGGCTGCTCATGCAAACTTGGACTCACATTAAGAAGCAGGCGTCTGCAGCCGAAGTTGTTGAGGAGGAAGAGGAGGAGGGAAGCCTTGATGACAGTCAGCCATTGTCTGGTCAGGGAACTGTCGTGGACGAAGTGGAGGAAGAAGAGGAAGAGGAGGAGGATGATAATGGGGATGATTATTTAGGGGAGGAGGATGCTTCTCGTGGGGCAAGAGAAAATGTTGGCTTTGCAAGGTCTGGTAGAGGGTTTGTGCGTGACTGGAGGGATGTGGATTTGCCAGAAAGTGCTCCTCCACCCAGCACTTGCAGTGCATCATTGACACCGGGAACATTGGCCCACATGTCAGATTATGCCTTGCAGATCCTAAAAAGGGACCCCCGCATTGCCAAAATGATGAACGATGATGACTACTGGTTGGCCAGCATCCTGGATCCACGCTATAAAGGCAAATTCCAAAACATCATGCCACAGGAGAACCTTGACCTAATATTGGCTAACAAACAAGCTAATCTGGTAAACCGGTTGGTTGAGGCATTCCCAGTACACAGCAGCGATGATGGTTCTCACACGAGCCGTAGGGGCCGGGGCCAACTTGGAAGCGGTGTTGGTGTGGGACACATCAGAAGTGGCGTTGGAGACAGGGGTTTCATGACCATGTTGTGGACTGATTTTTCAAGTCACGCTCACACGACTGGTAATACTGCATCGATTGAAAGTGACAGGAGACAGCACTTGTTAAGTATGGTTACAAACTACTTTTTCTCCCATATCGATATTCTCCCTCACAGGTCATTCCCATTTGACTATTGGGCAGCTAAACTGGACACCTGGCCTGAATTGGCACAATATGCCTTACAGGAGCTCGCATGCCCAGCTGCAAGTGTGCTATCGGAAAGAGTCTTCAGTGCTGCTGGATCAATACTGACAGAAAAAAGGACCCGTCTGTCAACCCAAAATGTGGATGATTTAACCTTCATTAAAATGAACCATGCATGGGTTTCCAAGGATTTTGTCCCACCTTACCCTGATGACACATAGGTTCCAGAAAAATTGTTTTCTTTGGTCCGCCTGTTCCTGGGACTTGACCAATTTCGCCTTTAGCAGCAGGTGAATGTCCCACATCAACATATGGCATTTTTTAAACCTCCCTAACTGGGCAGCCTCCTCCCCCCAATGGCAGGGGTCACCACCGAGCGCACACAACCGTGCGAGTGCCATTGCCCTGAACAGGTGGGTGGGTTGACTCGTGGGCGCGGGCACTGGTACAGGGTCCCTCATAGTGCAGTCGAGTGTCTATGACGGTGGTGGTGCACACCCGCCGTCAGACACACCGCCGTACTATGAGGGGCCCAGTGCCAGTGCTGATGCCCACGAGTGGGCCCTCCTTGCTTGGGCAGGGCCCCAGCATTTGCAATGTTTACCTCTCCCTACTCCTCCGCTGTGTAGTCTGGGCTGTCAAATCCATCACTGGGACTGGCACTTCAAATTTGGTGAACTGATAGAAGATGATGGTTAAGACGTAGCTATGCCCTGTCCCGCTGGCTGGGATCTAGCTTCAGATGATCAATGGCTTCCATTTCTTATGGACGTCGACTCACAATGAGATGCAGTGGTGGTTTCTCATCAGCTTTAACAGTTTTCCTACCTACAGATGTGTGACATTCCAGCCACATTTTTAAATGTGCCCTCCCTCTCATGCCAATCCAATTGAATCGCCTACAGCCTGTGGCTTCTGTGTTTTGCACTCCAAAGTTACGTGACAGATCATGAAGGCAGTGAGCACCATGTTTACATCTCTCCCTGTGATCAAAATTATATGGATAAGAGTAATGGTGATGGGATCAATGGTACTGCGAGACAGCAACACTTTCTTCACAAAGAAAGGTTTTTGCTGTGTCCACACACTAATTAATTGAGGGTCAGCATTGCCTCTGAGAATTGTGACGGAAGTTGTTCCCGTGAATAGTAATTCGTAGATTTCTGCAGTCACTAGACTTTAGGTAAATAATTGTATGCATCTAATTTCCTATTGCAGAGAGTCTGGGCTGTCTTACTGAGACAGAAATATAAATGAAGATTTAAAAATACCACCAAAAGTGTATCATGGTGTACGCTTGAAATACATTTCCTTTTTTCTAGTTTTTAGATTGTTGTGTAATCCATGCAGATAACACGGAGATTTTAAATGTTTAAACTATGCTCTACATACCTGCTATCCAGTGATAATGTACCCTATCTCAACTTTGTACAATCTGGTTTAATCCATACTGGGCCTGAGACCGTCTGAGCCTGCCTCCTGATCGATACACACAGGTTTTTAATGTGTAAACTATGCAACATATATACGTGTTATCCGGTGAAACTGTACCCTTTATCAACTTTCTCGTATCTTGTAGAATCCATACTGGGCCTGAGAACGGCTGCAGAGCTGTTAAGCAAGCTACAGCACCTGTGGTTTGGACACATAATGTTTTGCATTTTTTCTGGAATGGCGGTTAGGCCGAAATCAGGAATTGCTGTTGACCTGCACTTACTGGGAAATCATCGTCCACGGCGAATAATTGGAATCCCAGATCCCCATCACTAACAGTATTCAGCGGGTTATCTGCACCTGTAAGCGACAAAAAATGGTCCTTTCAGTGCAGCGCGCATGTAGCCCTGGACATGGAAGGCCATGATAGCCCTGTTATTGCTTGATCGCGCATGCCAGAGCCTCGCGTATCCCTCTAGTAAGCTTTACGCGTACCGCAGGGGCATGCCGGAGTCTCGTTCGTTAACGGAATAAAGCTGACAAATCGCTAGCACAACTACAAACGGACATACCACACCACACACACAATCGACAAAGCTGTCAATGTGTGCATATTTTTTTGAGGTGGCATGGTTGTGGTTTCCCGGGTGGAGTCCAATTAAGCCGCAGGCTCCACTCCTGGTGGTGCCCTTTTGGACATTCCTTTAAGGTTCAGCTTTGCAATCATACTGCCCCCAGAAAGCAAACACTTTGGCTTCATGGACGCTGTTTGGAGGTTCATGGGAATAACGCCAGTTGCCTTAATTTATTGGTGGGAAGTACGACGGTATATGATCGTGTTCGTTTTCAGATTTTGTTTTTTTGGGTTTGGTTTTTACATTTTTAGTCCAGACTTTCTTAACTTCATAAGGGCATGACAAGCCTAGATCTGTGTCTCCTCCACCTCCTCCTTTTACTCCTTCACCTCTTTTGTAAATGTAGTTGCTCTTTTCCATTTGTTATTTTTGGCCTCTGAGCATTTTGTCGGCTTTGGGACACCTTTTAAGGTGTTTTGTAATTGTTTTCTATGTGTTAGTATGTGTTTGTCTGCCATTGTTTTCAGTGTGGTTCGACAAACTTGCCTCCTGTGCGACGAACCAAAACACTAGTGGGGTGGCTCAACACTACTCATGATATATAGACATACATTGTTAATGTTTAAACTATGCTAAATATACCTGCTATCTGATGATACTGTACACTTTGTCTACTTTTTATGTTCTTGTCTAATCCATACTGAGCCTGGGAGTGTCTCTGTGTGACTGATGGAATATATATGGAGATTGACAATTATCCTTTGACTGAATAGAGCTGTACGCTTCTGATACAGTACCATATATATGATGTTATTTTGTGTCTATTTTGTGCTAAATTTGGAAGTTTGGTGGAAGAGGCCGCTGACTTGGGCGTGGGGGGGGGCAGCTGGTGCTGATGGTGGTGGTGCGTCTGCTGGTAGTGGCAAAAGTACAATAGCAGCTAAGGCAGGAGGTGTTGAGCCTGCATCATGGTCTGTCTACGGAACGCCTGGAAGGCTACCTTTTCTGGGAGTAGGTTAACCGTTTTTAAAGCCAGAGCATGAGGAACTGGTTTGGGCTTACATTGCCGAAACAGACTCCAGCAAATATGCCCTCCTCTTCTGAAGTTTCAAAAAATGCAAGCACTGAGTCGTCAAGTGCTGGCTCCTGGTCAGGAAGAACCCCTTTCCTTGTGTACTGCACCCCCACCCAAAGTGAATGATGCAGCAGGCCAAACTTCACATTAGTCCATGTAGCTCTTTCTATCATACCATGCATGGGTTGTCAAGTCAAATCGTCAATTCCCCAGTCCAAGATGAATCTGACATGGAGTGTGGGTGGCCAGGCAGGGCAGTTGTCATGATCCAGTGTTGGATCTGGCAGTATTAAAAGCACAAAGTGAACTTTTTTTTACTTTGGTTAAGTTCAAAGGTGTTTTGACTGTCCCCGGTGGTGGTGAGTGGTATCGCACCTTAGCTTTAGTTTTAGGTTAATGTGCACTTAATTATAATTCAGGTGTTGGACTCTATAAATGGGTCTCAGGGTGTTCACTCACGGCTGGTGATATTCATTGATTTCTTGCTGAGTTGTTGGAGAGCCTGGTGGAAGGATGGAGCGGGATAGGAGTCCTGCGCAGTCAGCCAGAGAGAATGAGTGCCAGCTAATGGTTTCTGCAGGAAGGACTGGCATGGCTTGGTGGAGTCGCAGTTTATGGTGTCGGCGGGAAGTGCGGGTATGGCTTAGAGGAGTGTCGACTAGGAAGAGAGTTGCACTCAGCATGCTCTACTTGGTTGCTGAGAACTGGACTCAAGCATGCTTGGATTCTTGGCAGAGGCTGGACTCATCTTGGGACTCTGTGTACTGGACTGCTGCAAGTGGTGATGGACTCTGCTCCAAGGCTGCACTAAGGTGAAGGGTCCTGTTATGGTGATGGATCCGGGTGGAGGAGAAGACGCACGCAGGTGGTGGGCTCTGTTGCTAGGAGCGCACGCAACAGAGCAAAGCTAAGTGGTGTTTCCCCTGTATTGTCTCTTTCCTCATGTGTGTTATTAGTGCAGTGGTGGGATTAGTCTCCGCACCGACCCATTCCCTAGTGAGGGTTTAGGGTCAGGGTGAGCAAGGGCGTTAAGGTACGCGTGCGGCGACAGGTGCGGAGCCTGTATAGGGAATGTAAGGAGTGCAGGGACACTGGCTCAGGGGAGCTTAGGAGGTCTCCACGTCCCCCATTCCCTATCGCAGGGCCCACCATTGTTAAAGTTTCCCAGGTTCCCCTTTATTATTTAAATGCGCCTTACTGGAGGCGGGGTTTCCAGATTTATTGTATAACGTGTAATACCTAAATTCACCAGGTGGAGGCGGTGTATCCACCTGCACGTTTTATTATTTAAATGCGCCCCACTGGAGGCGGTGTATCCATGGTCACGTGTGTTATGGGTCCGCCTTGCGGTATCATCTTCGTCCTGACACACGTGATCATGACAGCAGTGGGGTTAATCGGTACCGGAACGGTGTCTCCCTGGGATGTGTCACAGTGGTGGTGCCCCTTTCCGTGGCCCTGGGCGTCCATGCAAAGGGGTTAACTACGTTTAGAGGTGAATGATACGTGACGCCACCTGTGGTTTCTGAGTAGATTGACCAGCGCTGCAGTGGCGCTTCTCTGGAACAGAAGTTGTGATGCAGCTAAGATGTAGAAGCCTTGCACAGGTATGGCCGTTGTCACAGGGCACATGAAAGAGTTGGTAGATGGTGTGCAGTGCAGGATGTAGCAGAGCCGTGCGCCAGGCGCAGGAGAAAGAGGACAGAAACAGTCATGCAGTTCCTTTACCTGTACTTGGTAAGTGCCATCCAGGACCCAGAGTACAGATGGAGAAGGAGTTGGTCAGCCCGGAAGCCAATTTGGAATTCTTTCTCTGCAGATAGGTAGTGTGGCCTCCGTTCTAGCGCTTATCTGAGGTACTCGCAGTGCTGAGTTCAATGAAGTTCCCCCTGTTGACTCTCTCTTGGAACTTTCTCGTATGGCAGGCAGTCGTAGCCTTTTCCTTCTGGCTCCCACACGTCGCTGCGGTTTCTGCTGCAGGAACGTCAGTGTCCCTACATACTCGGAGACTGGAATCCGGACCATGCGCTCAAGCTAGGAGTGAGCTTTAACTCTGCTCATCCTCCAGCTCCCCTTCTCACATCCACACACTTCCCCTTCCCTTCACAGACTGCCCTAACTTACCTCCTCCCGACCACAGACAGCAGCTCCTCAGCAGTCAGGTCCAGAGGTCTCCCTGCTGGCCTGGAGTGGGAAATGTGCTGTGTGTTGGTTTAATTGCTAGAGAGATCCTTCGTTGATCCCAAGCATGACATCACACTCCCTAGGAGGAAGGTAATGCCACTATGGCGACTGTACTCCTGGGGGCGCCACAAGTGCACTGAGGCCCAGCCACTGCTAGATGATTCTGCTGGTACATTGACCCAGACCACTACATTCCCCTCGCACTCTACACAGCCTGAATGTGACCCAGATGAAACTCAGGTTACCCTTCCCATATAGTGTACCACCTTACACGGTGACAAAAAGGAAGGTGCATCTGAAACTGCAGGTTTGGCCCACCCGCCGTCAGACACACCGCCGTACTATGAGGGGCCCTGTGCCAGTGCCGTCGCCAACGAGTGGGCCCCCCCGCTTGCTCTGGATCACAGCACTTGCAAAGTTGAAATACTTACCTCTCCCTGCTACACCGCCATGACGTCTTCCGCGTTTCCTGACAGTGATATTCTGATCAGAGAGCGCAATGACATCACGTCTGTACGCCCAGACTAGTACAGGGATTCCCTAGCGAGGAGACATATTTGAGGAGACTTATTTAATTGTTTTCAATGTTGGAACATCAATTTTTGGGGAGCACTATACTCTGGAGAATGATATATGGGGCCCACCATACACTGGAGCATTCCAAAGGTGGACAACAGACACTGGAGCAGCATTTACAGGGCCCATTATACACTAGAGCATTAGAAATGGGGCCCATTATATATAGAGCATTATTTGGGCCCATAAAACAGTGGAGCTTCATCCATGCGGACCAACATACACTCACTGGCCACTTTATTAGGTACACCTGTCCAACTGTGTGTTAAGACTTAATTTCTAATCAGCCAATCACATGGCGGCAACTCAGTGCATTTAGGCATGTAGACATGGTCAAGACAATCTCCTGCAGTTCAAACCGAGCATCAGTATGGGGAAGAAAGGTGATTTGAGTGCCTTTGAACGTGGCATGATTGTTGGTGCCAGAAGGGCTGGTCTGAGAATTTCAGAAACTGCTGATCTACTGGGATTTTCATGCACAACCATCTCTAGGGTTTACAGAGAATGGTCCGAAAAAGAAAAAAAATCCAGTGAGCGGCAGTTCTGTGGCCGGAAATGCCATGTTGATGCCAGAGGTCAGAGGAGAATAGGCAGACTGGTTCGAGCTGATAGAAAGGCAACAGTGACTCAAATTGCCACCCGTTACAACCAAGGTAGGCAGAAGAGCATCTCTGAACGCACAGTGCGTCGAACTTTGAGGCAGATGGGCTACAGCAGCAGAAGACCACACTGGGTACCACTCCTCTCAGCTAAGAACAGGAAACTGAGGCTACAATTTGCACAAGCTCATCGAAATTGGACAGTAGAAGATTGGAAAAACGTTGCCTGGTCTGATGAGTCTCGATTTCTGCTGCGACATTCGGATGGTAGGGTCAGAATTTGGCGTAAACAACATGAAAGCATGGATCCATCCTGCCTTGTATCAACGGTTCAGGCTGGTGGTGGTGGTGTCATGGTGTGGGGAATTTTTTCTGGGCACTCTTTGGGCCCCTTGGTACCAATTGAGCATCGTTGCAACGCCACAGCCTACCTGAGTATTGTTGCTGACCATGTCCATCCCTTTATGACCACAATGTACCCAACATCTGATGGCTACTTTCAGCAGGATAATGCGCCATGTCATAAAGCTCGAATCATCTCAGATTGGTTTCTTGAACATGACAATGAGTTTACTGTACTCAAATGGCCTCCTCAGTCACCAGATCTCAATCCAATAGAGCATCTTTGGGATGTGGTGGAACGGGAGATTCGCATCAGGGATGTGCAGCCGACAAATCTGCGCCAACTGTGTGATGCCATCATGTCAATATGGTCCAAAATCTCTGAGGAATGCTTCCAGCACCTTGTTGAATCTCTGCCACGAAGAATTGAGGCAGTTCTGAAGGCAAAAGGGGGTCCAACCCCTTACTAGCATGGTGTACCTAATAAAGTGGCCAGTGAGTGTATATTGTAGCATTATGTGGAGCTCATCATATACTGTTTCAAACATTATATGGTACCAATGATTCTGTATGGTGAAATATATGGGCCTCATTACTCTGTATAGCGCACTATGCGGTGGCCATGATACTGTATGGAGTAAGATACTGTCCGTTTTTGGAGCTTTTGGAGAATTTAAAATGGATATCAGTCATGAGATGTAAAAAGTGAAGTATTTTTAATTGTACTATACCGCTATTTCTCTGCCGTATTGGAGCATCATGAGTTGTAGTATGTGTTAAAGTGGCGCTCTTTGGCCCAGGGCACATGAAAACCTGAAGCCAGCCCTACCCCCCACAAATTTATCCAAATAACCCCCATTTTTCAGTGCGTAACTAGTATTATGAAGTAAATTAAGGTTGAAAATCTTCAGTAATAAGATTTGATGTTTTTGGCATTCAAAAGGGCACTGTAGGTGTGTTTCCTGGCCTCCACTCCCTGCCGACTTTGCTTTCCCATTGACTTGCATTGGGTTTCGTGTTTTAGTTGGCCTTCGACTTTTCACAAAAATCGGCCGATTTCATTAGACCCGACTTTTGCGAAAATCGGGTTTCATGAAACCCGACTCGACCCAAAAAAAGGCAAAGTCGCTCAACTCTATGTGTCATTATTTCAATTAAAGGACTTTAATTGAAAAATAACTATAACATAGTTTGATAAAGGACACCTTGAGCATTTGAATCGCGTAACTATATCTTGCCATGTGAACTTTGCCATTGACATGGTTTTTTAAGAATCATTTTCTAATAAATTTTTGGATGCAAAGAAGCTGGAAAACATCTCCTTGTTATCATTAATATCAACCCACAGCTGTCTGTGTAGTCTTTGCTGATTTTAATTTATATGGGGACCCTACGTAATTTATTTGGGTCCCCATAAATTCACCAGGAAAGGGTAAGCAAACAGCTGTGAGCTGTTATTAATAGCTTAGGAACTTTTTGGGATATTGTTAGTGATAGGCGTACCCCTGGATGTTTGGGTCCTGAGGATTCTGTCGAACAGTTAAATCAGTTTGGTTGGGCTACCAGAAAAGTACCTGTACCCAAACCTGGAACCTATTAAAATTAATTAGGGTCCCGAACATCCATTGTTTGCTGTGCTTTAATCTGCATGACAGAATGGCAAACACTGGCTCTGATCGGCGATAAGATTATTACTACTAGTCAGAGAGCTGCCATTGACTCTGTTAGATGACAGCATGAGCCATCAGCTGTGACTGGAGATACAAAGCTTAACTCCTGTCACAGGCATCGGCTGATGGAAGTATTCATCATCTGGCTCCTGCTCTATAAATAACAAAAAAATTTAAAAAATGGAGTAGGTTCCCCTCTATTTTTTGATGACCAGCATAGGAAAACTGACAGCTGCAGGCTGAAACCCTCAGCTGTCAGCTTTATCATGGCTGGTTTTAATTTATATGGGGACCCTACGTAATTTATTTGGGTCTCCATAAATTCACCAGGAAAGGGTAAGCAAACAGCTGTGAGCTGTTATTAATAGCTTAGGAACTTTTTGGGATGTTGTTAGTGATAGGCGTACCCCTGGATGTTTGGGTCCTGTGGATTCTGTCGAACAGTTAAAAACAGTTTGGTTGGGCTACCAGAAAAGTACCTGTACCCAATCCTGGAACCTATTAAAATTAATTAGGGTCCCGAACATCCATTGTTTGCTGTGCTTTAATCTGCATGACAGAATGGCAAACACTGGCTCTGATCGGCGATAAGATTATTACTACTGGTCAGAGAGCTGCCATTGACTCTGTTAGATGACAGCATGAGCCATCAGCTGTGACTGGAGATACAAAGCTTAACTCCTGTCACAGGCATCGGCTGATGGAAGTATTCATCATCTGGCTCCTGCTCTATAAATAACAAAAAAATTTAAAAAATGGAGTAGGTTCCCCTCTATTTTTTGATGACCAGCATAGGAAAACTGACAGCTGCAGGCTGAAACCCTCAGCTGTCAGCTTTATCATGGCTGGTTATCAAGAATAAAGGGGTCCCCATGGCATGTTTTGAAATTATTTAAATAAATATTTTTCAAAAATGGCATTGGAGTACCATACCAATTTTGACAAGAAATTTCTCACTAACTATGGTATTAGTAATGGAGAGGCATCTTATAGACACTTCACCATTACTAACCCATGGGTGTAATGTCATCTGACAATACAAAGGTGAAATCAACCCAACAAATATTACCCCATTTGCCACTGCCACAGGACAAGTAGGTAGTGCTGAGCACAGTGCCAAAATTGGCACATCTAATAGATGTGCCTTTTCTTGGGAGGTTGTGTGCTGCTATTTTTTAGGCTGATGAATTCCATATTCATGGCCCATTACCAGTGCCCCACTGTCTGTTTGAACTTAGCTAATTGTCAAAAACTGGGAGGACTCCGCACTGTTTTTAAAATTATTATTTAAATAATTTAATAATGGCATGGGACCAATCTATTCTTGATAATCAGTCAAGACTAAGCTGACAACTGATGTTTGCATCCTGCACTGTCAGTTTTACCATGTTGGTTATCAAAAATAGAGGGGAACCAAAGCCATTTTTTTTACTTACTTATTTACAGTGCAGGTAACTGCTCTTGCAGTTATCAGCGACAACAGGAGTAGGCTTTTGGGAACAGCATGGGAACCACAGCGCTCTGACAGGTGATAATGATCTTACCGCAGATCAGAGCCACTGGTATTTCCCGCGCTGTCATGCAAATGAGTGTGAGAAACACCCAATGTTTGGGGTGATGAATCTGAATAGTAACATGGACTTCCTGGAGAAGCCCAAGTTCGGGGTCTGTACCTGAACAGCAGGAGTCCGATACGCATCCCAAACTTTACAGTTCTGGTTTACCTATCTCTCAATATTGTTCTCTTTCCCAGATTATTAACATCAGTGGGCTTTCCCTCTGCTGGTTATGAAAAGCCCATGCCATTTTTTAAAATTCTTTATTTTACACAGGAGGGACACAGCTGCTGCTGAATACATCTCCCATCATTGTCACCTGGCTGCACTGATTTCAGGGAGAGGAAGCAACAATGATGAGAGCTACCTTCAGCAAAATGGTGCCTGGGAACAGGGCACACTGTACTGCTTTTACCTGTCACACTGACTGCACACAAATGCCACATGGATGTGAAACATGGACACAGACAGCAAAAGGACACACAGATGCCATCTGGATGTCACATGCATACATTCGAATTGCACACAGACATGGACCACGGATTTCACCTCTCGTTTTTCCTGTACAGGAATCACCAGGAAATGTGAAGGACGATTCATTACCACTGTAAAACCACTTTTACTGTTCATAAGTTCAGGATTTTGAACATTTTTTTTCCTGATTCATGTTTTGAAAGACACCAGGTGGGAAAAAAAGGTGCATGTCACTTCTCTGAGGCAGCTCGTAATGAATTCTGTTTAAAACTAAGTTCTGTTGTAAGGAGATAGACTGGACCTCGGGTACCTGCATGCCTTGTCCGGAACTAGAAAGGCTTCATCTATTGTTCCCGAGGGGGAGCCTGAGTGGGGCGGCCCTTCCCCTGCTGCATGAGAGAAGCATCAGAGAGACGGAGCTTCCTGCTGACAGGAGGGGGCGGGGAGAGCTAGAAAAGGGCAGGGAGATAAAAGAAGAAAAAAAAGAGGAAATCTTACAGCTCCTTAAAAATTGGAAATTCTTTATTTAACAATAATGTTCTTCATAAAAACATCAATGCTCTGGGAAAGATCAGCAAGCAAGACAGGATGACAAAGCGACATGTTTCGATCACAAGAGTGATCTTTGTCCAAGCTTCTGCCATACCCGACTTTGTGCGACATCTTAAAAATTATGAGTTTAATTTAAAATTTACGTTTGTCAGTAGTCCAGATGTGATTTCTTTTTTGGATTTGAACTTGCAGTGCATTCATGGTCAGATCATTTCCACTAGTACTTTTGTGAAGCCTTTTTCCGGCAACACTGTCCTGCATGCAGGAAGTAGTCACCCTAAACACACTATAAGATCAGTACCAGTGGGAGAATTTATTAGGATCAAGCGCAATTGTAGTGATGCACATAAATTGGAGTCTGAGTTGGTGGTGTCAGCATTTAAATTAAAAAGAAGGAATTATCCAGAATGGTCTTTAACCCCGTAACCCTCAAGGGTGGTTTGCACGTTCAAGACCGTGCCAATTTTTACAATTCTGACCACTGTCCGTTTATGAGGTAATAACTCTGAAGCACTTCCATGGATCCTGGTGATTCTGACAATGTTTTCTCGTGACATATTATACTTCATGTTAGTTGTAAAATCTCATTCAAATAACTTGCGTTTATTTGTGAATAAAACGGAAATTTGGCAAAAATTTCGCAATTTTCCAAATTTGAATTTTTATGCCCTTAAATCACAGAGATATGGCACACAAAAAACTTAATAAATAGCATTTCGCACATGTCTACATTACATCAGCACAATTTTGGAACCAAAATTTTTTTTTGGTAGGAAGTTATAAGGGTTAAAAGTTGACCAGCGATTTTTCATTTTTGCAACACCATTTTATTTTTAGGGACCATATCACATTTGAAGTCACTTTGAGGGGTCTATGTGATAGAAAATACCCAAATGTGACACTATTCTAAAAACTGCACCCCACAAGGTGCTCAAAACCATATTCAAGAAGTTTATTAACCCTTCAGGTGCTTCACAGGAATTTTTTGAATGTTTAAAAAAAATGAACATTTAACGTTTTTTCACAAAAAATTACTTCAGGTCCAATTTTTTTATTTTACCAAGGGTAACAGGAGAAATTGGATGCAAAAGTTATTGTGCAATTTCTCCTGAGTACGCTGATACCGGATATGTTGGGGGGAACCACTGTTTCGGTGCATGGCAGAGCTCAGAAGGGAAGAAGCGCCATTTGACTTTTTCAATGCAAAATTGGCTGGAATTCAGATCGGACGACATGTCACGTTTGGTGAGCCCCTGATGTACCTAAACAGTGGAAACCCCCCACAAGTAACCCCATTTTGGAAACTAGACCCCCCCATGGAACTTATCTAGATATGTGGTGAGAACTTTGAAACCACAAGGGCTTCACAGAAGTTTATAACGTACAGCCGTACAATAAAAAAATCTTATTTTTTCCAAAAAATGATCTTTTCACCCCCAATTTTTATTTTTCCAAGGGTAACAGGACCCTAAAAGTTATTTTGCAATTTGTCCTGAGTATGCTGATACCCCAGATATGGGTGTAAACGACTATTTGGGCGCATGGCAGAGCTCGGAAGGGAAGCAGTGCCATTTGACTTTTTTGGCTGGAATGGAGATCGGACACCATGTCGCATTTGGAAATCCCCTGAAGTGCCAAAACAGTGGAAACCCCCCACAAATGACACCATTTTGGAAACTAGACCCCCCAAGGAACTTGTCTAGATGTGTGGTGAGAACTTTGAACCCACAAGGGCTTCACAGAAGTTTATAATGCCCGGGCGTGAAAATAAAAAAATCATATTTTTTTCCACAAACATGATCTTCTAGTCACCAATTTTTTTATTTTCCCAATGGTACCAGGAGAAATTGGACCCCAAAAGTTGTTGTCCAATTTGTCCTGAGTACGCGGATACCTCATATCAAGCAGATCAGTTTGGTGCCAGGGCAAAGCAGCATGCAGAGAGGTGACTGGCACTCTCTGCTTCATTTGTCCCCTGCACAGAGTACCGATGCTGTGAGGCGTCGCACAGAAAGAGCCCCGTTGCCTGTGGAGCCAAGCATGTACAGCAGCACTCCGGAGATAGAGACTGCTGCGGAGCCATGCAAAGCAGAGCAGGGTTCTATACCCCAGGCAGAACGGTGCAGAACCGAGCCGTGTACATAGAGCAGAGACGTGCACGCTGAATAGAGCTGAGCCAGCCTTGCAGCAGGAAGAGGGAGAAGAGCCATGTCCTGAGAACACCAGAAGCATGCGAGCCAGAGACTGTCATCGCCCGTCACCAACAGCGGGGACCAGAGAAAACGGGACATACAACGTGGGTCGGGTGACTGTCAGAAAGCAAGGCACAGAACACTCCGTGTTCGGGAGTATAACACACATGCCCCATATGAGTGATGGAGGACATGACAGACCCTTGTACCCTGACTGGCATGTTAAACAACTTCTGAGCCACATGGGGCTTGTATCAGATCGTGACCCCTTTTACCGTCAGCCACTTTGGGCTCGCTTGACTGAGACTGTGAGGAGAGTTGTGCAGACAGTAGTCGTGGCCCTTACTTTTGTAGGAAACTACAGTATATGGACTAGGGGCAGTAGAAGGTACTGGAGATCGACCACTGTCACAAGAAGACAGAGGTATTGTTGTCTGCTTGACCCCATTAATGAGGACACTGCGTCGGCCATTGCTGGCACCATTGAGTTCGCAGCCTTTAATACTGCTTAACTCTACCTCCCTGCACAGAGTATTTCCCCTGTAAATAAACTTGTTAACCCTTGCTCTGCGGTCTGCATACTATCACTGTATCCCGCATTCCTGCTTGTTACAAAATGCTTCAAGAAAAAAACACTCAAGTTATTTCAAAAACATTTTAAAACAGTTTCAGACAGCAAAATTCTCCTCCAAAGGCCACCCTGAAAAAGGAGCATTTCGTTAAACGATTTTCACTGGTAAACTAATTTTTTATTGTCTCTAAGAACTCAGTGTGCTCATACACTAACTATTAAGTATAAGCCCAAATTGAGTTTTTTCAGATGTCTAAAAACCACAAGTTTTCAAGCAAAAGCTGTATCAGGAATCTCTCACTTTGGGAGAGGTTTTAGGGGAGATTTTCTTTTGCTGAAGCTGTTTTTTGGCAGCCTTATTATTGGTCTGTGCCAAATTTAGAATGGTTTCCTCAAGATTCACTTCAAAGAAACAACACAACCTTTTCTTTTTTCCCCAGTTTTTCAACATCTCTATAGAAAAAAAGCTGAAAAGATCCTCATATGAACAGCAAAATCGATTTGATATAAATAAAGTTTTGAAATAGTTTTTCATGACTTTTTGATGCAGTTTTTGAGGAAAATTTCAAAGTTTGCACTCCAAAAAACAATAAAAGTTCAATGTGAACATGCACTCTAGTGGAATTATCAATGCTGAACCAGGGGAAAAAGTCACAAATCTAAACTCTAGTCCTGCAACACAGAGGTTCCCTTCACCACACCGGTAAGAATAAATAGACCTCAGCTTCTTCACTTTGATCCAACAATCAAATAGCTACCCTTCCCAGTATATTAGCATGATTAGACAGGTTTAGAGTTGACAAAAGCAGAGGTACACATTTTATTTTGTCTGTATTCAGCTGCCAAACTAACTTATAGCAATTTATACCAATCAAAAAGTAATTTATTAAGGGGTGGAAACATATGGTATTAGAAATATAATGCATGCATTATGAGATGTCCACCACTTAATATTCAAGATCTGTCCTAAGACTACAAATTAATAGGTATTAGGTTCCATGTAATGAGAAATTTCTTTTTTAAAACCAGATTAAGCTATCAAATAGGGCCTGGCAACTTTTCAAAGACATTTCCTGACCTTCTAGTATTCTGGCCCACATTAAATTTTAACAAGGTGCTATATATCTGGAAAGTCTATTAGAATGCCACAGCAAAGTATGTAGTCATTTTCTCATCAGATTACTCAAGCAAAAAAGGGAACTATCCAAAATAATGACATATTTTAATTAGGTGAATGATAAAAAAAAATGCAGCTTAAATAACTGGGTGCTGAACAACTATATGGAATCAGCACACCAATATTAGATTTTTATGCACAATTTATACAATGTCAACAATATTATTTTTCCTGTGTTGAAGTATTATACAATATAAATGCTTACAGTTGGTGATGTAGAAGGAAGAGATTGACAATTCAGAGTACACCACGCTGCTGTGTAAAGAAGCAGTTTCAGATTATGTAGTTTTTATTTTACATGTTTCATGCACACATAGAGCTTTTTTTCAAAAACAAACTACACACCACTGTCTCCTTAGCTTTTTTTCTCACCAGTTGCTGATGGGAGGATCATTTGAAATTCAAATTCAACAGTTTGCACAGATTTTAAAAAGAAATTTGATTCTTAATGAAGTTACTTATTGAAAATTGGATGTTCTTTATTATATTACAGAGTCTCTTTAGACCCAAGAGTCAAGAGTATAATAAATGTAAGTAAAAAAAACTAATTTACCTCTCCCTTTACTTCTATGGTCTATCTGATAATTAATGCCAGCCATGGTCCTCTTTTTCTATTCCTTATCTGCCACTTCTTCATCATAAAGCATAACGAGAGAGCCAAGTTTCTCCAAAATCCAAATGGGAATAAGAGTGTTTCAAAACTTTCCACACTTTCTACTTCTTATTACAATCATAAAATCATGACTAAAAGTGTTGGCCCCTTGAAATTGTTACAGAAAATGAAGTATTTCAACAAAAAATTATAGCAATTATACATGTTTTACTATACACATGTTGATTTCCTTTGTATGCATTGGAACCACACAAAAAATAAAGAAAAAAAAGGGAAAATTGGACATAATCCCACACAAAACCCCAAAAATGAGCGAGATAAAATTGTTGGCACTTTTCCAAAATTGTGGTTAATTAACTTTGTTTCAAGCATGTTATGTAAGAGGTATGGAGAATATGAAAATCACACCTGAAATCAAATACAAAGGGAGAAGTTGACTGAACCTATGCATTGTGTGTCTGTGTGCCACATTATGCATGGAGAACAGAAAGAGGAGAAAAGAACTGTCTGAGGACTTGAGAACTCAAATTGTTGAACAGTATCAGCAATGTTATGAATGGGTCACCGAGGAGAAAAAAAGCAAAACAAGCTGAGTCACAGAAAACCAGAGAGGTTGGTAACTATGCAGATTGCAGATCCCTGATCCTACCACGCAACTAGCAGCAGCCGTGGAGCGTACCTACGATGTCCCTAGATGCTTCGTCATAGCCGGAGGACTAAATAAGCCTGAAGCATGAAAAGGGGAAAATTAACTGCCCCAGAGCAGACCCCACAGGAATAGATAGCCCCCACACATGTATTGACGGTGAAACAAGATGAAGGCACAAAAACAGGCAGGAAAATAGGCTGAGCAAATGATGGGGCCCAAACTAGGGAGGAAAGGAAAGACACTGTCTGCAACCTGCAAAAAACATACAAAAATAATGTCCAACACTTCTGATAGCAAAATTAACCCTGAAGTCACTAGACTTCTCCCACTATATCAGCACTCTGAAATATTCTGAGACAGAGCAAAAAGAGACCAAACTAGTAAGGGGCAAAAAGCAAATTGGCAAAATACTGATAAATAAGAGTGGAAATTCAGCACAGCCCCCAGCCGGGGCTGGCTGACCACACCAAAAAACTGAATAGACCAACAAAATCAAGTGTGAACATTAGCAGAAAAACTTAGCTTTAGATGACTGGAACAGAGCTGAAAACCAAGAGCTGACAAGCCAGAAGGAATCACCAGCAACTGAATAGGGTGTCGGCTGTCTTAAATCCAATCTGAGACTCCTGAGGTCCAATCGTCATACTCATTCTCAGATGGCAGATCTCCACCGATCAAATCAGGTTCACTACCTCCTGTAACCACCAGAGGGAGTCTGGAAGGAGAACTCACAACTGGTGAACCAGAGAATGAACTCACAACAGTGCCCCCCCTTGAGGAGGGGTTACCGAACCCTCATCCACGCCACCAGGCCGATCAGGATGGGCCCGGTGAAAAGCACGAACCAATCTATTGGCATGAATATCGGAGGCAGAGACCCAAGAATTATCCTCCCGACCATAACCCTTCCATTTGACCAAATACTGGAGTCTCCGTCTAACCAAACGAGAATCCAATATTTTGTCTACCTCATATTCCACATTGCCTTCAACACACAGAGTCAGGAGGTGCTGCCATAGGAACCACTGGCTCAACAAACCTCTTCAACTGAAATTTGTGAAATACGTTATGGATCTTGAATGTAACTGGAAGAGCCAATCGAAACGAAACAGGATTAAGAATTTCCAAAATCTTATAAGGACCAATAAATGTTGGCTTAAATTTAGGAAATGCAACCTTCATAGGAATATTCTTAGACGACAACCAAACCATATCACCCACTTTAAACCGGGGACCAATGGTCCTATGCCGGTTGGAAAATCGCTGAGCCTTTTCCTGAGAGTGACAACTTATCCACCACTTGGTCCCATATCTGCTGCATTCTCTTAACCACAGTGTCCATAACTGGGCAGGATGAAGATTCCACTTGCCCTGAAGAGAATCGAGGATGAAACCCAAAATTACAGAAAAAGGGTGACATCAAAGTGGCAGAACTAGCTCTATTGTTCAGTGCGAATTCGGCCAAGGGCAAAAATGAGACCCAATCATCCTGATCAGCAGATATAAAACATCTCAAATAAGACTCCAAGGTCTGGTTTGTTCTCTCAGTCTGTCCATTGGTCTGGGGATGAAACGCGGAGGAGAAGGATAACTGAAATCCCAGATTGGAACAAAAGGCTTTCCAGAATCTGGAAACAAACTGGACTCCTCTGTCGGACACAATGTTCTCAGGAATCCCATGTAACCGATCCACCTGTTGTAAAAACAAGGGCACCAACTCAGCGGAAGATGGCAACTTTGGGAGTGGTACAAGAAGGACCATCTTCGAAAATCTATCACAAATCACCCAGATAACAGTCATTCTCTGAGAGACAGGAAGATCAGAAATAAAATCCATTGAGAAATGGGTCCATGGCCTCTTGGGCACCGGCAAGGGCATCAGCAACCCACTAGAACGAGAACAGGGTTTAGACCGAGAACAAGTCCTACAGGACTGTACAAAATTCCTGACGTCACGAGATAAGGCAGGCCACCAAAAGGACCGACTCACCAAATCTCTGGTACCAAAAACACCTGGATGACCAGCCAATGCGGAGCAATGAATTTCAGACATCACTCTCTTTCTCCAATGGTCAGGAACATACAATTTTCCCATAGGGCAGCGCTCAGGTTTATCCTCCTGAAATTCCTCCAGGGCGCGTCTCAAATCGGGCGAAATGGCAGAAAGAACTACCCCCTCACCTAGGATGGTAGTAGGCTCGGTCACACTAAGAGAATCAGCAAAGAAACTCCTAGAAAGGGCGCCTGCCTTAACATTCTTAGTACCCGGAAGAAAAGAGACCACAAAATTAAAACGCATGAAAAACAAGGCCCATCTAGCCTGTCTAGGATTCAAGCGTTTGGCCGACTCCAGATAAATCAAATTCTTGTGATCGGTGAGGACCACAACTTGATGTCTAGCTCCCTCCAACCAATGTCTCCACTCCTCAAATGCCCACTTCATGGTCAACAATTCCCGATTCCCCACGCCATAATTGCGTTCAGATGGGGAGAACTTTTGAGAAAAGAAGGCACAGGGATTCGTCTTAGAAGTCACAGGGTCTTTTTGGGACAGAACAGCTCCTGCACCAACCTAAGAAGCATCTACCTCCACCTGAAATGGAAGTGAGACATCAGGTTGCCGTAAAACTGGAGCTGAAGTAAATCTCTGCTTAAGCTCCTGAAATGCTGAGATAGCCTTAGGAGACCAATTCAGCACGTCAGCGGCCTTCTTGGTCAGATCAGTCAGTGGTTTGACAATACCAGAAAAATTACCAATAAATTTACAATAGAAATTAGCAAAACCCAAAAACTTCTGGAGGGCCTTCAAAGAAGTAGGCTGAACCCAATCATAAATGGCCTGTACCTTGGCCGGGTCCATTTCAATAGTCGATAGAGATAAGATAAATCCCAAAAATGAAATCCTCTGTACACCAAAGAGGCATTTTGATCCCTTAACAAACAGGGATTTCTCCCTCAAAATCCAGAACACCGTCCGGACGTGTTCCACATGAGAATCCCAATAACTAGAAAAGATCAAAATATCATCCAGATAGATGATCAAAAACTTATCCACAAAGTCACAGAAAATATCATTCGTAAAGGACTGGAAGACAGAAGGGGCATTAGTGAGCCCAAAAGGCATCACCAGGTGCTCAAAATGTCCCTCCGCAGTATTAAACGCCGTCTTCCATTCATCCCCGTGCTTGATTCGAATAAGATTTTACGCCCCCCTGAGGTCAAGCTTAGTAAACCAGCAGGCACTCTTAACTCTGGAGAATAAATCAGACATCAGAGGTAACGGGTACTGATATTTAACCGTCATCTTGTTAAGGGAACGATAATCAATACACGGTCTTAATGAACCATCTTTCTTGGCCACAAAAAAAAACAGCACCTAAAGGTGACGAGGATGGTCTAATATGACCCTTCTCCAATGACTCGTTAATATAGGATCGCATAGCATCATGTTCGGGTACTGATAAGTTGAAAAGCCGACCCTTGGGAAATTTACACCCAGGCATCAACTCAATTGCACAGTCATAACTCCTATGAGGAGGCAAAGACGCAGATTTACTCTCACTAAATACATCAGAAAAATTAGCTAGATAATCAGGAATATCATGAGACTGAGGAGAGGTGGAGAAACAGGAGCGTCCCTAAGAACACACTGACAACCCCATCTCACCACAGACCCAGACATCCAATCCAAAACTGGATTATGAGTTTGCAACCAGGGAAAGCCCAGAATAATAGTATCATGCAAATTATGCAGCACCAAAAATTTACAATTTTCTTGGTGGTCTGGGGCAACTCGCATTGTCACCTGGGTCCAAAACTGAGGTTTATTCTCCGCCAAAGGAGCAGCATCAATACCCCTCAAAGGAATAGGCGTCCGCAGAGGCGTCATGGAAAAACCACAACGTTTAGCAAAGTCCAAATCCATCAGATTCAACGCTGCTCCTGAATCCACAAAAGCCTTTGTGGAAAACGTGGTTAAGGAGCAGATCAGAGTAATTGCCAAAAGAAACTTAGGTTGTATACTGCCCACAGCAAATGTGTGTGCAAAACGTTTCTCTGGTTTTGGGCAGACAGAAATAGTATGAGATGCGTCTCCACAGAAAAAACACAGCTTATTATGCCTTCTAAACTCCTGATGTTGCGCCCTAGACAAAACCCATCACATTGCATAGGTTCAGACGTTTGTTCAAAAGGTGGCAGCGCCTCCTGTGTAGTTTTATGTTCACGTAAACGCCGATCAACTTGAATGGCTAATGACATAGAATCATCCAGACCAGAGGGAACAGGAAATCCCACCGTAACATCTTTTACGGTCTCTGATAAACCCTTCCGAAAGAGAGCTGCCATGCATTCCATGTAGTAAGGACCGCCCACTTTTGGAATTTTTGACAGTATAACTCTGCAGAATCCTGACCCTGGTTTAAAGCCAACAGGGTTCTCTCAGCATGATCAACAGCATTAGGTTCATCACACAACAACCCCAAGACTTGAAAAAATGCATCCACATTAGTCAGAATAGGATTTTCAGGTATCAGAGAAAAAGCCCAATCCTGGGGATTGCCGCGCAGCAAGGAGATGACAATTTTAACCTGCTGCACAGAGCTCCCCGATGAGTTAGGCTTCAAGGCCAGAAATAATTTACAATTATTCTTAAAATTCAGAAATTTAGACCAATCCCCAGAAAACACATCAGGAGTAGGGATCTTAGGTTCAGCAGCATGTGACTGAATGAGGTAGGTGGAATTTCCCTGCACTTCAGCAGCCAGCTGCTCCACACGATCAGACAATTGCTTAATCTCCATTAGGAAAAAGAAAAAAAAATCCTCCTACGGCCCCAGAGAAAAAAGAGGAAAAAATATATATAAAAAAAAAAAAATTGGCACTTTTTTTTAACAACTTTTTCCTGCTTTTGAGTACCCTAGAATCTGCGGTATGGCTGATGATTCTGTTATGAATGGGTCACCGAGGAGAAAAACGCAAAACAAGCTAAGTCACAGAAAACCAGAGAGGTTGGTAACTATGCAGATCGCAGATCCCTGATCCTACCACACAACTAGCAGCTGCCGTGGAGCGTACCTACGATGTCCCTAGACACTTTGTCACAGCTGGAGGACTAAATAAGCCTGAAGCATGAAAAGGGGAAAACTAACTGCCCCAGAGCAGACCCCAAAGGAATAGATAGCCCCCACACATGTATTGACGGTGAAACAAGATGAAGACACAAACACAGGCAGGAAAATAGGCTGAGCAAATGATGGGGCCCAAACTAACTAGAGAGGAAAGGAAAGACACTGTCTGCAACCTGCAAAAAACCCTACAAAAATAATGTCCAACACTTCTGGCAAAATACTGATAAATAAGAGTGGAAATTCAGCACAGCCCCCAGCCGGGGCTGGCTGACCACACCAAAAAACTGAATAGACCAACAAAATCAAGTGTGAACATTAGCAGAAAAACTTAGCTTTAGATGACTGGAACAGAGCTGAAAACCAAGAGCTAACAAGCCAGAAGGAATCACCAGCAACTGAATAGCACGTCAGCTGTCTTAAATCCAATCTGAGACTCCTGAAGTCCAATCGTCATCCTCATTCTCAGGTGGCAGATCTCCACCGATCAAATCAGCCTCACTACCTCCTGTTACCACCAGAGGGAGTCTGGAAGGAGAACTCACAACTGGTGAACCAGAGAATGAACTCACAAGACAGCAATCAAAAGGTTACAAGTCCTTCTCCAGAGATCTTCATGTTCCTTTTTCCACGGTGCACAACAAAATCAAGAAGTTTACAACCCATTGCACTGTAGCTAATCTCCCTGGGCGTGGACAGCAGAGAAAAATTGATGAATGGTTGCAATGCAGGATAGTCAGGATGGTGGACAACCACTTGAAATCAAGTTCCAAAGAAATTCTAGTTGTCCTGCAGTCTCAGGATACATTAGTGTCAGCGCAAACTATCCATCAAAATTTGAATTAAACTAAACGCTATGCAGGAGAACAAGCAGAACCCCACTGCTGACACTGATACATAAAAAAGCTAAACTGCAATTTTCAAAATGTACGTAAGCCAATATCCTTCTGGGAAAGCATCTTTTGGACAGATGAGACTGAAGGGTTACAGCAGGTACGAGGGATGCAGTGAAGAGCAGGAGGCAGAGCAAGGGTTAACAACAGCTTTATGTAGCAATAAAAGTAACAGATAAAGTCCCTCATAGCGGCACGGGGGTTAACAATACCAGCACAAATCACAGTATGACGGCAACAGGCAATACAAACTTCGGCAAAAGAGTAAGTGTATGAAAAAACGGGCAGACTTATCGGTTTGATGCTCTCCCAACAGGGAAAGGTTGCAAGAGTCCTGGAAGACGACGTAGGTGGCATGAAGCAGTGCGGTGATGATTCCGGCTGAAATTGCCACACAGTCAAAGTCCTGTAGCAGTGCTCCTTAGCTCTTCCAGGCAATGAATACAAGTCCTGACATGCGGAGAGTATCGACTGCAGCCCCCGGGTCCTGGGGGCGAAACACCAGATGCACGGCCTGCAGTAACAGATGTGCCCTTAAGTAGCACGCGATAAAGTGGCTCTGAGTTGCGGCGCCCACGGGAACCAGTCGGGCACGCCACCAGGCAGGGGGAGACAAAGACTTCATCCACCGGCAAAACAAAGTCTCCATGGGAACAAGCAGCAGGAGCACAGGTGAGGGAGGCGCCCTGGCAGAAAACACTGTCCGGTGGTGTCAGGGAGCACAGTCAGGTGGCGTTGGGAAGGAGTCAACCTTATCCCTTACAGTCAGCTCAGCTCCCACGAAAAGCCCTGCAAACTCAAGCTCCCTTCCTTTTATCCCCGGTCTGCCCCCTAGAGTCAGGTGCTCCCATCTGTCCCAGTCACAAAGGCTTCCCCCTGCAACGTGGGTGACAGTCCCGACAGTTCCTGCCCAGGAACGCAAGAAATAGCCATGGCCCAGTCCATCCTCCTACAAGACCAAGATAGAACTTAATGGGAAGGCACATCATTCTAGTGTTTACTGAAAGAGAAGATGACCTACAAAGAAAAGAGCACAGTACCTTGTAAGACAGCGCTTACTGAGTGTGTTGGGGAAGACTCAATTGGCAACGGGATTAAAGCACACGGCAAGTTTTTCTCACACAAACAGTATATCTGGTTTATTTCCAGAGCATAAACGGCACCTTGAACAGTTCATTATATACATCAACGGAACATAACCACTGACAGCCTGATCCCATGGCAGATACTTCTCTGCCATTATTATAACCCCCTTGCTGGAGTTACCTTCCTGGTGCTCCTGCTCCACACACTGACTCCTGTCAGCCCTCTCTCCTGGGGAAGCTGCATTACGGGATTCACTGTCCTTGCGACCAGGGCACTCCCAACAGTCCAGACCCTTAGAAGGATGGTAGCTCCCCCCATGCAGTGCCGTCCCAGATTCTGCACATACAAGGCCTTTCCATGTGCTCTTCAGGAAGTTTACTCCTAGGACCTTCCAACAGACAGGCCTATTCTGTCTTGCAGGACAATAGAACACAGACTATGTGACCCAAACCCTAGTCACATTATGTAGCTGTAACCACCCTCATAGGTGGGCATTGTATGTGTGGTTAGTCAGTCCCACCCAGCCGTCTGACTAACCCTGTAAGCCCCCTTATAAGTAAACAAACACAAGGCTCATAGAACTAAAGGTCCCAGATCAACATTACTGGCTTACAGTGCAGAGGCCCCCCTCTGCGAAATATAACGGCCATTCACAATGACACTGGTCACTGTCTCATCATCACCAATGTGCCTGCATGTGTATCCTGAGGAGCACATGCAGTGCCCCCTAGCTGTAAGAGGGGTCACTGCCTCACAACCTACAGTCAAATATGATGGAGATTCAAAGATGTTTTGAGGCTGTTTTTCTGCTTCTGCCACTGAATGCCTTGTCTGTATGCAAATCATCATAAAATCTGGAGAACACCAAAGGATTTTGGGTCACAATGTAGTACTAAGTGTCAGAAAGCTGAGTTTGCATCCTAGGTCATGGGTTTTCCAGCAGGACAATGACCTCAAGCATAGTTAAAAAATAGATGGAAACAAAGCGCAGGAGAGCCCCAGCAATGATTGCTAATCTAAGTCCTATTGAACACATGTGGAGAGATCTTAAAGTTGCTGGTGAAAGAAGAAACCCTTTAAATATGAGAGGCCTGTAGCAGATTGCAAAAAAAGAGTGGTCCAAAAAGCCAGTTGAAAGTTTAAAGAACATTGTTATTGGTTGTAGGAAGCGATTGATTGCAGTTATTTATTCCAAATGGTATGCAACCAAATGTTAAGTTGAGAGTGCCAACAACTTTTTCCTACCTATTTTTGGGGTTTGGTGTGAAATTGTGTCCAATTTGCCTTTCTTCTCTGTGTTTTTTTATGTTGTTCCAAAAAGAACAAATGAAATTAAATGTGTGTATAGCAAAATGTGTAGTTGCAATACATTGCTGGGAGAAATATTAAAATTTGTGAGTCCTCAGAGATTGATACCTTTTAAGGGCTAACTGAAAAGATGGTAGCAAGTTGCAACCTTTCCAGACTAATCAGGTGTCTTCATCAGGCATAGCATAACACAAAATCTGAAGTTACAGATGACACAGGAAAAATGCAATTTATAAGGCAAATGACGTGAAACAGACCTATTGATGTGGGATTGGTAGAAAACAATTTCGGCCATAAATATTGGAACAGCTCATAGATAAGGAGTGTGAAAGTTTTATTGTCCTGTGATTAAAATTGGGTCCATATTTGTGATGTCCCCAAAAGGTCTGATGAGCACATTCCTTAGTTGGAATAGAAAGACATAAATCCATGTGACACATTCATTCCTGCACTGAGTGTGTCGAAGGTTGTCATAAGTTTATTGTAGTGAAACCTCCTCCAGGGAGCGCTGGTGAGGGAAGTGAGGTTATACACTAAGAGTAGCAAACACTGAGCAATAGCACAGTTGTGGCAGGTAACGAGAGAGAATGGTCAGACGAACCGAGTCAGAAACTAGCAGGAGAAGAAGTACCAGAAGGAGCAGCAATACACGTAGTCAAAATAACAAGCCGAGGGTCAGAAAGCCAAAACATGAGCACAAGGTCCAGAAATGTGAGGCGAAATACGTGGTCGGGGTACAAGCCGGGAAGTCAAATGCCAGAGAGGAAACATAGGAGCAGAGACGAATACCAAGAGACGGGGTCAGATATCAGTCTGGGTCATACACGTGGATACTAGTTAGAGACAGGAAGATCACCAAGGTACAAGGGTCAGAGGCTCTAAACTGGAAGCTTGAGCTATCACTAACACTGGTCAGAAGGCTGTGAGAGACTGAAATAGCCCAGCCAGCTCCAGAACGAGGCTGAGGAGCTTAACCCCCGCATGACCAGTCCAGAGTGAAGACCGCAGAAAATAAACTTCAGACTAGACTATGACAGTACCCCCCTCTCAATGGGGGGCCACCGGACCCCCAGGCTTCCCTGGATGATGAGCATGAAAGGCCCGGACCAACCGATCCGCATGGACCAAACGTGCCGGCACCCATGACCGATCCTCAGGACCGTACCCTTCCAATGGACTAAGTACTGAAGTGAACGGCGGAGCATACGAGTATCCACCACCTGTTCCACCTCGTACTCGGTCTGGCCATCTACCATAACAGGCGGCGGGTGCGAGGGAGACTCATCATAGGAAGGCACCGACGGCTTCAGAAGCACCTTACGGAACACATTAGGGATCCGCAACGACAGAGGCAAACGCAGGCGAAAGGCCACAGGATTAATCACCTCTAGAATTTCATATGGACCAATAAACTTGGGACTAGTGTTGAGCATTCCGATACTGTAATATTGGGTATCGGCTGATATTCACGGTATCGGAATTCCGATACTGAGTTCCAATACTTTTAGTATATCGAATACCGGAATCGGAAGTTCCCATAATGCAATGAGCCAGTTTGATTTTATTCAGCCAATGAGGATCCTAAGAAGTGTGGGCACATCCTGTTAGAGCATGTTAGGCATGTGACTACTGGCATGGCTGTGATTGGCTGCTGAAATGATGTCATGATGCACTATAAAAGCTGCCGCCTCCATTTTGGGTTCACTCTGCTGTGAATTCAGTTAGGGATAGGACGCTGCTGTTCTGAGGGACAGTGTGACCTAGCGATTTGCTATATTGTGCTTTACCCAGGTTACTTTATCAACCGCTGTAGCTTTCTTTTGCCTTGCAGCGCTGTTCACGGCTGTCTGCGAGGTCTCTGTGTGTGAGTGCAGCTCATGCTGTAGTGTGTTCTGCAGCCAGCCACCTCCGGTTGCAATCCACTCAGCGTGCAACACTGCCTCATACATTGTCCTTTTTTGCATTAGTGCTGCTCATTTTTCCTGATTTCTCCTATTAGTGTGGTTTCATCTGTATCCAGTTAGATTGCTTGCAAACACTATATAGGAGTAGATAGAGGAGCCTTTCTGCAGCCGTGCAGCGCTAGTGCACAGTTCTCTGCACTGTTCATGGCTGTCTGCGAGGTCTCTGTGTGTGAGTGCAGCTCACGCTATAGTGTGTTCCGCAGCCAGCCACCTCCGGTTGTAGTCCGCTCAGCGTGCGTCACTGCCTCATACATTGTCCTTTTTTGCATTAGTGCAGCTCATTTTTCCTGATTTCTCCTATTTATGTGGTTCCATCCGTATCCAGCTAGATTGCTTGAAAACACTATATAGGAGGAGATAGAGGAGCTTTTCTGCAGCCTTGCAGCCCTGTTCATGGCTGTCTGCGAGGTCTCTGTGTGTGAGTGCAGCTCACGCTGTAGTGTGTTCTGCAGCCACCTCCGGTTGTAGTCCGCTCAGCGTGTGTCACTGCCTCATACATTGTCCTTTTTTGCATTAGTGCTGCTCATTTTTCCAGATTTCTCCTATTAGTGTGGTTCCATCCATATCCAGCTAGAATATTTGCAAACACTATATAGGAGTAGATAGAGGAGCCTTTCTGCTGGCTTGTGCCCTGCAGCCCCAGCCAGATTAGTATTAGTCTATTTTTTGGAGCCTCATCTATTGCATTGTAGGTTACCTTCCTGTATTGTAATAGCTACAAAAAGTTTGTGATACTACCGGTTTTACATCTTTGGGCACATCCAGTGTCTTTTTGTTAAAAAAAGTTAATAAACACTCCACTTTACAGTTGTGTAGGCCACATTAGCTCTTATTAAAGTCTAGTCCACACTTTATAAAATTAGTGTTTCTTATACCTGTTAGCAGCTGTTCAGGAATAAGCACACTAAGCCCTTAGTACTTTTCTGCCTATCTTTATCAGTCTACCAAGATGAAGAAGGCAGGGAGTAAGGCACGTGGGTGTGGAGTTTCTGCAGGGAGTGGACGTGGGGATTCTGTGCCTGCTGCGGGCACCAGTGACTCAGCATCCCCCAGTTTTCCCAGGGAACAGTCCTTTATGAGCAGCTTTGTAGGAGCTCGCCATACCCCACTGCTGCGGGTCGAACAAATAGAAGCTGTTGTCGGATGGATGGCAGCTAACGCATTGACTTCACTTAGTTCCAGATCCTCTCAGGTCCAGAGCACTGAAGAGCACTTATCTGTCTCTTCACCACCTGCCAAATTGCCCAGGCAGTCAGAGAGCCCTGGACAGGAGCCATCTCTACTTCTGTTCTCTGAATCTGTTGGCTTGGAAAGAGGGGGCCAGCCAAGCAGCATTTGAGAATTTGAAGAAGAGGTAGTATGCAGTGATGCGCAACAGCTTTGTCTCTCTGAATCTGAAGAGGCGGGTGGGCGAGTGCCTATGGTCAGCACACCTCAGTACGCATCTGATGACGAGACACAGTTGCCACTTTCTGTTGCGTACGGTGCTGGTGAGACAACCCAGGAGAAGCAGGTGTTTGAAGAGGGGAGTGTAGATGATGAGGTCCTTGACCCATCATGGCGTGAGGTACAGGAAGGTGGTGGGAGCAGCTCTGAGGAAGAGATTCCCCGAACGGCCAAAAAAGGAGGGAGAGGGAGGGGGCAGACTCGGTTGCCTGTAGCCTCCACTTCGGCACCCATTAGGAGCATGCCTCTTCCAAAACCCAAAACGGGAGCTCCCAAGACTTGCAGTACCTGGTCCTTTTTTGACACAGTTGCAGATGACATTTGCTTTGTCAAATGCAAGCTGTGTAATCAGAAAGTGAAAAAAGGGAAAAGTGTCAGCAACCTCAATACCACAAATATGTGGAAACATGTGCAGTCCAAGCACGTGGTGGAGTTACAAAGACACACTGAAGACCTAGGCCAACCTACAGCGCCACCTACCACCTCTTCAGCTTGTGTTGTAGCCTCTTACTCCTGCTCACACACAGCTGGCTCGGCTTCCTTACAGGATCGCCATGGAAGAACCTCTGGCACTGTTGTACAGAGACACAGTGTCATTCCACCCACAGCACCATGTTCCCAGTCATCCTCACACTCCCAGGCCAGTCTACAGCCATCGGTAGCACAGGTATGGGAGAAAAGGCACCCATACTCTGCAAACCACCCCCGAGCACAGGCTCTGAATGCTGGCATTGCAAAACTACTGTCCCTTGAAATGCTCTCATTCAGGCTGGTGGAGACTGACACCTTCCGGAACTTCATGGCATTGGCAGTCCCACAATACAACGTGCCCAGCCGCTTTTATTTCAGCAGGAAAGCAGTCCCTGCCCTGCAAAAGCATGTGGAGGGAAAAATTAAACATGCGCTACTAAACGCCGTCAGTAGCAAGGTCCACCTGACCACCGATGCGTGGACCAGTATCCATGGACAGGGACGATAGTTTTCCCTCACTGCCCATTGGGTAAATATTGTGGAGCCGGGTACAGATCTTGAGAGTGGCGCTGTACGTGTTCTGCCAACTCCAAGGACTGCAGGAATCCAGTCTGTACACATTGACTCCTCCTCATACTCCAATTCCTCTGAATCAGCGCTGCAGGAGCCGTCACAGTCTACCTCCACATGGACCCGTGAACGATTACCTGTTACGACCCGATATGAGCACAGCCGTGGCCAAACGTCAACAGGCGGTATTTCAATTAATTTCTTTGGGGAATCGAAGCCACACAGAGCAGGAGCTCTGGAATGCCATCAAGCAGGAGAGCGACATGCGGTTTGTGCCAGCAAATCTCCAGGCAGGCATGGTAGTGTGTGACAATGGCTGAAATCTGATGGCAGCTCTGGGCCTAGGCAACCTCACTCACATCCCATGTCTGGCACATGTGCTCAACTTGGTCATGCAGAGTTTTTTGAGGGACTATCCGGATCTTGATGCACTGCTGCACAAGGTCTGCATAGAGTGCGCTCACTTGCGGCGTTCCAGCATGGCAAGATCGCGCTTTGCAGCTCTGCAGCGCCGATTCCGCCTTCCGGAACAGCACATCATATGTGACCTACCCACCAGGTGGAATTCAACGTTACATATGTTGGAGAGATTGTGTGAGCAGCAGGCAGCAGTAATGGAGTACCAGCTGCATCAGGCGCAAACAAGTCGCACTGCACGCCGTTCACACATCACCGCCATTGAGTGGGCCTCTATGAAGGACATCTGCCACGTTTTGTGTGCTTTCAATGATTCCACGCGGATGGTGAGTGCAGATGATGCACTAGTTAGCATGACTATCCCCCTCATCTGCCTGCTTGAAAAAACACTGCAAGCACTAAGGGAGGAGGTTGTGGAAGAGGTGGAGGATGAGGAGTCACAAATGCCATCTGCTCCTGGACAGTCTGCACAACGTGGTTCCTCACAAAGGCCTAGGCAGGGGATACTTTGTGAGGAGGATGAGGGGGAGTCAATGGAGGAAGACATCTGTCCGGAGGAGAGAGGTACACAATGCTCTAGTAGTAAGTATGTAGAGTGAGGGTGGGGTGATGCAGAGCAGGCAGAGATGACGCCTCAAGCAGGGGACAGCATTTCTTGACCAGTTGGCAGTCTGCAGCACATGGCTGATTTCATGCTGCAGTGCCTGAGAAACGACCGCCGCACCGCCCACATTCTCAACACGGCTGATTATTGGGTGTACACCCTCCTAGATCCTCGCTACCGGGACAACTTACAAAGCCTCATAACACCGTTGAACCGGGAGCGTAAAAAGCAGGAGTACCAAGACACACTGGTGCATTCCATCATGTTCTCCATTCCACCCGAGAGCAGTGCTGCTAGTGCCATACAAAGCAGCTCAGTGCGTCAAGGCAGTGGAGGAAGCTCTGCACAAAGAGGGAGCAGAAGCAGCGCATCAGCACAAGGCAAGACCAGTATGGCCCAAATGTGGCAAAGTTTTGTGTCCCCGCCACAAATGTCTACACCATCACAGACGGCTCCAGTCAGCAGGAGGCAACGTTTCCGTCAGATGGTGAGAGACTACATGTCTTGCCCTCTCAGTGTTCTCCCACACGGCTTTTCCCCCTTCAATTTTTGGGTCTCTAAACTGGATACCTGGCCAGAGCTTAGCCAGTATGCATTGGAGGTGCTGACTTGCCCTGCTACTAATGTATTATCGGAACACGTCTTTAGTGCCGCAGGTGGTGTACTAACAGACCATCGCAAGCGACTATCCTCCGATAACGTTGACTGGCTTACTTTTCTGAAAATGAACAAGGCCTGGATCTCGCAGGAATTTGCCAGTCCTCTTCCAGATTAAATAATTGGTTGGCAACAGTATCCAGGTCTCCTGTTGTGTTCATGTTTCTACCACCTGAACTGTAATCCCTGGACTCCAACACCGCCAGTTGCTGCTCATAAGTGCCGTCTGCACAGTCAACACATGCTCCAGTGTTATTGGGGTTCAGTAACGTCAGCTGATCCCCTGCTGTGTGTCCGGCAATTTCTCCTGCTCTGGCCACATTCACACTACTACAGATATTAAACTTGCTCCAACTAGGCCTCTGGCTACACTCTGTTTCTACTGTAATCCCTGGGCTCCAACACCACCAGTTGCTGCTCAAAAGTGTCTTTGGCACGGGTACTCCCTCCTGCCCAGCCTGGTTCCAGCACGCCAGCTGTTTCCGGGTAGAGTCAACGTCACTTTGTCTCCAATACGTTGTACTGTTGTGTTGTGGTCGGGTTAGCCGACTCTATGGTGCCTGCAGTTTAGGTGCTTCCTATGTGGGCTGCGGGATCTGGCAATGAAGGCTGGTTCCATAGTACCAATAGGACAAGCTCCCCCTGTAGGACTGTGGGTTTCCGTAACTCCGGTCGGCTCGTGGCCTTGCAACTTTTTTTTCATGTGTACCTTCTGCTGCCTAACTGAGTTCTAGTACCATTAGCTGGTTCTTTGGAAGTCAATCTTGAACATGTCCCCCTGGGTTCCAGTAACGGCAGCTGGATCCAGGCAGAGCCTTTGGCTTAGGTGCCTCCATCTCGGTATCCGAGTTCCACCGTCTGCTGGTCCTTGGTAGTGCTTTCTGGCACAGGTACCTCCTGCTTAATAACCGGGTTCCAGTACCATCAGCTGGTCCTCAGTAGTTCCATTGGCTCTTATACCTTCGACTACCCATCCAGGTTCCAGTACCATCAGCTGGTTCTCAGCAGTTCCTCAGCCTTCTTGTACCTTCTGCTACATTTCCAAGTTCAAGCTTTTTGAAATGTTTTTTTGTAATCACTCTGGATCTCCCTGATGACGACCCTAAAGACGACGACCCTGAAGACCACCCTGAAGAAGACGCCGACCCCGAAAACGACGACCCTGAAGACCACACCGAAGAAGACCAAGATGATGACCCTGAAGAGGATGATGAAGGAGAAAGTGTGGGAGAAGTAAAAAAGAAGGTGAAGAGCATGGAAGTAGTGAAACATAAATATCTGACAAAATATAATAAAGCTTAACATAGTCAATATCTTTGTAACTCCGAACGTCTTAAAAAAATGAATTCCTGCTATTCCATTTGATTGGGCTAAACCTCTATGCCTTTAATGTCTCCTCCACCTCCCCCAATACATTCTACATTATTCTTAGTTGTTTTCCTTCATGTAGAATTAACCTACAAGGAAAGTAAGGGTTTATTTTCATTCCGATATTTGTGTCCCATTGACTTGCATTGGTTTCCAGTATTGGAATCGTCAATATCCGATATTTTTGGGGTATCGGTCCGATCCAATCCAATCCGATATTTCCCGATATCGGAAGGTATCGCTCAACACTGTTTGGGACCCAACTTAGCAGAGGGAATTCTCAGCCTTATATTTTTGGTGGATAACCATACCTTATCCCCCACCTGATAAGCCGGCCCCACATAGCGTCGTTTATCCGCAAAAAATTTATATTTGCCTTGAGCCTCCCCAATGTTCCTCTGAACCTCCCTCCAAACCTCCCCCAACCGCAAAAAGGCCGAATCAGCCCCTGGACACTCCGAATCCAGTCGGGAAAATTCACCAAAATGAAGGTGAAACCCGTAGTTGCAGAAGAAAGGAGAAGTACCAGTAGACTGATTGACACGATTATTGAAAGCAAATTCCATTATAGGTATCATAGAGCACCAATCATCCTGTCTGGATGTGACCAGACACCGTAGAATCTGCTCCAAAGACTGATTGGTCCTTTCAGTCTGACCATTGGTCTCGGGATGGTAGGCCGATGAAAAGGTCAGACTGATGCCCAGCCTTTTACAAAAAGACCTCCAGAATTTTGCCACAAATTGCACCCCTCTATCAGACACCACACTGACAGGCAAACCATGCAACCGGATCACATGCTCAATGAATAGTTTAGATAGAGTCTCAGCATTAAGAAGGCCCGTTAATGGTACAAAATGTGCTTGCTTACTGAACCTACACACCACTACCCAGATCATGGTTTTGCCATTAGAGGGGGGAGATCGGTGATAAAATCCATGGACAGATGAGTCCACGGTCTATCCGGAATTGGCAGTGGCACCAATTCCCCGGCCGGCCGGTTGTGGGAGGCTTTAGTGAGGGCACAAATTTCACAGGAGGACACAAAGCCAGTGATGTCAGAAGTCAGCGAAGGCCACCAGAACAGCCTAGTGATGGCTTTACGAGTGGCCGAGATTCCAGGATGCCCACTCAGAGCCGAGTCGTGGAACTCCCAAAGCACCCTTAATCAATACTGAACAGGCACAAAGAGCTTATTTTCAGGCATGGAAGGAGGAGCAAGAGATTGGGCCTCATGAATCTCCTGCTCCAATCTCGGGGACACCACAGCCACCACCAGCCAAGAGAAGATTGAAGATTGGAGGAGGGAGGCTCAGGAAGCGATACCGAATCTAAGCTGCGAGACAAGGCATCCGCCTTCACATTCTTGGAACCTGGTCTGAAAGTGATGGAAAACTGAAATCGGGGAAAAAAAAGTGACCACCTTGCCTGTCTTGGAGTCAGACGTTTGGCAGACTCGATGTAAGACAGGTTCTTGTGATCTGTAATGACAGTGATACAATGGACAGCCCCCTCCATAAAAAGCCTCCATTCTTCAAAAGCTAATTTAATGGCCAACAACTCTCGGTTATTCACATCATAATTCCTCTCTGCAGAGGAAAATTTTTTTAGAAAAGAAGGCACAGGGTCTTAAGTTAGTTAATGTGGTGGGGCCCTGGGACAACACAGCTCCCACTCCCACCTCAGAGGCATCCACTTCTATGATGAATGGTTTAGACAAATCAGGTTGAACCAGTACTGGAGCAATCATGAAACTTTTTTTTAACAAAGAAAATGCTGCCACAGTTGGAGCTGACCAGTTTTTGAGATCAGCCCCCTTTTGGGTGAGATCAGTGAGGGGTTTGACCACTTGAGAGAACCCCTTGATGAATTTTCTATAGTAATTGGTGAAACCCAGAAATCGCTGAAGACCCTTGAGATCTCTGGGTTGCACCCAATCCACAATGGCCTGTACCTTCTTAGGGTCCATACGAAACCCCTCAGCGGACAGGATGACCCCTAGAAAGGACAATTCTTGAGTAAAAAATGAACATTTCTCCAGTTTGGCAAAGAGTGAGTTCTCCCTGAGCCTCTGGAGAACCGCACGAAGATGACCCATGTGACTGTCTATCAGAAGAATATATGAGTATATCATCAAGATAAACTACTACAAAGAGTCCAATAAAATCAGAAAAAACATGGTTAATGAAATTCTGGAATATCGCTGGTGCGCTAGTCAAACCGAACGGCATAACCACATTTTCAAACAGACCCTCAGAGGTGAGAAACGCAGTTTTCCACTCATCCCCCTCCCACTTACGGATGAGATTGTATGCTCCCCTGAGGTCCAACTTAGAGAAAAACCTGGCCCCGACGATTGATTGTACAAATCAGGTATCAGTGCGAGAGGATAAGTGTTTCTCATGGTTATCTTATTCAGTTCTCGAAAATCGAGGCATGGGTGTAAACCACCATCCTTTTTTTTTTTTACAAAAAAGAACCCCGCCGCCACGGGAAAGACAGATGGCCGTATATGCCCTTTACGGAGGCTCTCCTTTATAGCAGCCCGCTCAGGGCTGGAGAGATTATACAGGCTGGCTTTGGGCAATTTGGCACCGGGAACCAGATCTACAGCACAATCGAATGGGCGGTGTGGTGGTAGAACCTCAGCCTCCTTTTCGAAGAACACATCCTCAAAATCCTTCAGGTACTCCGGAATACCCTCCAGACTGACGGATGACATAGACACAGTGGCAAGACAATTTTCAGAACAAGCAGGTCCCCATTTAACAATATCCCGGGACCCCCAGTCAATAACCAGGTTAAGCTGTTAAACCCTTACACCAGGCCAGCAGGGAGGTTATCCAAAACAAAGTATGACATGCGCTCCTGGTGTAGGGCCCCCACCCTGAGGGAGAATTCTTTAGAACTGAAATGGAGACCATCCTTAGTAAGAGGTGTAGCGTCAATAGCCACAATTTTTAAAGGCGTCTCCAACCTAACTGTCCCTAATCTACAGTGGGCCACCAGCTTAGAGTCAATCAGGTTCAAGGATGACCCACAGTCTACAAAAGCCGAAGTATGTAAAAAGCTATTCACAACACCAAGTTCCACCTTTAACAATATCTTTGAAAATGATGAAAAAGGTACCAGGGAGTCTAGGTGACCTCCACGATGATCACCCAGACTCAGCCGCTTGTTAGTCGGTGGACAGGAGGGGCAGTCTTTTTTCCAGTGTCCGGGATCTCCGCAGTAAAAACATAACTTTCCATCACATCGCCGTTTCCTTTCTTTCTCCTGGGGGTTGGTGGCTCCCACCTCCATAGGTTCAGATGGAAGCAAAACATCAGGGTTAGCAGGGAACAATGGAATCCCTTGCTGAGTAACACCTCTCTCCCGCAGTCTCCGATCCATACGGATAGCCTGAGTCATAGCCTCCTCCAATGAGCTGGGAGGTGGATGGAGAGCCAGAGCATCCTTCAAGCAATCCAACAGTCCCTTCCTGAACAGACATCTCAGTGCGGAGTCGTCCCAGGACACCTCAGTGGACCATCGACGGAATTCGGAGCTGTACCATTCAGCTGAGTGCTTCCCCTGCCCCAGACCCATAATAGTGTCCTCTGCTACCCTAACACGGTCAGGTTTGTCATAGATAAGTCCTAGGGCCTCAAAGAACCTATCTACCGACATCCGTTCAGGGGAAGTAGGGGGCAACGAGAAAGCCCAGGATTGGGGACACTCCCTAAGTAAGGAGATAATAATCCCCACCCGCTGAGTCTCATCCCCAGACGATCGGGGTCTAAGAGATAACCATAATTTACAACTCTCCTTGAATATGTGAAATTTATCTTTTTCACCAGAAAACGTGTCAGGAAGGTTAACTGAGGGTTCAGGAGAATGCAAGATAACATCTACAGAGTCACCTGGTGGACTAACAATATGAGAGGTGTTTCCCTGCATGGTCTTAATAGTTTCAGTCAGTTCTTTCTGTAAGTGGGTATGAGACATGACAAGGGACTGATGATTCACAGAAAAATCCTGAGCCATCGGCATCAAACTGGACACTTGATCTGCTAAGTTATGCAGCAGATCCATGACCAGAGGAAAAAAAAGTGCAAAATCCCATTTAAATGTACTGGTTAGTGATAATGTAGTGAAACCTCCACCAGGGGGAGCTGGTGAGGGAAGAGAGGTTACACACTAAGAGTAGCAAACACTGACCAATAGCACAGGTGTGACAGGTAACGAGAGAGAATGGTCAGACAAACCGAGTCAGAAACTAGCAGGAGCAGACGTACCAGAAGGTTCAGCAATACACGTAGTAAAAAAACCAAGCCGAGGGTCAGAAAGCCAAAACATGAGCACAGGGTCCAGAAATGTGAGGCGAAATACGTGGTCGGGGTACAAGCCAGGAAGTCAAATGCCAGAGAGGAAACATAGGAGCAGAGACGAATACCAAGAGGTGGGGTCAGGGATCAGGCCGGGTCATACACGTGGATACTAGTCAGAGGATCACCAAGGTACAAGGGTCAGAGGCTCTAAACTGGAAGTTTGAGCTATCACTAACACTGGTCAGCAGGCTGTGAGAGACTGAAATAGCCCAGCTAGCTCCAGAACGAGGCAGAGGAGCTTAACCCCCACATGACCAGTCCAGAGTGAAGAAAGCAGAAAATAAACTCCGGACTGGACCATGACATTTATATGCCCAAATCTTGCTGTCTCTCTGAGATTTGAAGTTACCTTTTAATACCAGTAATTTCATGTCCGTGATGCTGTGATCAGGGATGCCAAAATGTCTGGCTACAGGTAGATCTATTCTTTTTTCTTTTGTGTGGTGATGAGAATTCATCCTTGTTCTAAGCTTTTACCCTGTCTCTGTGGCACCCCTGAGGGTTCAGTCGCCACAGAGGTACTGCACCTCAACCAGAGGTGTGGTATCCCACTTCCCAGGTAAGATGGAGGCACCTGACAACTCTAACACCTGCACCCAACACACAGCCTATAGCAGCAGGGCACCCTGGATGTACCCTATTGGAGGAGGATCTCAACCCTGCCTGTGTAGTAAAGGGAGTTGGGAGGTGAGTGGAGCTTGTAGGTTCAGAGCAGGAGAGTTGAGTGTTAGTTAAGACAGTCTTCCCGTAGGGGAGGAAGTGGACAGACATGAGTGTGGAGCAGCTCCTGGTTAGAGGAGCTGCTGGAAAGAAAAGGACAGAAGGAAGCTCCCTGAAAAGGGAAGGGATCCTAGAGGCATAGCTCAGTGACCATACTGCCCGTGGGGCTCGTTCCATGCCTGCTGATTTTGGGTGGAGGGATCAGGTCGCAGTGGGGTACCGGCCCCCTAGCCTAGTAGAGATATCATCAGACTCAACTAGCAAGCCGGAGGTAAAGGCACCTATAGGTACCTTAGCCACAAGCCACAGTTATATTCTCCAGAAAGGCAGCCATAAGGGAGCATGGGAATGCAACCAGGATGTTACCCGACAAGGTCCGCCGCTGCTGGCCTGGGACACTGACTGTGAGGTGTTGGGAAGGATGAGTAGAAAAGCCAGCATAGTGAGACAGCCAGGAAAGGCACATACTGTAAGGAGTTCTGGAAAGGTGTTCCCCATCTGCCTAGAAGTTTGCTGGATCCCTCACCTGAAGGATGCAGCATCAAGTGGGCATATGCGCATCAGAACTGTAAAGCTTTGGAACTGCACCCAACTGTGTCCTCTGAATTCTTTCTGCAACACCTATTCAACACTGCTACATCTACCACCACCAAATATACATCCTCTACATCACAACTGCCCTGGGACTAAAGCTCTGCCTGTGAAGAGCTATTCCAACCCTGCTGCATCAGTCCCAGGGGACATACCCTACAGTGCTTGTTACCTCTGACCAGAAACCACAGGTGGCATCACAAGCACTTTATTATAAACTCTTTATTTTTCCCCTGTAAATATCCCCTTTTATTGGATGCCCAGGGCCATGGACTGGGTCACAGCTGCCGTGACACTGCCCCTTTAAGAAGCTGCCCGGTACCTAGTGTCCCCACTGCCTTGGTGGGAACTCCATCTCCCTTATATGCAGACTGTCAGTTGGACATTTGGCACATCTAATTAAGCACTCTACATTAGATGGGAAGCAGCTGAAAGTATCTGGGATTTGACATTTTACGGTCAGCTCCTCTTAAGCACCTCTATATTTGGATTGTAAGTGATGACTTGAGGCACTTGGTTGATGTCTTGATTAGTTTTGTAATGTAGTAGATGATTCCTTGATATTCTGGTGGCTCATGCAATCTGGTATTCAATTGTACTTGGATGGTAGCCCTTGTTCAAAAAGGTTTTTCTGAGGCCACCTGTCATGAGTTTATCGCTACTTAAAGGAGTTAGAAGACCACAGCATCTGATTTCTTGTACTCCTGCACTGATTAGAAGCACTTCTTCATATTAAACTGTGTAGGTTTCTTTTAACAGTGCATGGGTTAATCTGCTCAGTTAAGAGCTCTTGGAAGCTTTCCTGCAATAATGCTCTCAGTTGTTAACTATTAGCCACTCCCATCTCCTTTGTAATCTGGGACATGACAAGCACTCATTTCCAGAGTTAGCTTCATGCTGCATGGCTAGAAGATGGTGATTTGTGGTAGTTGTTTGGTGGATTTCTGAGGCTGTTGCTATGTTTTGGGTGTGTGCTAATCTCCTTTTCCTACTTTGATTTTTCCCCTTCCTCCAGTCCCCAGTGTTTGCCTCTGTTGTTTGTATGAGTATATTTGTATGATTGGTGTCTATATTACCTTGTTTGTCTTGTTGATGTATTATTATGGCACACTACTACTCCCTTCTTTCCTGGGTGGGGGAAGGGTACAGACTGAAGGCGGATTCAGGAGCTATGACAGGATACGTGGCCCTGGTGTCTTCACCATCAGAAGTAATCCAGGAAACAGGGCAAGCTAGGGCACTCCTAGCGTTTCCGACAGGGAAGGAGACCCTGGTCCAGGAATACCTGACAACAGACTCGTGACACCACCAAGGTGTTTGTCACTGTCCATGTGAGTTGGAACATATCTGATTGCATCTGATGTCTTGGCTGTACACAATAGAGTAATTTTGAAAGCTTGCAATTTGTTACCATCTTTTCAATTAGCCATTATAATGTATCAACCACTGAAGACTCTCAAATTTTAATATTTTGCTATCTACTGGCTAATATGGAATAAAGATGTACATTTTTCCTGTAGGAGAAATACTTAATTCTATGGAACAATTTCAAGCGTACCAATACTTTTGGCATGACTGTATATGCCCCACATCTGATGGAAGTGCGTCATCACAACCAGTAATACATCAGTAAGTGTTTCACATTTACCGTCTATACTCGAGTATAAGCCAACCCAAGTATAAGCCCTGAGGCACCTAACTTTGCCACGGAAAACTGGGTAAGCTTATTGACTCGAGTATAAGCCAGGTATGCATTGTCCCCTCATCCCTGTCCTGGTATGTGGTTCCCCTGTCCTGTATGTGACTCCCCCCATCCTGTCCTGAATGTGGCTCCCACAATCCTGTTCTGCTATGTGTGGCTACCCCCATCCTGTCCTGCTATGTGTGGTTCCCCCTGTCCTGCATGTGGCTTCCCCTGTCCTGGTATGTGGGTCTCCTGTCCTGTCCTGTATGTGGCTCCCCCATCCTGTCCTGTATTTGGCTCCCCCCATCCTGTCCTGATATGTGTGGCTCCCCCTGCCTTGTATTCCTCAGCTCCCCGTCCCATCATCCATGGCTCAGCCCCCGTTCCATCGTTTATGGCTCACCCCTGTCCCATCATGCAGGACTCGCCCCCACCATACTATTCACCTTCTTGGTGCTGTCGCTGGATTCATCCCTGCATCTTCCTTGTCCCGGGGCTGGCAGCTCATTCCTGTGCAGAGCGGTCACATGGTACCACTCATTAAGGTAATGAATATGTGCTCCATGCCTATGGGAGCTTAAACAAGGGAGTCCAGCGCTGAGATCTGATCTCCCGAGATTTTGATGCAGAGATATCCATCTGCGAATGCGCCTCCACCGTAGGCCATTTTCCTGGAGTCCATCGCACAGGAAACCATGGAACTGCCAGGGCTCTGGCCTTTCACAAAATGTCAGCAGAGCCCCAGCAGCACGGTACACAACTGCAGCAGCATCGGGCAGCACCGCCGGACATGCCCGCAGCGCCGGAAACCCCCATAGTACTGCCGGGCACCCCCAGTATCGCCGGACACCCCCTCATCCCAACCTGCGGCCTGCGGCAATGGTAACGGTAAGGTATATATGCATTATAAGATGCACCCCCACTTTCCCCCCAAATTTGGGGTGAAAAGTGCACCTTATAATCTGAAAAATACAGTAAGTTTCATCTTGGCCTCTTTTTGCAAGCTAAACATTCCCAGACCTTTTAAACGTTCCTCGTAAGACATACTTTGCAGTCTACTCACCATCCTGGTAGCTCTTCTCTGAATCCAGCTTTTCAATGTCATTTTTAAATTATGCTACCCCAAACTGGACACAGTGTTCCAGATGAGGCCTGACCAAGGAGTAGAGGGGGATAATTACTTCACTTGATCTAGACGCTATTCTTCTCTTAATCCATCCTAGAACTGTGTTTGCCGAAAAAAGACATTTGTCAATCCAGTTCAGCCTATATTCTGTCAGAATAAATCCCCAGATCTACATCCTTCTAAAGAACCTAATAACTATAAGATACAGTATTGTTACGCTCCAGGAAGACATCCAGGCCTCTCTTGAACCCCTCGACTGAATTTGCCATCACCATCTCCTCAGGCAAGGAATTCCAGATTCTCACTACCCTAAGAGTAAAGAATCCTCTTCTATGTTGGTGGAAATACCTTTCCTCCTCCAGAGGCCGAGAATGCCCCTTTGTGACCGTCACATTCTTTGTTATAAACAGATCCTCGGAGAGATATTTGTATTGTCCCCTTATATACTTATAAGTATATTCGCCCTTTTTTTAGACTAAAAAATCCTAATTTTGCTAATCTCTCTGAGTATTAACACCTACCAAAAGATCTACCGAGTTCAAAATGCCCCAAAAATTGTAAACTCTAACGAGAAAACACACAAAGCAAGTGTTTATGTGCAAAAGTACAAACAATTTTATTGAATAAAATACATATAGTCACAAATTCAATGAGCATATATAAGGTGGAAAACAACCAACCGCTCGACACAATGTGCACAGGGTGTAAATAGTTAAACATCTAGAGCTGGGTATAGCTTGGAGTAAGCTATTGGTAATAATAAAGTGCTTATGCATACACTTGCTCATACCTCAGATTAAGGATCAAAATGAACATACTCAAGTGTGCGAGCAAACGGGATAATATTCCCTATTGCAGTGCTGCCAGCAACTCACATGTAAATTAACCTATAAAACACCTCTATACCACACAATCTGTATCATCCCGAAGGAGATATACAGAAATAAGCTCTTAAGGATCAAATCTCTTACCCATGTGGAGACAGGTCAAGCGGTACTGGCAGACCCCGACGCGTTTCGCCCAGAGGCTTCCTCGGGGGGGGCTATGACATAGACATGTATTTTATTCAATAAAATTGTGTGTACTTTTGCACCTAAACACTTGCTTTGTGTGTTTTCTCGTTAGAGTTTACAATTTTTGGGGCATTTTGAACTCGGTAGATCTTTTGGTAGGTGTTATTTCAATATAGAGTTGCCTGACTACACATGTGTTTTTTACACTTAGTGTTATGATCATTTATAGGTATGAAATTTGGTGTTAAATCTCTCTGGGTATTGTAGTTTCCCTATCCCCATATTCATTTTGTTGCCCTCCTTTGTACTCGCTCTAGATCCATTATATCCTTCCTGAGAACCGGTGCCCCAAACTGTACACACTACTCCATGTAAACAGTACATGGAGAACAGTAAAAGGGGTCTGAATACTTTCTGTACCCACTGTACAGCTGTGGCACCGAATAGCTTACTATTGGGAGTGCTCCAGGTATTCAGGTTCCCGATGCAGCTTCTTCAGTAAGCGCTATAGCTTGCAGACTAAAGAGTGAGCCGATGATGTTCGCTTATCTCAAGTCTTGGATTCACCTATACCCACATTGCCTTTTGAATAAAAGTAAAATCATATATAAAATTATGAGGGACTACAAGTATTAAGTATTTGCCTTGCAGTGAGGAGACTCTAATTTCAGCATGGTTACTTGGCCATGGCTCAGAGAATAGGTAAGCTTCAATAAAGTGAGACAAATCAAAACTTTGGCAATAATATCCACAACCATCAAGCAGGTGATCTTTATTCTTAGTCACAATAGTGCACTCAATTTACTTTGTCATCTGTTGCCTATTTTGTTACTTGTTATTTTTAACGTTCATATTAAGTGACACTTTAGTACAATAAAATGCACATTATGAAAAATGTTTTTCTTCTACATGTGAATTTGATTTCTTCAGAGACTTCTACTTTACTTAACCCTTACCCAATAAATGGACATAACTATATGACTAGACAAGAAGCAGTTTATGCCATTCTGGAGTACAGTTATCTCCCAGGGATGGCACCGGCTCAGGAGTTGTGCACTTGCTTTATACAGCAGTAGCCTGCTATAATACTCAGCTAAAATCGTACTGCATGTGCTAGGATCAAAGTGAACACTAGTCCCAGTACATTAACCACTCACATGCTCCCTTCTTCAGCCCAAAGACATCACTAGAGTGCAACCACAGGGCGTCATCAGGGTAAGACTGGGCCATCAGAGAACCAGAGAATTCACCGGTGAGCCCAGGCACTGACACCTACTGGCATACAGGGTCAGCAGCTGCCTACGGACCACGCTGCTCCAGGGGCCCCCGAGCACATCACGCAGCTGCTATGGCACCCCCTGTGCCAGCGGAGCAACAGCAGGTGACAGGAAGCTGAAGCTTGTTCCCGCTGCTAAAGAGAAATGGGTATTCATGCTTCCCCATGCCCCAATGCTCCCATGCTCATGGAGAGGACTGAATATTCATTTCACTTTAATAGCGGGCAATGTTTGCCACAGGCTGCAGCTAACACTGCCCACTACCAGGGCCCACAGACCAGGGCCCCCGCTCCCCCTGGGGTCCCCAGCACATGCGGCCACTATGGGGCTCTAAGTCAAGGGGACCCAGCATCAGGGCCATTCCCCAGTGTGCGCCGCATTCAACTGTATCAGCATCAGATGCAGATACAGCCGAAAGCAATAAAGGAGGAGAGAATGTCAGATGATGCTCCCTCTCCCATCATTCCCCTCTGCCTCTGACACACTGCGGGTGTGCGATGACATCACTTCATCGCATACCTGCTGTGTGACGGGCAGACTGCAGCGCAGCTCCTGACATCGGAGCAGAGTTGCCGCCGGAATCAGCATGGAAGAGAGGAGGCGAGGTGAGCATTGTGCTTTTTTTATATACATATCAGTGAATCATGGTTGCATTATACCCTATGAGGTGGGCAGCATTATTCCCTATGAGGTGAGCTGCATTTTACCCTATGAGGGGGCAGCATTATTGCATATGGGCGAGCTGCATTACACCCTATGAGTGGGGCAGCATTATTCACTATGGGGGAACTACATTATACCCTATGAGAGGGAAAGCATTATTCCCTATGGGGAGCTGCATTAAACTTATGGGGGAGCTGCATTATACCCTATGAGGGGGGCAGCATTATATTCTAAGAGGGGGCAGCATTGTACCCTATGAGGGGGGGGCAGCATTATTTTTATTTTTTTGCACAGTTCACTCTACGGCAAAAGTGATAAGACCAATTTGTTTTTCGGGTCGGTACAATTACAGCAATTTATATTTTTTATGATTTGCTATTTTTACAGACCAAAAACAATATTGTACAAAAATGAATTTTTTTTACATCATCATATTCTTAGAGCTGTAACCTTTTTATTTTTTTTGGTCGAATGAGCCATATTAGGGCTTGGTTTTTGCAGGACATTTTGACATTTTCATTTACACCATTTTTTATTTGCATATGACTTTTTGATTGCTTTTTATTCACTTTTTTTGTGTCAGTATAATGAAAAAGTTACATTTTTTTCATGTTTTTTATTTTTTTTTACTGCATTTGCCAAACGGAATAAATAACATGCCAGTTTTATAGAGCGTGTTGCTCCATACGCATCAATACCAATCATGTGTACTTTTTTGTTTATTTTTGTTTTAGCACAAAATCTGCATTTTGAGTGGCAAAATGGATTTTAGTGCTGTGCACACTTCTTTTGTGTTTTTTTTATTTTTTCATGTTTTAATTTACTTTTTCACTACATGTATAATTTTTATATTGATCACTTGTCTCATACACTGCTGTACTCACCAACAGCAGTGTATGAGACTGCCAGTGTCTCACTGACTGTGCCTTTGAGACTCAGCTTATTGGTGGATCTCACAAGCTACTGTACCCTGGTGTCATCACATGACCTGAGCGTACATGGTAACCATTGGGACCCATAGTTCTCATTGCGGGACTCCGATGGTTATAAAGGGGGTCTTGTGATCTCTTTGTAACAACTTAAATACTGCTGTTAAAATTGACAGCAGTATTTAAGGGGTTAATTGCCCCAATCACTCGTAAAAATCGTCCGGGTCCATGTACAGCTGACATCTGCCAGAATTATACATTATGGATCCTATAGGTAGGTGTTAAAGCAAGGTGAAATGCTACGGGATTGACTAAACTGAGTATGCAACCCATATGCCCCAAAAAATGGAAACTTACCGGTCGATTCCTGACAACGATTTTTTACAGCAAATTCTGCTAACGGTAAATAGGTTACCCAGTTCTCCTGATTTTCAAATACAAAACACCTGAAAACTTGCACCATAGATTTGGCATTCGGTAACGCTGGGAAAGCGATAAAATGAGACATTTTACTGAATCTATCCACCATCACTAGTATTACTGTATTCCCTTCCGACGCGAGAAGATCCGTGATAAAATCAACCGACAAGTGAGTCCAAGGTCTACTGGGAATCTCCAACGGTTGGAGAGGCCCCGATGGGTGAGTATGAGAGGTCTTAAAATACGCACAGACACTGCAGGAGGCTACGTACTCCCAGACATTGTGATGAGAAGCTGGTCATCAAAAACACTGAGCAAGCAGCTCAGCGGTGGCTTTATTACACCAGGGTGTCCAGTCAACACTGAATTGCGATGTTCGCTAAGGACTCTAAGATGGAGATTAACAGGAATAGTTTACCAAGTGGACAGTCAGCAGGGGCGTCCCCCTGAGTGTCAACAACCTCTCTTTCCAGATCGGAGCATATAGAAGCCATAACCACCCCTTTTTGAAGAATAGGTACCGATTCACACTTATCTTCACACCCAGGAAAGCAATGAGATAAGACATCTGCCTTAATGTTTTTTTCCAGGCCTATATGTGACAAAAAAGTTAAACCTGGTAAAGAACAATGCCCATCTTGCTTGTCGAGGTCTTAGACGTTTCACCAATTCCAAATATACCAGATTCTTATGATCTGTGATTACCATAACTGTTAACAATGTTACACCAATGTCATAATTTTTCACAGAAGGTGACAGTTTTTTAGAAAAATAAGCACATGGTTGCCAATTAAAAGGAGACGCACCCGGTGGCAATACAGTCCCTACTCCCACCTCGCATCGACCTCAGTGGAAAAAGGCTGAGAGACGTCAGGCTGTATAAGGATCGGCGCAGAATAAAAACACCTCTTAAATGTATCAAATGCCTCCCTGGCAGGACTGGACCACTTGAAGAAGTCTGTCCACTTCCTGGTTATAACCATCAAAGATTTGGCTACTACCGAAAAGTTCTTTATGAATTTACGGTGAAACACAGAGGTGGCTCCCTATGTTTCTGGTGAAGACAGAGGTGAACCCAAATCACCAGAGACATGGCTGCCTCAGGTGAGTGAAGAGTCTCATACAGAGCTAAGGCATCATTCACCCTTACAGTGTATCCCTCACAGAACTGATTACGGAGTACGGGGTCATTCAACCTGTGGTCTGTGACTCACCTCTGGAACTCAGGGCAATAGTCCTCCACTGGCCGGTCTCCTTGCTGAAGTTGGAGCAGTGTGGAGTCAATTAAGGAGACGCGATCGGGGTCATCATATATAAGGCTCAGTGCCAGAAAAATCCCTCCACCATCTGAAATGACAGAGTCAGATGAGAAAGAAAATGCCCATGCTTGGGGGTCCCCCTGGAGGAGCGAGATTACTATCCCCACATGTTGCTTCTCTGTAACTGAGGAATCCAGACTTAATCTGAAGTTCAGTTTACAAGCCTCCCAGAACCCAGCAAACTTGTCATGCCTCCATAGAACCTGTCAGGCAAAGCGATCATGGGTTCAACTATAGTTTGCTGGGGAGATGGGAGTCCCACCAGATGTGTCAGGGTGCTGCAAAACTACCATGTATAAATCTGTCACCTTCAGACTGAGCTGCCACAGGTGCGTTGTCAGAGCAGTAATTGGATCCATAATGGATAAAAAAATGGTTATGGTCAGAGCAAATGTCACGACACAGCTGTCCGGAGACCAAGGACCAGTGGCTTCTTCCCTTTCCCTAACACTAGAGGGCACCCTAGCACTCCCTACTCCATGGGATACTTCTGAAGGTGAAGATGCCAGTGCCTCCACCCTTGACATATCTCTTGAGTTAGCCTCTCCATCTGTTCTCTTCCCGCACCCAGGGAAGAGGGGCACTACTGTGTACTGTAGTACACCAACAAGACAAACACGGCAACACAAACAAGGATTAACAGAAAACTCCAGGCATACAAAATATTAATCTCTATACAGCAATAAGTGAGGTTAAAATATAACTTTTAATATATGTAACTTAAAAGCTCCAAAACAATAATGTGATTGGAGGACAATACCCGTCTTGGCAGACAGCAGACAGCATTGAGAGTAGGAGGATCTATGTCTTGAGCTTTAGCACTATGGCACTTTGTAACAAGTTAGTCCCCTGAAGATTAACTTGGATGAAACGCGTTGGGACGCTCTTCTAAGGGAAAGTGCAGGGCATGTGCAATATAGGGTGAGCTGTGGACTGCCCTTGTAAGGGCAGGAGTCTGGGGATCAGATGATGGTTAGTTCTTGAGTGAATTGACAGGGTATTGTCCTCCCATCACTACCTCCCTGTGTGTATACAGAGTATCCCTGGAGACTCATGGCCATCTGCATAAACTGGTGAGATTGTTCCTGTTTTTATATCTCATCTTCTTGTATCTTGTGGCCATAAACCTTTTTGGTTTAGTCAGACAAAATATATATATGCAATTGGCTATGGCATTGTGTGCTAATTGTTAAATGCTGTATCCTTTATACAAACTGTTGCCTGACATGATATATTAGTGTGACGCCCGGGAGACCATAGAATACCCAGCACCGGATCAGTGGGGTCCTTGCTTCACCTCTGGGGAATGTCACGGGTGGCTTGACCCGGTGCTGTGGCCTCAGGCGATGCACAGTGCAAAAGGGGGTATTATGAGGGGACTTGAAGAGCACGGGCACTTACTTGTTCAGCAGCGGATTCTCTCAGCGGTAATGCTCCCGATCTTGGGTAGATGGCTACTGTCCAAATGAAAGTCTGAGACACTGGAAATGGTTAACCAGATTATTTCAACAAATAGGGGGTTACAATAAGTCCCGTCACCGGAGTCTGTATGGGAACTTTTGGGTTACTCTGGCCCTGCCGGGGCTTTTACCTCCTATGTTGCGCTGTTTCTGTGTGGCCCTGCTGCTGTGTGTGAACTGGCTGCCGGCCCAATCTGTCCTCTCCGGGTCTTGATTCAACGGGCAACTCGAGTCCTCTCCTTTTCTTACCCCCTCCGGAAGTACCGCTGAACTCTATATCTGTTGCTGCGTCTGACCCTAGTGAGGCTGGTATGGGCCTATATCTTTCTTTTATTGGTGGGTGGTCACCAGTGGGGATTGTGTGTTCTACCCCTTTTATCCGTCCGAAGTCCAATGGGTGTTTACTGAAGACCTGTTTATATTCCGTCACTAGCCTATACACCCCTTGTTTTTGATGGGTAGGGGTTGAATTTGTGTCCACATGCAGCTGTTGGCACCAATCCTCCAATTCTCCATCTGAGCCGTTGTCTTCCACCTGACAGGATGGTTCTAAGGGACCAATGGTCGTGATGGCATTGTTGTCAACAGTATATAGCTTTGCCACTGTAGCATACCTTGGCAAGGTGACCTCTTCCTCTCCACAGTTCAAGAGCCATACCGGCACTCGTCCCCGGTGTACCTCGGCTACCCCCCTTGCCGTGAGTATAGTGGGCCTACTGTCAGTGTACACTGGTTCTACTAAGGCTTGATAATTTTGTCCCTTTGTACCAATGGCTGCTCTACACCATACCAGCATTTCTGTTTTTGGTGGGATTACAATGGACGTTGGATCACTTACCCTCACACTGCCGATTTCTCCACCTGCAACCTCTACCTGTTGCTTTAGCATCAATACTTTTAATTCCCTCCGGAGAACTCTCTGCTGGCAGGATTGGGCAGTTTCAACAATTTGCTGTAAGACAGAAATAACTTCGGAAAAGCAGTTTTCTAACACATTCATTCCTATCAGTACAGTTGGTTCACAGTTCCGCCGGTCAACATCAACAACAATTATACCCTGTTTCTTCAATTCTACTTTGCCAATCTTTACAGTCATCTCTCGGAGTCCTAGTTGGGGTACCAACTTACCATTACTGGCCCATATATCTAGCCCAACATCAGAGGGTCCTTTATCAATATCTGCATCAGCCCAGTACCTCTTATAAAGGATATATGGTATAGATGAAATCTGGGAACCGGTGTCCAGCAAAGCATTGAGGGGGATTCCGTCCAGCACAATAGGGATAACGGGACGTCCTCCGATGTACTTGTCGTGCCAAGGTGTTGGGCCTTGAAAGTTCATTCCTGTGAAGCGGCCCGCATTCCCAGGGGATCCTTGTTTAAATCACAATCTCGTGCAAAGTGGCCTGGCTGCTGGCAATGGCGGCAGATGGGCTGTCCATCCGGTTGGTAGCGGTTGCTGGGTCGTCCTCTCCACGTTGGGTATCTCCGGGGTCTCATCCATGGAACATCCTCTCTACGGTTCGCCAACTCCATCCGGGGTCCTCTCATCTCCTGCATGGTTTTAGCCATTGAAGCAACAACATCAGTTAAAGAGTCAAGCTTTTGTTGAAGAGCCTCATTGGTGCTGGGCTCCAGGGACTTAGCACTGGCCCCGGACATAGCTGATGTCACTGGTACACCCGGTTGCTGAGATGCTTCTGCCATGGGGTGCGCAGGATCCTGATCCCAAGGTGCCTCTGCCAGCTGGAGACGTATAGCACTCTCTTTTAACTGGGCAAATGTCAATTCAGGGTCCTTAAAAGCCAGCATGCTCACATGACCCCTGTGAGAAGGGGCGTAGAGTCCTTCAATGAATTGATCTTTTAGCAGCTTATCCGCTCCGGTGTTAAAAAATGGGTTCAGCCAGTGTAAGTGCTTTAAGGGCTTCCTGCAGGTTTAAGGCAAAGTCTCTCACACCCTCATTGGCTTTCTGTTTGCAATTAAAGAATTGTGCTTTAGCTTTACCACCAGCTGTGGGTTCAAATGCTGCTTTTAATCCAACAAATATACGTTCAACAGTGTCTCTGAGGTCAGCTGCCCATGCTGTGACTTCCCGCTTGGCATTGCCTCCTAACTGTGCTATCAGATACCCAACACGCTGCTGTTCTGGCATGGGGAATATGTTGAAATGGGCCAGCATCTGTTCCTTAAAATCATCGAGGGTATTTGGCTTACCTTCATACCTCGGATGCCACGGGGCGCCCGGGGTATATGGCATCAGCAGCGGCATAATGAGCGCTGCTCCTTGCGCCGCTGTACCATCGGGCGCTTTGTTTACATTCTGCCCTTCAGCTGCAGTTGCGTCGCCAGGTGCTTCAGTGTCCCCGTGCTGCGACATTCTGTGCCCCCTTAGTTAATCTGGACCCTTTCGGTCCTCTGCTTCCATCGGGATAGTGTAGAATCGTTCCGCTGTGCAGCCGGATTCGTTTTCCCCTTCCTCTGGCGTCAGAGCACTCAGCTGAGTGCCGCCCACAATGACACGCCCCTTTTTGCTCCCTCTCGCCACTCGCTCTGTAATGGTGGATTCTGAAATTTTTCTCTCAGATCAGGGTTCAGGTTGTAGCGCAGTTCAAACAGCAGTCTCACGCCCTGGCAGTTATGAGGTATTTACCTCAGAGGCTGGCGGCCATTTTAACTCCATGTTAGTCAATGGGAAAAAGTCAGATTCAATGATTTTCAATGGGGACAGCAATTTTTCTCTAATAAAGTCAATATAAGGTCTTTTTCTTCCGAATTTTCACAATTTTGGGCTCAAATCACGGCACACAATACCCGGTTAGCGGGCACGATGAATCCTGTTCGTGACGCCAATTTGTGACGCCCGGGAGACCATAGAATACCCAGCACCGGATCGGTGGTGTCCTTGCTTCACCTCTGGGGAATGTCACGGGTGGCTTGACCCGGTGCTGTGGCCTCAGGCGATGCACAGTGCAAAAGGGGGTATTATGAGGGGACTTGAAGAGCACGGGCACTTACTTGTTCAGCAGCGGATTCTCTCAGCGGTAATGCTCCCGATCTTGGGTAGATGGCTACTGTCCAAATGAAAGTCTGAGACACTGGAAACGGTTAACCAGTTTACTTCAACAAATAGGGGGTTACAATAAGTCCCGTCACCGGAGTCTGTATGGGAACTTTTGGGTTACTCTGGCCCTGCCGGGGCTTTTACCTCCTATTTTGCACTGTTTCTGTGTGGCCTTGCTGCTGTGTGTGAACTGGCTGCCGGCCCAATCTGTCCTCTCCGGGTCTTGATTCAACGGGCAACTCGAGTCCTCTCCTTTTCTTACCCCCTCCGGAAGTACCGCTGAACTCTACATCTGTTGCTGCGTCTGACCCTAGTGAGGCTGGTATCACCTCACGATTTCCGGTTGCTGTATCATATATAATGAATGCAGCCACGGATCCGGTATCCATCTCTGCGCCTGTTCTGGGTAGTAATTAGTGCTACCTGGTTCTTAAAATGTCCTCTTTCTCTTATAATCTTTATTTTTTATAATCTTTATTTTTATATAGCTCTAACATATTCCGCAGCGCTTTACAATTTGCACATATTATCATCACTGTCCCCAATGGGGCTCACAATCTAAATTCCCTATCAGTATGTCTTTAGAATGTGGGAGGAAACCGGAGTGCCCGGAGGAAACCCACGCAAACACGGGGAGAACATACAAACTCCTTGCAGATGTTGTCCTTGGTGGGATTCGAACCCAGGACCCCAGCGCTGCAAGGCTGCAGTGCTAACTACTGAGCCACGTCCCTTTTTCCTCAGACCGGTGTTCTGTTGGCCCTGAAATTGTCAGTCAGTCCTTCAGGAGCCTGATACTGCTCCTCACACTCTGACCCTCCAGATCTGAACTGCTGGGAATAACTGACTACTTTTCCTCAGGTCAGAATTGATATAGGGGAGTCTCTGGAGCTCCCCCTTCTGGCCGGAGGTGGTAATGCAGTGTTCCTATTCTTGTTTGTGTCTTGTGTCAGTAACTCTGTGGTGATCCTACTTTTGTGGCAAATACCCCTAGGGGTGCCACATTAGCAACATTTTATATTATGATTGATGCGTTTGGGTGGTTCCAAATTTCCTCCAGGGATTACCCATTAAATTGGCATCCTTTTATAATCACTATTTTGTGACATTATTGTTTTGGAGCTTTTAAGTTACATATATTAAAAGTTATATTTTAGCCTCACTTATTGCTGTATAGATATAAATTTTTGGGGTGAGAGATATGTGTCATTTTTGACAAAAATTGGCATTGTTTGCTGTATTTGTTATACAAACTATTCACTAACATAAAACAGAGGAATGAAGCGGGGTGTGAAGGTAAGGGAATAAACCAAAATAGAGAGGTATAGGGAATTACCATGCATACAACCCAGCTACAGTGTCGCAGAAAACTCCTTCAACTCTCCTTCTCCTATGAAATCCTATCCCTCCATTAGCAATGCAGCAAATGTTTGCCCTGACAAGGATTTGTAACAGAGCCCAGATTACAAAGGGGAAAGGAGTAGTTAACCGAGCTTATCTGTGAGCACAGGGATTTCCAACATGGCCGATTAATTCCTGTTCTGCCAGAAGAAATAAACATATTTAAAATGAAGAGGTGCTTCTTCTCAGCACCGGAGTAGGAGAAACCAGATGCTGCTGTCTTCTGGCTCTACACTGTTGCAGTATCCCCGTGACTGCAACCCCCACACACACACAGTAAAATGCATCCCCCCACATACACAGTATAATGCAGTCCCACACATACAGTATAGTGCAGTGCCCCACACACAGTATAATTCAGCCCCCTTCACACAGTAAAGTGCAGCAGACACACACACATACAATACTTACCTCTTCTCCTCATTCCCCCCCTGCTCTGGCTTCTGTGGAGTGTCTCATCAGCTCCACTGCAGGCACATGCTGAGTCAGAGGCAGAAGAGGAGTGATGGGAGAGGGAGCGTCACATGATGCTCTCTCCACCATCACTGCTTTCAATGGTATCAGTATCTATGATGCTGATAAGATGAATGCTCGATGTGGGGGGGGCGCCGGGCCCCTTTCACTGCTATTAGCAGCATTTCATTGGCTGGGAGCCCCTAGAGGAGTGGGGGCACTAGGCAGCTACTTGGTCTGCCTGCCCCTAACGCCAGCCCTGTGTACATGCCACAAGTATACTGTGGGCTGTTGCAGCATTTTAAGCTGTGTTTCTAACTTTTGGAGTTTGTTGTTACATGGTCCTTTTTTGACAGAAGGAATTAATTTGCTTTCAGATAAAGTAACTTGAAACATTTAACTATGCATGCAGAATAGTTAAAAATGTCAAATTGGAGACACAAATAAGCCACACTGAATGTATGGGCAGGCTGTTGTTGTATTAACCCTGGATAATTGGTCATCCTGTGAACCCTGTCTAGCATTTCTGACTAATTCCATATTTTTCAATTGCTAGCTAAGAGTGGTAAAATATAGTTGGAAAATAACTAAAGGTTTTTCTTTTGTCCAAAATTTATGTTAAACCAAAATGTGGTATTGGCAATTAATGTGATAGTGTGTGAGAAAAAAACAAAAAATATAATTTCACTTTAGCGAATGTTTGAGCAGCTAGCAGCAGCACCACCACTGGTATTGCTGGAAGCTGGAAGTGGTAGTAATACCAAATATAGATCATTCTTGAGCTCCAACAAACATCTCAGTGGGTGGAAGTTAAGGGTGTAATGGAATATGTGTCATATCACTTGACTTGGGTACAGCAGGATAATATAGTATCTGACACCTACACCATCATCTTGAGTCATCTTCTGCTCAGTCCACCTCCTCTGCCATCGCAGCATTTTATTTTCTACATAGATGGATTTCAATTGCGTCAATAACACCCGTTTCTGTTCCGCCCCATATTCACCTAGCACACAGCACACCGAGGGCTGAGGAACATACTACATAAAAAACAACTTCATCCTCTTGATTTATAGGAAGAGGTGACTAGTTAGCTTTGAAACTCAAATAATTTGAGGCCAATGAGATGGAAGATACAATTTTAACTGCATGCAATTTTGCTGGCTCTGCAAGCCATTGTGGTAGGGGGGACTAGGAATAGCACTCTAAGCCAAGGCAAATCTATTGTTGGGCATCAGGTAGGTGGCAAAAGAGCTCTAGTCATTTTCCACATAGAGGTAACTGATAGCTGAGTCATGGATAATACTGCTAATAATTAAGAACAAAATGTAGGTAATGAGTAAGTAACATCATTTTTTTATCAGAGCTGATATCCAAGCAGAATATATGCTTTTTTGTAGTAAGATTTGGAGCAGGTAATGTCACGTTTGTTGCTGGTGTAAGAGGCTCAACCATTCTTGAAAACGGTGGATGTGTTCGATGTAGTGACCGCTCCTATGTGCAGGCATATACATAGTGAAAATTATGTTTCTTACTCCTGGATGACCAATCTGTGTGGAAATATAAGCCGTGTACATTTTTGGTACGCATGGACTAGGAACTCCATCAGCAAATGAAATGGCATCACCTGCTTGTGTGGGGAAAGCAAACTGACCACCACCACGAATAAGCCTCATGCTGCCCTCCTTCTCTGTCTGGTACCAGTCCACACCTGCAACTAGTGCATTGTCATTGACATCAGCATCAGCCACATATTCATCTTTATCCACTTCTTTCCAAGCTGTTCCTCTACCCTTTGTGTAACCAAAAACAAGTGAACAGCCATCTATTGGTGTAGAAATTGATTTCCATATTTTCAAACACAAAACACATGGATTTTACTGGCTCTTATGAACGAATCATATGCGTTCAGCTTCAATTGAAGATACTGTACATAGTAATAATTATTCATTGGAAAAAGCTGTTACTGTCACCTTTTTGTAATTTTTGGGTGAAATTAATATTTATTGTGCCTGTTTCTGAGATGACTTTCCCCAGAAGCATGCTGCAAAGGATTGAGCCCCAGCGCAGGTCAGTGCACAAATGGCAAAATGGTGATTTATCCAAAAAATTGCTGTTTTTTTTACAAAAGTTAATTTCATTGTTAAAATTCTCAATTTTTTATTATTTTGTTCATTAATTTTTTATGCCTCTGAATGGAAGAATTACCATGGTAAGTTGTTTCCAGCTTGGTGAAGCTTTTGCAGAGCAGATAGCATGTCTGACCAGAAGAACCCTCTGCAGCTTCTGAAGACTTAACACCTCTATGCATGTGTAGTTCTTGTGCAGGGCAGGGCACAATGGGCTAAATTGCCCAGCCGCTGTACTGAAAGGGCAGCACCCAAAATAAAATGAATTTTATTTCTCCGGAAAGTCACCAGCATTCAGTCATGCATGTGAACTCAGTGCAATTGCATTCACTGATCATAGAACTGAGAGGGTGCCTGTAAGCATGCCCTGGAAGTGAATGACAGCCAGCTCAGCAGTACATCTCTATAGAGCTGGCGGTCAGTCAGTGCTGGTACAGTCTTATAGCTGCTGCTTTCAATGCTGTGAGCTGTGGCTATTGCTCTGGGCATGCCTGCATGACTAAAAGCTAGTGGCTCCTGGAGAAATAAAGTTCATTTTTTCCTGAGTTCTACATTTTCAGAACAGTGGCATGGTACCTTCATAATGCTATTAACCTGCAGATTAATCCTATAGCTGCAGGTTAATAGCATTATTGTACATGACAAGTTCCTTTCAACAACATATTCAATATTTGTTAAAATTTTGAATTATGTTTGAAGGCTTCACCCTCTGTGTATGCCAGCACTAGAGCTACAACAAATAAATAAGACATTAGCGTCACTTAAGACCCCGTCACACACAGAGATATCGCCAGCGAGATCGCTGATTTTGTGACACCACAGCGATCTCGCCAGCGACATCACTGTGTGTGACATGGATCAGCGACTGGCCCCCCTGCCGGGTAGCGCTGATTGTGCACGATCATCCTGGGCCATTTTTTGACCGTTGGTCTCCTGCTGGCCAGTGCGCATCGCTGTGTGTGGCAGCAAGAGACCAGCAACGCTGGACGCTGGTTTCCATGGTAAACAGCGGGTATCTAAGAGCCACGCGGCTCTTAGTTACCCGCTGTTTACCTTGGAAACCAGCATGTACGCTGGTTTCCAGGGTAAACAGTGGGTATCCAAGAGCCGCGCGGCTCTTAGATACCCGCTGTTTACATTGGAAACCAGCTTGCTCTCTGGTCCTGATCGCTGGAGGGGCTGTCTATGTGACAGCTCACCAGCGATCAGCCTAACAATGGTCCCAGCGATCCCATCCATGTCGGATCATTGGTGGGATCGCTGGGACATTGTTATATGTACCGGGGCCTTTATAGTGATGAGGGACTAGATGCTTTACCTGCTGTTGCATATAAACAAACAAAACACAGAAAGCTGCCACTAAGTGATGTGGGCGTGGGTTATATACAGCTCATAATTCAGAATCCTGCTAGATCTGGGGCAGATAAAACAGGGTTTTATCAAGACCACACCAATCACATCAATAAGTGACTTATTGCAAGAATCAGAGTCTCTGTCCTTAGATTATGCTACTCTCAGATAATATAGCTAAAACTCAGTGGCAGATTCCCTTTAAAAAGGTTTGATTATAGTCATTGGAGTTCTTAAAGTGTTTTATATGTATTTTCTGTGCAATTAGAGGTCTTTCAGTATTGAGATGAACAGCATATTTATTTATCGCAATTCAAATTTTTTTTGGCCAAATTTGTCAAAGCTCACAAATTTCAATTTCAAGCAGTCTGTTCAGCAATACTACTGACAAATGCAACCCTTCCAGGAGATAGAAAACATGTACTTGTGCAACTATGCTGCAGAAAGTAGTAGGACAATAAAAAAGAAGAAAATAATAAGGTTTGTCTTAAAGACAAAAACATGCTGTGATGGCTAGGGGTTAGGTCAGTCTTTTAAATACTAACTTGGCTGGTAAAGTAATAGGGCCTGGAAAAATATTTGTATATGTGCCATCACATTCGCAGAAAAAAAAGTATTTCGCCCAAACATTAGCAGACTGAATTGTACCTGTATTATTGATGTTGTAAGATGTTAGATTTTCATGCATTTAAACACTGTGAAATCACACACACGCCGATTACATGAGTGTGATAAACACATTTTTAGCTTAATTTAAAACATATTTCTCAAGTCTCATATGCTTACCTTCAAATACAAGCAATTATACTCATTTTCTCACACATCTTTATCAAAACAAGCTCACACTGGCTGTTTTTTTATAAAGACCCAATGCCTTGATTAAAAGAAAAAGTCAAAACAGAATCAGAAAAAATAATCTTTATTACAAAAACAAAATAGCCAAAGTGGAAACAATTCAGTTATTCATATTTTAAATAACTAAATGTAAGCAAGAGATATATGCAACGCACAGGAGTGTGCTCAAAACATCAAATAGATGCAAATCTTCCTATTATACCATTTTTCACTGGTTAGCTTTTCTCCCTGGATTCGACTTTTGCAAAAAAAAATGCTAAAACATACGTTTGTTTTTCAGCAGCTATTATCTTATATTGGGGAAAAGCTGTTTCAAATAGGAAATTAACTAGTTAAGTACAGCAAGCTGAAACAAAATCTGACAGGTTTATACTCATATAGAAAATCAAGTGTTGTCTTATTGTCCTTAGTTTTCACAGGTTCTTTATTAGGCTGTGTGCACACGTTGCGTTTTTTTTTTACATTTTTTCAGCATTTTTCCACTGCGGAATCACCGCGAAAACGCAAAGAAAATGCATCCCATGCAATACTATGGGATTCCGCAAAGCTGTGCTAATGCTGCGGATTTTTCCGCTGCAAAATCGCATAGCAGAAAAATCAGCAGCATGCCCATTCTTTTTGCGAAATCACGGCAATTGATCCATAGGAATGCATTGATCCGCTTACTTTCCGCAAGTGGCTATGCCCACCATGCGCAAAGTAAGCGGATCATGTGCAGATGGTACTCAGGGCCTGGAGGAGAGGAGACTCTCCTCCAGGCCTTGGGTACCATAATCCTGTAAATAATAGAATTAAAATAATAAATAGAGATATGCTCACCTTCTGATGGCCCCCCGGAGCCCTTCCCACCTCTCACCATGCTCCCGGCATCTTCCGGTTCCAGTAATGCTTTGTGTGAAAGACCACTGATGACGTCGCGCTCTCGCGCAAAGCATTTCTGGGACCGGAAGATGCCGGGAGCGCCACAGAGCAGATCGGGGGCCGTTGGAAGGTGAGAATAACAATATTTTTAATTTTTTTATTATTTTAACATCCTTTCTATCACATTTCCAAGTGATGCTAATCGCTTGGAATGCACAAGCATTCCGCAAGAGAAAAATGCTTGCAAAACTCTTGCTTTTCACAGGAGAACCGCATGAAAATTCGCATGCGTTTTACCCGTGGCGAGAGTGCGGAAATGTTGCGGAAATTTCTGCAGCATTTCTGCAACGTGGGTACATAGCCTTAGGGTACCTCAATATGTATTACATTTAAAGCAAATTGGGACTCTGTCGAAGATCTAGAAGTCAAACAGAAACCTAAGAAAAATCTAACATGTTCACTATAACAACACATTGCACCTCAATTTTTTCTTAATCTTAAGGTTATGAGATTGATTTTAGAACTTTGGAGAAAATATTCTTTGAGAAAGTGACCTACTGATTAGATCAGGTTTTTAAGATTTATGTATTTTTTTAATTTTTGGGCAATTTTTTTTTAAATAACAATCTAGATTAAAATATTGAATTAGAAAAATTGCAAGATTTCTGCTTTTCTAACAGAGATTGTGATATGCAAATAAAACTATGCCCCATGAATATTGTTAATAGATAAACCTGAATTAAACAAATGTCATTTTCAGATTACACATTACCATTAAAAAATGATCCTAAAGAACTGAATTTATCATCATGAAAAAATTGATTTTTTTTTCTATTTTTGTTATTTGAAGGTTTACAAAATTCATCATTTATATTTACAGAATAAAATCATTACATTAAACAATTTTCAGACATTCAAAAACAGCATATAACTGATATTTTATTTTAATATACATTCACCATTGTTACCAACATAGAACAAGTAACAGTGTTGAAATACCTGCATTGATATAGTATATAGCTAAAGAATATAAAATGATAAATAAATATTAGACTGATGTCACAGCAGCACCAATTCAATAAAGCCACATGACAAATCAATGCTTTGGAGCCATATGGTTAAAGTCCATTATAGATGTCCAATTGAATCAAACTTCACCACAACACATTAAAATTCTAAGAGAGATAAGTGAGCTTTGGTATAGTCACATGAGGTCTGAGTATTGCAGCCATGATATGCAGACTAAGATGAGAATATCTGAAATTGGCCTTAGGCCTCATGCACATGATAGAGCCACTTGAATGATACACAGTGTCGCCATACGACAGAGCTTCCATGTGCTGCTATCTAATACTTGGTCAGGTACCCTCTATGGGGGATATTCCCTGGTACAGGCATTGCATTTAGGGAAGAATACCTTTAAAATATTGTATACAGAATAAAAAATTGAATTTTCTTTATCACATTTTATGTAATTCAACTGTTGACAGGTTTTATGGTGTTTTAAGTACTATATGTCTAATATACACATGCTTTTTTATGGCAATTTATTGTGCAAGTGGTTTCCTGATATAGATATTCAAACCCATTTGTATAGGCATAGTGTGAAAAAATAATTTAAAGTAAAGATAATATCTGACCTTCTGCAATCACCACTTATGTGACTATTGACCATTATACATTGATCAGCTATTACTTTGAAGCTAATGACAAGTGAAGTGATGAACATGGATTATATTGCTATAATAGTATTTGTCAAAGGATAGGATATAATAGGCAGGATGTGGATAGTCAATTAGAAGCTGAGACAATGGTGATTTATATGGAATTGGTTGACTTTGAGATATGCCAAATTGGAATGATCATGTGGAATGGTAGGAGAAAAAGACTATGAAATTAAGGTGTTGTCTTAGGGTATGTTTCCATTGTCAGTATAAGGCTACTTTCAGACTTGCGTTAGGAGGCACAGCGCAGGGCTGCTGCTAAGCTCAGCCCATGGCCACGCCTCCTCCGGTCAGCTCTTCCTATGGGTGCATGACGCTGCATGTGATCAGCATACCCTATATTTAGTGTTAGGTATGCTGGCCGTGCGCTGGTATGTTTTTGCCGGCGCATGTGCCCTTTTTTGAGCTGCGCCGACGTGTGCCAAACGCACCGTGTTGCAATTATGTGCACTCGGCGCAGTGCAGAAAGGGCGCATGCGCCGGGAAAAACATACCATAGGAAGAACTGACCGGAGAAGGCACGGCCAGGGGTGGAGCTTAGCGGTGGCCCTTCGCTGCGCCTCCTAATGCAAGTCTGAAAGTAGCCTAAGGCAGCGCTTTGGACGCAGCACATATCCGCTCCGTCCAAAGCACTGGCACCTTTTGAACACAGATGATTCAGCATGTGTTCATTGAACCGTTCGGAATCACCGCATCTCATTACATTGTATGGGTGACTTTATCTTGTGGAGATGGAGCATCTCCGTAAGATAAATAGACAAGCTATGGTCTGGAAAGACATGCCGCATGTCTAGCTATGCAGGGAAGCTGGAGGCATCCCTGCACACATAGTGGAGATGGGATTTCATGAAATCCCCTCCACTATGCAGTAACATCTGGCTGCTGTGGGTTGAACACTGTGGATGTATGCAGAGTTCAAACCGCAGCATTTACTGACCGTGGAAACATACCCTTACTCTATAATGCACCCAAAAATCCAATCTAAGGGGTCTATTGGAAGTACTAGAAGTAAAAAAACTTTAAGAAGGCTCTATTTTACAATTTACATGGTCACTGTTAAGGATAAACACATTGATTCTAAATTAATCATTAATTCATTTAAAATTTCCCCAAAATTTGGGGATTTAACAAACTAAAATTTTTGGAAATTTGTCTTATACAATCTCGACAAAATAGCGACCAGTCAGATACTGTTAGTAGCTTCTTTGGCTTCTTTCCCAATGTCTGTCCCCTTTTCAATCTAAGTTGGCACTTCCAGTGCCAGCTAAGCCTCTTGTGCCATCCCACATAACCGTGTGGGACAACACTTAATTAAAAATATGTGTTGTGAGAATTACCAGCAGAGACCTGCATCTAAAAGGACAGGAGAGAGGCTGGATTGTTATACAATTTTGCCTGTTTTTAATTATTTCCTGATTTATACATTTAATATACTTTTAGGTTGGGAGACCTCAGAACACAACAAATGTCTTAATTCAATGGCAGTTGGATCTTATTCAATTAGCATTGCATACATTAGATGAAAATCAAATTTCTTGGCTGATGTATAAATTCAAAACACAAGTGAACATAGTAAAGTTTGTAATATATCTTATGTGATGTGATAAATGTAAAACTTTACCGATATGCCACTTCTTCTCCCCCTTGTACTCTAAACTCATCAGTCACACTGAAAAACAACTTAAATCCATCTTGCCCAAAGCAAGACAGGAAGGCAGCTCACTTAATTGTCAGGTTGCAGCTGCCAATTGAAGTCTATGGAGATGGAGGGTTGAGAAGAAGGAGAAGGGGGTAGTAGAAAGAGAATCAGGTACGTAAGCAGCACAGATCTTCCTGCTGTTTTAGTAAGTGTGTTTTTCTCACCCAATGACTGGATTAACAGCTACACTATTCATTACTACTGTATAATGTTCTCCATGATGCTACAGCTTGTAAATGTGCCATAAAGACACAGGGGGAAAAATGGCTCATGTCTGTGCTGTGAATGGGACACATCAGAGCAGACAATATATGCACTTGAGTGGAAATATATTTTTTTAATTGCATATAATCTGCAGATATAGTATTATTCGTTATGGATACACTCTGCCTATTTTGAAAATTCACCTGAAAGTGTAGATACGCTTTAACCCCTTAATGACCGTTGATACGCCTCTTAACGGTGGCAGTTAAGGGTACTTAAAAATTGTGGGCTAAAAAATCATTTTTATGGAAAAATATGATTTTTTTATTTTCACGGCTGTACGTTATAAACTTCTGTGAAGCAGTTGGGGGTTCAAAGTGCTCATTACACATATAGATAAGTTCCTTGGGGGGGTCTAGTTTCCAAAATGGTGCTTTCTCAAAATATAATGGAAATAAGTATATTCATGTATTGGAGTTCCATTAAAATTTATTAGTAAAAAATAGAACCTTATAACTAAGCTTTCCCCAAAATTCTTAATGACAAAATTTTAGATTTACAAGCATTCTAGAAAATGTCTGTCTTTCCTATGAATAAAAAACACAAAGATAAAACACACATAAAATACTTTTGCACTCATTAATAAATCAATGTGAATATTCTCATATTCCATGTAAGGTCTTAGTTAAGACATATAAAAGCAGAAAAAAATATTAATGCAGAAAAATTCCGGTTAAGAAAATATATTTTGCTTTTCAACTTTATGTTTCACTTTTCTTATCAAATCTCATAAAAAGAATAACCTACAACAGAAACCAATGCAAAGGAAATCTCAATTTGTAGGACTGATTTTTAGATTATAACACCTACACAATTGCTTCACAAGTCATCAGGGAAGAAAAGCAAACTTGTCCAATTTTTAATGAAATCCAGACTCTCTTTCATCACATTCTATGAAATAAGTCACCTGTGTGCAGAAATTTATATTAAGATTGCAACTCTGCGTGGGTTTACTGTTTGTAGCCTCATATAGAATTAGATATAGCCTTACCGATTCGTTAAATATGACCTTTACTGAATTTATAAGGGGCAATATTTATGTGGCTATAGACTAAAATAAACTGTTAGACTTTTTCTTCTAAGTCACTCTCAAACAGGTGTAGACCTTCTCTGAAATATAACTGAGCAGAGCTAATGCAGTTCAACACCTTCTGCAAAGCTGTCATAAGGGTTTCATTTGACTTTGCAATCTTGAAATGCTCTCGTGCTTCTTGAAGTATCGAAAACCGAACTGAGGTTTCATCCAATCTGTACAACATGTTTCTAAAGGAAGAAAATGGGAAATATAAAAAAAGTTATTAAAATGTTAGTTTCTATGAATTTATAGAGAAATATAATATGAGCAGCAGGTAGAAAGTTGTCTTAGACTGATACTATAGATACAAGTGAACACAATTGTTCTGATTCAAACTGGTGTTTTGCACACCAGTCTTACCAAAGGCATAAGATGTGCCAAATTCATTGAAGCATGCACCTCTCAATGAACTTTCACCTATCAGCTATCATGTACCATAGGATATATAGACTTAAAAAAATCAGCAAACCGACACTGCCGAAAGTATACACCACTGGAGTATGCAATGCCGGTTAAAAGAGAATGCCAGATGTAGTAGTGCTCAATTGTGCATCAAAACGATCTTCAAAATTATGACAACAGAAGAAAAATGAGTGGCACTCATCACGGGTGCACTATTTTGTGCTTTTTTTTATTCCAAGGTCATTTGGGAATACAGAATGAAGACACACATACTGGGCTGCAGCTGTTTCACATCTAATTATACTTCATCTGGCTCACAAGAAACATAGATGAGCCAGGAACCTTGAATGTGTTGTCAACATTTGGATATGCATAAGGTTCTGCTCATATTTCAAAAACTAGGTTGTACCAACAGGAGCTGGCATAAATATGCAAAGCCTTGCAAAATGTAGTAAAAAAGGCGAGTTGCTAAAAAATGCTGCAATATTTAAAACAGCTTTATGCCAGAATTATGGCAAAACTGGTTTATCAGTAAGGGCCAATATTTATAGAACATCAATTAGGATTTTCTATGCTTTCTTGGCCATGGAATTAGCATTAGCCTCCGGAATGCTTCCTCCCCACTGAATGGCACAGAAGTCATGGCAGCTTAGTGGTGTTAACTTGAGATTGTCGAACCACTCAATGTTCGAGTCTGGCGGGTTCGGCTGAACATTAAAAAAAAAAAATTGGTTTTCGGGTACCATAACATTACCCGAAACTGAACCCAGACCTCATTCAGATAAATGAGGGACCCAAAAATTCATTGTTTGCCATACTGCCATTTGAATGACAGCGCAGCAAACACTACCCCTAATTTGAAGTAAGATTTTTACCACCTGTCAGAGAGCTGCAGTTTCCACAATGTCAGATGACAGCATGAGCCAGCAGCTGTGACCAGGGGTAAAAAGTTTACTGCCAGTCACAAAGGTGTGGATGATATGAGTACTACTCATATCAGCCTATATCTGCTGCTGTTAATAACAGAGCAGGCACCACTGATGGGAGTATTCATTAGCCGGCGCCTGCGCTATATATAAATAAATAATAATAAAAAATTACATGAGGTCTGTTCTATTTTTGATAACCATCATAACAAAACTGATAACTGCAAGTTGCAGCTCTCATCTGTCAGCTTTATCATGGCTTGTCATCAAAAAGAGAGGGGTCTGCTTGCAGTTTTTCGATTATATAAATAATTTAAAAAACAGAATGGGGTCCCCCCTATTTTTGAAAACCTGCCAAGCTAAAGCAGACAGCTGGGGGCTGGTATTCTCAGGCTGGTAAGGGGCCATAGATATTGTACCCCCAGCCTAAAAATAGCAGCTTGCTGCTGCTCCAGGAAAGGCACATCTATTAGATGATTTAAAGAGCAATCATCTAATATAGGTCGCAATTAAACTCTCAATCCACGAGGAATACGGTTAACTTTATGGTACTCTGCTAGCGTCGTACAGTGAAGATCAAGAGCCGTTAATCTTCATAGGTCCTTTTCCAAACTTCTTGTGCGTAACTCATCAGTTGGAGTAGGTAAAAAATCAGCAGAGGTCTTAACTCTAGAAAGTATGGTGGAGGTCTCTTCTGGATTAAAAGATAAAGTAGAAAAAGACATTTATGCAGCAGGTGCGACACCCGAAAAAGCAATATATATTAGAAGATGACGGGGTGCTCACTGCTCCAGTCTGGTGCTCAGTGGAAAAATTAGAACATATTATAGAAAAAACCTTGGCACACAGTATTGCATGAATCCAATATTTATTCTTCCAGAAAAACATGTATCGTTGGACCAAGATAATACAGACAAAAATTATTTTTGGTCTCTTGTTAATAGAAGGATTTTTTCGCTGATCACCCATATGAATTGAATGTGAAGGGATTCTTAATAGTGATATATGTGGACCTCTGTTTATGCAGGTACTTTTTCCTTATTTTTGCGACACCACTGCAGTTCCTATATGATGGTTGTATCTATTTACTACACGTAAAGGTGGTTTCTGATGGATAGCAATTCTTTCTCATTTGAATTTTTTTCAAATATGTTTGACACCATGTGATAATACCAAGATATGCTATGTTATATAACGTGACTGAAATATGCTGCAAGAATGTTTATCATTTATATGGAATGTATATATATATATTTTGAAGGACCTGTTCCTGCATGAGATTCACACATGTCTTGCTATTTACTTTGTTTGTTTGTTTATTTTTCAATTTTAGTATGTACTGGAAAATTTCCCCTCCCCTTTTTTTTTCCTTTTGTTAATGTGTTGTTTTTTCTGATTTTCTTGATTCAGATAAAATCTTGAGAAAGGCTGAATAGCCGAAACGGCGATATTTTTTTGTCTGTATTATCTTGGTACAACGATACATGTTTTTCTGGAAGAATAAATATTGGATTCATGCAATACTGTGTGCCGAGGTTTTTTCTATAATATTTACACTGACAGTATGCCACTGTCAGTGTCTAGCACTGAGCTTATGTGAGAAATTTCACCACAGATCATAGCTTAACCCTGGTGATCTCACCTATGGCACTGCTGTGTGAGCACTTATTCGCGCAGTGAGCAGTGTCGTAAGAAAGTTCACAAGGGTTCAACTGTGAACTCCAGTGAACTTTCTCATGGGAACTCAGAGCTAGATTATGACAGGAGTATATTGATCCTGTCAGTGTAAACTGGATTTCATGGGAGAGTGACCACTCGCCAAAGCTCCATCATCCAGCTTACACTGACTTGAGTGTAATTGGTCTTGTCAGTGTCTAATGCTGAGCTCCAGTGAGAAAGTTCACAGGAGTTCACAGCTGGACCCCTGTTAACTTTCTTATGGCACAACTCGCTGCATGAATAATTTCTCACGCAGCGGTGCTGTACGTGAGATCACCGGCGTTCAGCTATGAATTCCAGTGAACTATGTCACAGAAGCTCAGCCCTACACACTGACAGGAAAGTATTGCTCCTGTCAGCGTAAGCCAGATGATGAGGATGCTCTCCAAATTCCAAATCATAGTGGGACATTATCAATTAGCTACACTTCGGACAGGTGAGAATTATGGTTATTTTTTTTAACAGGGGACATGGGCATTGGCAAATTAGTTGTAAGGTGAGTATCATGGTTGTTTATTATTTTCTGTTTTTATACAGGGGACAAGGGCTTCAATGTAATGAGCATAAAGTTTATTTTATTTATTTTACTCATTTATATAGCACCATTAATTCCATAGTGATTTACATACGGTAAACTATTGTCCCTGTCCCCGATGGTGCTCACAATATAGATTCCCTATCATTATGTCTTTGGAATGTGGAAGGAAACCAGACTACCCAGAGGAAACCCTCGCAAACACAGGGAGAACATACAAACTCCTTGCAGATGTTGTGGGATTTGAACCCAGGACCCCAGTGCTGCAAGCCTGCAGTGCTAACCACTGTAAAGTGAGTATAACTTATTGATGTGCCTTTTAAGGGGCAGCTGAATGCTGATATTCTTAGCCTGGAAGGAGGACCCCTTCACTGGCTATTAATGTCAACCCACAGCTGTCTGTTTAGCCTTTGCAAGTTTAAAATTATGGGGGTACCCTAGGTCATTTTTTTCTGGCCTCCCCTTAAAATAAACAGTAAAGGTTAACCAAACAGCTGTGAGCTAATATTATTAGCCTGGGAACCTTTAGGGATATTACCCTCCTTCCCAGAATATTAACATCAGCCCTCAGCCATTGGCTTTCCGTCTACAGCTAATGGAAATTACAAGAGAAACCATGCAGTTTTTGTTTTCATTTATTTTTTAATTTATTAACAAGTACTGTGAAATACACATGCAAGGTAACCTTAGTTCACAGCCTTCAGGTGTTCCAGCAGCTGGAAATTCCAGTAACATTAAAATGTCCCTCAAAGCTTCCCATGAGGTTTTGGGGCATTGCATGCTGCCAGAAGACCCGGTGGCTGTGAACTCTGGGAGGTTACCTGAGTTCAAGACACCAGGTCTCACGATATCTCCAGTGCCAGACTGTTGAATGCCAGAGTGAAGAATGTCAGATTTGTGGGCGTTTATCAGTCTGCCACTGACACTTGCAAAGCAAGAGAAACGGTTGCTATAAAGTGACAAAATAATGCTTGGGGTTCCCTGTAATTTTGATAAGCAGCAGAAGGAAAGCTTACAACTGAGGGCTGATGTTTATATTCTGGGAAGGAGGTCATGCGTTCTCAGGCTATTAATATCAGCTTACAGGTTGGTTAGCCTTTACTGGTTAATTTATGGGGACCCCAGAAAAAAATGGTGTGGAGTCTCCTTATAAATTCTAACCAGCAAAGGATTAACAGACAGCTGTGGGTTGATAATAGCCTAAGAAGGGGCCAGCGAAATTGTCCCACCTCCCAGGCTTTCAACATCAGCCCTCAGCCACCCCAGAAGATGCACCAAATCTGGCCCTTAGCCATACTCTTTCCAATTGCCCTGGTGCAATGGCAAGTGGGGTAATAGGGTTGGGAGGCCGATGTTACCTTTGCATTGTCAGGTGATATCAAACCCAAGGGTTAGCAATGGAGAGGAGTCTATAAGGTGCAGCCATTACTAACGGTATTACTAACCATAGTAAATGTTTGAGAATAAACACACAGCAAGAATAAAATTATTTACTTGAAATAAATGTCCACACTGTTTTATACATTTATTTAAAAATAAAAAACACAATTTTACTGACCTTTACGGCCGGGATCACACATGTGAGGAATACGGCTGAGTATCGCATGTTAATACCTGGCACTGCCATCAGCACTCAGGAGCAAAGCGTGCAGTTGCATGTATTGCTATGCGGCTGCACGCTCCGATCTGAGTGCCGACGACAGTGCTGGGTATTAACATGCGAGACCCGGCCCTATTCCTTACATGTGTGATCCCGGCCTATCACCTAATCTGCCCTTGTCCTCTGTAAAAATAATAATAAAAAAATATAACCCTCACCTGTCTGAAGTGGAAAGAATTTATACTGTCCTACACCTTAATCGATCTGTGTGGCGTGTGCTCTTCAGCATCTGACCATTCATGCTGGGAAGCAGGGCAGACTGAGCTGCAGCAATCGGGCCCCTTAACTGTGGTGACCTCAGTGAGATCACTGCTAGCACTGTGAGAAAAAAATCTCATACAGTGCTGAGCTCAGTGAGTTCATCCCAGTTCATACTGAGATATTTCGTCATCATCAGACTTTTCTCACGGTGCTAGCAGTGATCTCACTAAAGTCACTGCAGTTCATCGGCCTGACTCACAGTGAAGTGAGCTGAAAATGCAGCCTCAGTGAATTGCTGTAACCTTGATGAGGTCACCACTAGTCACTGATGCTGTGCTCGCAGCAGCTCATTCTGTCTTGGTTTTCAGCCAGGACAGTCACATCTTGGCACCATCCACGTTGAAAACCACTTATTGCAGACTTGGATTACGGTGTGGGACAGTATATTGGAGAGTATGCTGAGAGTATGTGTGTGCTAGGTGAGTTATTGTTGTTTATTATTTTCTGTCTTTTTACAGGGGGCAAGGGCTTCATTGGCATGGGCATAAGCTGGATATAACTTTGTTTTCTATTTTTAAGTTAATTAGTAGCATGGTGTGTATTTTTATTTCAAATAAAGGACTTTATTATGGGTGTTTTTATTTGCAATCTTACCATGGGTTTAGTAATGGAGAGGTGTCTTATAGACACCTCTCCATTACTAACTTGTGGGCCTGATGTCACTTGACAATATAAAGGTGACATTAACCCAACAAATATCACCCCACTTGCCAAACCTGGCCAAGTGGGAAGAGCGAGGCAAAGTGCCAATATTTTTAGGCTAGGGTGGCCATATCCATGGCCACTTACCAGCCAGAGAATACCACCACCCAGCTGTAAGCTTTTGCTTGGTTGAGTGTCAAAAATGCAGAGGACCACATGCCGATTTTTTAAATTATTTATTTAAATAATTTTAAAAAATGGCACGGGGACCCCTCTTTTCTTGATATCAAGCCATGATAAAGATAACAGCTAAGGATTGGAGCCTTCAGCTTTGCCATGCTGATTATCAAAAATGGGACAGACCCCATTTCCTTTTTTTAAAAATGTATTTATAGCGCAAGCATCGGCTGATGAATACTTCCATCACTGGCACCTGTTATTAGCGACAGCAGGTGTAGGATGATGGAGTAGTACTCATGTCAGCCTATTCCTCTGTGACCAGTTCACCACAGTGGTCTGACTGTTGGTAATAATCTTACTGCCAGTCAGAGCTGCTGCTGTTTCTCACTCTGTCATGCAGATGATAGTGTCATGATCTCAGTGCGGGTTTGACTCGCACACGTGGGGTTAATGTATGGAACCAGTACTGATGACTGGCATTTCTGGGGTTAAAGGTTGTGATCCCGGTGCAGGCTTACCTGCACACCTGGGGCTATGATTTTGGCCTCTCCCTGGTTCTGGGGGAGGCTTCTTATAGCCTCAGGACGCTCCCATCCCTGTCAGTTATACTTTCGCCCTTGGCATAGTGTGGTGACCCCTGAGTGTGTTTGTCCTGTGTTCTGGTTACTTGATTCTCTGTGTATGACTCGGTCTGTTTCCTGGATATCGCTTTGGATTCTGCCTGGTACCTCCTATGTCTGTTTGGTTTTGATCTCTGCTTGGCCCTGATTATCCGCTCTGTCTCATCCCTGGTACTGTACTGTGATCCTGTGTATGACCTTTGGCTTTGTCTGACCTCCCGTCTGTTTATCCCTCCTGTACCTCGTTTAGCACTGCTTCTGTACTCAGGATACGCGCACTGGCTCTATGAGCAAGTGTAGTGCGGTGTCTCTGACAGATAGTGTGGGAAACCCCCGATGTTGAGGGTCCATGCCCGAACAGTAGGTGTTTGGTAAGAACCACAAACTTTACTGATAGGGTTTGCCCATCACTAGTGTTAACAAAGAATGGAGGTTGGAAGCTCGCAAGTTGTAAGAGAACACGCTGCAAAATTTCGTAGGAAAATTTTGCACAGTAGTGCAGCAGCTACACTTATAGCTGCCTAATGAAAGTTGTGCCACGTGGGACAGAATATTTATTGTTACCAAATGTGTTGAGGACATTTTGTGGCAATTATTAATACAGAAATATCACAGGTTCTCTTCCTTCACTTAATACAGCTATCCTCACAAACTGTACAGTACTATTGTTCTCATAATAGCTCCTGAAAGAGAAAAATGACCAAACCTGCCAAATAGTAAGGGGCCCATACACACAGCATTTTCATCTATGTTCACTAGACCTATCAGGGCTCAGTCCAAGCATCTCATAATACGGGATTCAGCCATATGCATCAACATTGATAATAACGGGGCTGACAGAGTCTGACTATGCCTTGCTTTCATGCTACTGATAGACATATATGGCTGAAAATGATGCATGACTGAGTAGATGGTAATTTTGTCTGAACAATTATAGTTAATGGCCTTCTTGGTACATACTAATGAATCCCATTTTGTGGGGGGGCTCAGACGTGATCTACATCAGGGTTACTTAATGTTGGAGAAAACTATGTGTGTGAAAGGGCCCTAAGAGGATTTTGGACAGATCTGGCTACATTTCCCTCTATCAGCAGCTATTTTGTAAACAGGAGGTCTTCACAGACTGTGAGGAGGTCTGCACTAAACAAGTATAGCAGGAAAACTTGTAAAACTTACATAGTAACAAGTGACATATAATAATGTCCCTGACATAGTTATTAAAATAAGGATAACTTAGTCATCATTTAGGCCATAAACAGCTCTGTGTGAATTGGTGCGTTTGTGCTAGAGCGGAGTACTCTTGCATTCTGAACAGTTTACATGTGACAAAATGTTTTGAGAGATCATTAAGTGCCTCAAGACCAATACCCTCTCCTGACTCCTGCTCTTCGGGGAGGTTATTTGTATCGTATAATTTGTGCCATAAAGTTATTAGGGAACATCAAAACTAGGTGCTTGCTGGTCATCTAGGGGTAAAGCAACCGCAGACCTCCTTTCTCATTGTTTTTGGTAGCCGGGTTTGCATCGGGATATGGTTTAACAGGTGTCTTCTTGCAGTGTTTTGCGCTTTCTAAAGTATCGTATACTCGTCTGTCTGGTCCTCTTCTCACACTACCCATTCTTTTATTACTGACCTACCGGTATCGGCAGGCAAGATGGTGGTTCTGGTGGTCATAGATAGGTTCTGTAAAATGTTGCATTTCATCGCATTACTGGCACTTCTGAACACCAAAACTCTTACTCAGGTTTTTATTAATGAGATTGTGAAGCTGCACTAGGTTCCCTCCGACGTGGTGTTAGATCTATGGACCCAATTTTTTTTTAAGCTCTAGAAAACCTCTTGCAGGATTACTGATGTGAACTCTCTTGTGTCATTTCAAGCAAAGTGTATTCCCTCATTTGTCTTCCTGCTTTGTCTTTTAGTTGTAGTGGGGGTTGACTAGTGCTCACCCAGTCCCCTCACTATTCAGGGCCTCGGCAATAAATGCAGAACCTATTTAGGGACATAAGGGTGTTGTCAGACCTGCCTGCCTAGAGGTCTTCACTTCCCTCTTTCTAAGTGTTTTGGTTCCCCCTCCCTCTCCCCATTGTTGTGCACTTAGCTTCTCCCTCACCAGGAGTGACAATTTCTATGCATGGCGCTCATACTGAATAATGAATAATTTGAGATTTTTTAAAAATTTTGTTTCCACTTTATCATCATTTGTATATCATGAACATGTCTATTAATTTCTATTATTCCACTACTTTCCTTTTCAGCACCTAAATTTCAGTACCGGAGGTGTATTTTAATGAACACATGGATAACAAAATGGGCAAATTATTTGTCTATATTTTAACCCCTTAATGACCGGAGCTTTTTCCGATTTTTCGTTTTCGTTTTTCGCTTCTCTTCTTTCCAAAGCCATACATTTTTTATTTTTCCATCAATATGGCCATGCGAGGGCTTATTTTTTGTGGGACGAGTTGTACTTTTGAACAACAACATTGGTTGTACCATGTAGTGTACTTGAAAGCGGGAAAAAAATTCCAAGTGCGGTGAAATTGCAAAAAAATTGCAATCCCACACTTGTTTTTTGTTTGGATTTTTTAATAGATTCACTAAATGCTAAAATTAATGGGCCATTATGATTCCCCAGGTCATTATTAGTTCATAGACCGGAGTTGGGGAACCCTGCTTTAACCTACGGAGTGTGAATATAGCTCTGTTATTTTATATATCGGAAACCTATTTGGTCTAGAGAATTTAATCTCAGACAATCCCTTTAAAGGGGTGCACCAAGTAAAACAGCTTATTCTACAGAACAGATGAGTAAGTATCTGGCAACTGGGGGTCTCTTCATGGGGACCACAGTTGATCTTAAGACCAGGTTTCCTGTATTCTCTACAAATAAAATTCTGTGTGACTGAGATACAGTTGAGTGAATAGTGTTTAACCCATTCCTGATATCCTATTCTTTTGCATGTTTGTCACAATGAAATGTTTCAGACAAAAAATCAAGACATATATTACACATTGATTACACAAGTAAACACAAAATGCAGCTTTTAAATGACTTCTCCAATATTAATGGAAAAGAAATTCAAATCCATAGGGCCCTATGTGAAAAAGTGATTGCCCCTAAACCTAATAACATATTGCACAACCCTTAGTAGCAACAACTGCAATCAAGCGTTTGTGATAACGGGCAATGAGTCTTTTCAAATGCTCTTGAGGAATTTTGGCCCACTCAACTTTGCAGAATTGTTTTAATTCTGCCACATCGGAGGGTTTCCGAGCATGAACCACCTTTCTAAGGTCATGCCACAGGTTCTCAATCTAATTAAGGTCAGGACTTTTGCTAGGCCATTCCAAAGTCTTAATTTTGTTTTTTCTCAAGCCATTCAGATGTGGACTTGCTGGTGTGTTTTGGATCATTGTCCTGCTGCATAACCCAAGTGTAGGTTTGGATTTATTTTTATAATAATAATAACCTTCATTTAAAAAATGCATTTTATGTTTTCTTGAGTTATCTTTTTCTAATGTTTAAGTTTGTTAGTGATCTGTAAAATTTAAGTGTGACAAACATGCAAAAGAATAGGAAATCAGGAAGGGGGCTGTAATGGAGACTTCTGTGCTGTAATACCTCTTACATAACCACCCCATGTTTCAGGAGGTCCACTCTGCTTTTCCTCACTTCTGGATGAAGGCCGCTAGCTCGAAAGGCTTTGTAACATGGGAACATATAAAAGATCACTGCTTCTCCACATATTTCCTGTGTGACAACATTTTACTCACCGGTCTCAGAATATATATACATACACAGGACAGGACAATCAATATGTGGTGGGCCAGTAGATAACAGGCTCTAATTAAGACGCCAGATGTACATTACAATAGCCACAGGTGGCCAGCGACCCCCGATCATTTACTGTGGGATTTACAAAGGTGGGGGGAGGTCAGAAGTCGGATATCTCATTTACCTCTGTCCAGGGGTCGCAGCCGGTCGGTTGCTGCATTAGGGGTATGCATCTCACATTGCACCTATCATACATGCATCTCCTATTCAGAGTGCTGGGGGGTTCTGTAACAGGGGCAAACATTTTTTTTCACAAAACTGTATGTGCGGGCTGTTTATAGCCATCTTTGTCAATCCATAAAGATTGAAATGAGTGATCACTAGTGCATTCACATGGGGGAATGGGAATCCCAATTCTCATGATCAGTGGGTCCTTAGAGGTAGCAACCCCACTGATTAGTCACTCTTCACTTATCATATCAAAACCATACAGAAATTGTATTTCCTACACCCTATCATTTGGCATTAGCAATATTATTTTGTGCCAATACAGAGAGGACATAGCTTTTGACATCTGTCACCTAATATCCTTTCCACTCTCCATTGACAGGATATAGTGATTTCTCAGCTACATACCAATATTACTTGAGTTGCTTGTGCTGATGAAGAAACTACTTTAGCTAAAGGAAATTATTAACAGATTTTGTAATTCTCTATTGAACAAAATTAAATATCTGATCTTGCTATTAAAAAGTCAAATCCAAGTTACAAAAATGTAGTCTGAAGTAAAAGCCTCTCTGCACTACTGTGATTCTATACTCATTCAGCACTGGGGAGATGTTATGATACATTGTAAGGAGGTGTAGATACAATTATAGGGAGACTAATGAACAATAGAGTGGGATGAAAAAGGAATATGGGCTGGTATTCTTTTGATATTAAGGCTGCTTTTAAATCTCAATACAGCCTTGCTTTATAAATTGTTACCTTATTTAACTCTGTTCATTTTCTTCCACACAATCAAAATTCAATAGGCGAGAATGTGTGTGTTCTAAAATGATAACATCAGAACTAAGATATGTAAAGGACACAAAGCAAGATGGCATGAATTGTGCTGTTAACGCAATCATATCTTCACCCGCATAAAGTTCATACTTCTTATCTATTGTAAGAAAAGTTAGAAATATGTACTGTGTATCACAATGAATAATGTAACTGGTACAGCACAAAGTTTTATTCAAAGTTAAACATGGCTGAAATTCATAGAATGTTCCCTAGAAAAGTGACAGATCATTTTCCATGATTGGAAGAGACTGAAAATGGTTTTGCTTCCTTTTCTTTCATTGAATTTAGTGCCAGGTACCACAATCAAATTATAATTAAAAGGTTATTCCCAGCTTTTATATTTATGGAATATTGACAGAGAATGCTATAAACTTATGATTGGTGCAAGGCTCATCATTGGAACATCCATCTTAAGGACTGGGCCTTGACAAGTACTATTTTTAGATGAGAATTTCTTAACAATTTTCCGAGCTCCCAAAGAAAAGACGAAGGTCACACATGCACTACTACTTTTCCAGTCCTTACAATGTGCAAAGTTGCATAAATCATGAGATAGATGTTGGTCTCGGGACTGAAACCTATTGGACACGTATTGAATTTTCTGTTGATATGTCAATAATATAACTTATAGGTCAACTCCTCTAAGTCGTAATAAAGCTAAGAAGGTCTTGTTGATAGATAAATAAATAGGCATAGAAATATAGAATGATGTGGCCATATATATTTCTATGCATCATATTCAGAATGAGTGGCTGATAGAACTCAAACCTTGTGTGGAGATTTGCCATTTTCTTTGGGTTTATGTAATTTTTCATTCACATTTTTATTTACACATTTTTCACATTTAGAGTATGGTATTAACATAAAGGATTTAAATTTTTTTTAATGATATTTACTGGTAATTACTGAGATATCCAATGTTTCCACAGAACCAAGTCTGGTCTGTGCATTTCACTTGGCCTATATTGTTTTTTTTATGCTTTATGCACAAAGAATGCTATTTGAGGGTTAAATAATTTAAAGGTCCAAGCAAATAAAAGAAAATGATATAGCAAAATTCATATCAACACATAATTGTAATAGATGTTAAAAGTTAAATTATTGTAACCTTCAATTATTTCTGAATAAATGTCTGGATTATAATAAATCCTCTTCCCTGGGTTAATAATTAGCCTTTAGATTTCTTATTTAATTTGTGTTGGGTTTGCTAAGGAAAGGTGAGCTAGCAGAAAACATTTTCCATTGAAGGTGACCCATCATATGCAACATGTAATAAACCCCAATATGTAAAATGATATTTTGATGACTGATTTCTATGCCGACTTGTCTCTACTTAAAGGGGTACTCTGAGAAATGTAATAAAAATAAATAATTAAAATTAAAAGTACATTTAAATATTTCAAATTTTACTATATGTCTATATTTATCAAAGAGGTAGTGAAAAGGGTAATCTTTAGCTAGTGCACTATCAGGTTTTTAAATATATCAGCTCCCAGCAGTTTCCCAGCCATCCCAGGACAAACTGCATAAAGACGTCTGCTCGAGTGAGGGCAGTGTCCTGTTAGGTATCATAAATGCGAACCTGAATCCTCTGTTCACCAAACCTGACCAGGCAAGCAGAGGAGCAAGTGTGGACTGAACCAGGTGATAACCTTTCTAGCTGACTGAGATTCAACATCTATCTCACCAGCCTGATATGTTTATTAGAGGGCAGGAGGACGCTGTTTAGCTACTGGAATAAACTAAACTAGCTGTCTTCAGCTTATTCTCATTTAGAATAATTATATACACACACAAGTAACAGCATAAACAATGTATCATACATATTTTACTCATGATAAGCTGAAGACAGCTTTGCATAGTTTATTCCAGCAGCTCTACGGCGTCCTCCTGCCCTCGAATAAACCTATCAGGCTGATCAGATAAATGTTGAATCTTAAGCCCCCGTCTCACATAGCGAGATCGCTGAAGCGTCACCGATTTTGTGACGCAACAGCGATCTCGCCAGCGATCTTGCTACATGTGACACATAGCGGCGACAGGCCCCCCCGCTGGATATCGCTGATCGTGTTCTAATGTCCTGGGCCATTTTTTCATCATCGGCGTCCCGCTGGCCAGCGCACATTGCTGTGTTTGACCCGACAAGCAACCGCGTTGGCGACGCAGAACTCAGGGACGGAGGCTGGAATCGTTCAGAAAAGCTGCTGTGTGACAAGGTACCAACGACAGCCGAGGATCGCTGGATGGTTGCTGCATCGCTGAAGAGATCTGCCTGTAAGATAGCTTACTAGCGACCATTTAGCGATGCACCAGTGATCCTTACCAGGTCGTATTGTTGTCAGGATCGCTGTGCTGTCCTGTCAGGTTCGGTGAACAGAGGAATGAGCGCTCACAATACCTGAGAAGACACTTCTCTCACCCAAAGTCTGTCTCGATGAGACATCTTTGTGCAGTCCATCCTACAACCTCACAGCTGAGATGACAGGGAAACAAAGGAGAGCTGACATATTTAAAATCCTGATAGTGCACTAACTAAAGATCATCTTTTTACTAATTCATTGCTAAATCAAGGTAATCCATAACCTTTGAAATATATAAATGTACTTTCACTATTTTTATTATTTATTTTATTACATTTCTTGGAGTACCCCTTTAAGGATACTTAAAACGTTTCCGATAGATAAATTTTTATTTTTAAGAGATTTCAATTTTTATTCATCTTCTTCATCTTCTTCTTCATAACTTTTATATTTTTCTGTCAACATTGCTATATATCTTGCATTTTATAGGGCAAGTTGTAGTTTTAAATAACACTATTCTCTGTATCTTTCAATTTACTGGTAAATCATTAAAAAATCCAAATTCCAAAACATGGTTTGTGTGTGTTGCTTGTTGTAATAATGACTTGGCAACATGACTCTCTAGGTCAGTACAATTACAGGGATACCAAATGAGTAGAAAAATAATTTTGCTGCCATATTCCAATACCTGTACGTTTTTTTTATGTCTATGGAGCTGTGTGAGGGCTTGTCCTTTGGCGCGGCAAGCTGTCAATTTTATTGTTACTCTTTTGAGGTAGATCAAACTTTGGTTGATACAGAGATGCCAAATTTGTTTTTTTTCCATCAATGAGGAAAAGGATTTGTGATCAATTTTTGAAATATTTTTAAAAATCTTTAATTGTTAGTCCCCTTAAAAATCTAGAACACATAGTAAAATCATGGTCAGCCACAGGATATTTACAAGTGTTGACATGGCAGGCAATGGGTGTTTCTGCAAACCTCAAATGCCATGGTAACCCACCAGCAGACCAAGATTGCATCATAGGGTGTCTGATAGGTGCAGGGAAAGGCACACCCTCAGACCACGTGATATAAAGGTCACTGTCAGAGAAGAACAGCTGCATTTGAGGAGTTAGTAGCAGATAAAACTCAGCACTGCTTGCTGCTCTTAGAGGCAAATGCTGGCTGTGTAACCCATATTATACATATACTAGCTATTAAACCCGTTCTATACCCGCGTGGCGAGCATTTTTATTTGTATATTGTCTCCCATCCTGTTATGTGCTGCCACCCTCCTATCCTGGTAGGCATGCTACCCTCAGCCCCCAATCCTGGTATGCATGGTCCCCTCACCCCCATTCCCAGTATGCATGGTCCACTCACCTCCCCTATTCTGGTATGCATGGTCCTCTCACCTCCCCAATCCTGGTATGCATGGTCCTCTCACCCCCTATCGTGGTATGCATGCTACCCCTCTCCCCCCTATCCTGGCATGCATGGTCCTCTCACCTCCCCTTTCTGGTATGCATGATCCCCTCATCCCCCTATCCTGGTATCCATGGTCCTCTCATCCCCCCATTCGTAGTATGCATGGTCCTTTCACCTCCCCTATCCTGGTATGCATGGTCCTCTCACCACACCTTTCCTGGTATGCATGCTACCCCTCTCCCCCTATCCTGGTATCCATGGTACTCTCATCCCCCCAATTCTGGTATGCATGATCCCCTCACCCCCCAATCCTGGTATGCATGGTCCCCTCACCCCCCCAAGCCTGGTATGCATGGTCCTCTCACCCACCTATCCTGGTATGCATGGTCCTCTCACCCCCCAATCATGGTTTGCATGGTCCCCTCACCCCCCTATCCTGGTATGCATGGTGCTCTCGCCCCCCTATCCTGGTATACATGCTACCTTCACCCCCCAATCATGGTATTTATGGTCCCCTTCACCCCCCTTTCCTGGTATGCATGGTCCCCTCACCCCCATTTCCTTGAATGCATGGTTCTCTCACCCCCCAATCCTGGTATGCATGTCACCCCCCCACTTTTTGTGGTATGCATGGTCCCCTCACCCCCCTTTCGTGGTATGCATGGTCCCCTCACCCACCTTTTGTGGTATGCATGGTCCTCTCACCCCTCTATCCTAGTATGCATGGTCCCCTTATCCCCCAATCCTGGTATGCATGGTCCCCTCACCCCCCAATTCTGGTATGCATGGTCCCCTCACCCCCCTTTCCTGGTATGTATGGTCTTTTCACCCCCTTTCCTGGTATACATGGTCCCCTTCTCCCCCCTTTCCTGGTATGCATGGTCCCCTCACCCCCCTTTCTTGGTATTCATGGTCCCCTCACCCCCTTTTGTGGTATCCATGTTCCTCTCACCCTTTTTGTGGTATCCATGGTCCCCTCACCCCCCTTTCGTGGTATGCATGGTCCCCTCACCCCCAATACTGGTATGCATGGTGCCCTCACCCCCAATCCTGGTTTGCATGGTGCCCTCACCCCCAAATCCTGGTATGCATGGTGCCCTCACCCCCCAATCCTGGTATGCATGCTACTGCTCACCCCCCTATTCTGGTATGCATGGTCCCCTCACCCATCAATTCTGATATGCATGGTCCCTTCACGCTCTATCCTGGTATGCATGGTCCCCTCACCCCCTTATCCTGGTATGCATGGTCCCCTCACCCCTATTAAACTACACACATACAAAAAAATTATACTCACCTTTCTTCCCTGTGCTCCAGTGCTGTCTCATTCTGCTGGAGGTCGGGGGAGGAGGGTGGCACCGGAGTACGCGCATGCCCATAGCGCTGTATGGCGCCATATTGCTGAAGACACACTGCAAATCTGTCTTAAGTAAAATGGCATCGGATCACACTATGTGCATGCACGATTCCAGCCGCACTTCTGTCCCGGTCTCTGGCCGAACAGAAGCTCTGCGGTAATGCTCCTCCCGGTCAGGTAAGTATGTAAGTATGGCGCCGGAGACGGCGGTATGCAGTGTGCGCAGTCTATAAAGGTTTCGAACAGAGTGATGCTTACAGATTTATATTATAGAATATATATATATGGAATGTAAATGCAAGCAAGAAAAAAGTTGGTCACTTAGCAGCGCTGTCTAGATTATAGGATATCATTTTTAATGTATAAGACTCTCCTAATCTTGTGTCAAAATCTAGTAGAACAGAATGGAGAAGTCATATGAATTCTATCAGAGAATGATCCCTGTGAGGTGATTCGTGTCAATGGATGTGATGAATTATGTTAAATGTCATGTATTTATATATAGAAGCAATTTAATCTTTACTGTGATAAGTAGTGTTGAGCATTCCGATACTGCAAATATCGGGTATCGGCCGATATTCGCTGTATCGGAATTACGATACCGAGTACCGATATTTTTACAATATCGGATACCAGAATCGGAAGTTCCCATAATGCAATGAGCCACTGTTGTGGCTGTGATTGGCTGCTGAAATGATGTCATCATGATGCGTGGTCTGTGCGCATCATGATGCGTGGTCTGTGCGGGCCTGCCGGGGGTCTGTGCGGACTGCTGGGGGTCTGTACGGGCCTACCGGGGGTCAGTGTGTGTGTGCAGGTATCGTCCGATGGAACTACAAGTCCCATCGAGCTATGCCTGCTCTAATGACAGTGATTGACACATTAGCCAATGATGGCACAGTAGTAGTCCCATAATCCGGCTAATGTGTTGAATGTAAAAAAAAACAAAAAAACATACATACTACATACATACTACATATGTACAACATTCATACAGCATACAGTGGGGCAAAAAAGTATTTAGTCAGTCAGCAATAGTGCAAGTTCCACCACTTAAAAAGATGAGAGGCGTCTGTAATTTACATCATAGGTAGACCTCAACTATGGGAGACAAACTGAGAAAAAAAAAATCCAGAAAATCACATTGTCTGTTTTTTTTTCATTTTATTTGCATATTATGGTGGAAAATAAGTATTTGGTCAGAAACAAGCAATCAAGATTTCTGGCTCTCACAGACCTGTAACAACTTCTTTAAGAGTCTCCTCTTTCCTCCACTCATTACCTGTAGTAATGGCACCTGTTTAAACTTGTTATCAGTATAAAAAGACACCTGTGCACACCCTCAAACAGTCTGACTCCAAACTCCACTATGGTGAAGACCAAAGAGCTGTCAAAGGACACCAGAAACAAAATTGTAGCCCTGCACCAGGCTGGGAAGACTGAATCTGCAATAGCCAACCAGCTTGGAGTGAAGAAATCAACTGTGGGAGCAATAATTAGAAAATGGAAGACATACAAGACCACTGATAATCTCCCTCGATCTGGTGCTCCACGCAAAATCCCACCCCGTGGGGTCAGAATGATCACAAGAACGGTGAGCAAAAATCCCAGAACCACGCGGGGGGACCTAGTGAATGAACTGCAGAGAGCTGGGACCAATGTAACAAGGCCTACCATAAGTAACACACTATGCCACCATGGACTCAGATCCTGCAGTGCCAGACGTGTCCCACTGCTTAAGCCTGTACATGTCCGGGCCCGTCTGAAGTTTGCTAGAGAGCATTTGGATGATCCAGAGGAGTTTTGGGAGAATGTCCTATGGTCTGATGAAACCAAACTGGAACTGTTTGGTAGAAACACAACTTGTCGTGTTTGGAGGAAAAAGAATACTGAGTTGCATCCATCAAACACCATACCTACTGTAAAGCATGGTGGTGGAAACATCATGCTTTGGGGCTGTTTCTCTGCAAAGGGGCCAGGACGACTGATCCGGGTACATGAAAGAATGAATGGGGCCATGTATCGTGAGATTTTGAGTGCAAACCTCCTTCCATCAGCAAGGGCATTGAATATGAAACGTGGCTGGGTCTTTCAACATGACAATGATCCAAATCACACCGCCAGGGCAATGAAGGAGTGGCTTCGTAAGAAGCATTTCAAGGTCCTGGAGTGGCCTAGCCAGTCTCCAGATCTCAACCCTATAGAAAACCTTTGGAGGGAGTTGAAAGTCCGTGTTGCCAAGCGAAAAGCCAAAAACATCACTGCTCTAGAGGAGATCTGCATGGAGGAATGGGCCAACATACCAACAACAGTGTGTGGCAACCTTGTGAAGACTTACAGAAAACGTTTGACCTCTGTCATTGCCAACAAAGGATATATCACAAAGTATTGAGATGAAATTTTGTTTCTGACCAAATACTTATTTTCCACCATAATATGCAAATAAAATGAAAAAAAACAGACAATGTGATTTTCTGGATTTTTTTTTCTCAGTTTGTCTCCCATAGTTGAGGTCTACCTATGATGTAAATTACAGACGCCTCTCATCTTTTTAAGTGGTGGAACTTGCACTATTGCTGACTGACTAAATACTTTTTTGCCCCACTGTATATACTACATTCATACAACATACATACATACTACATATATACTACATTCATACAACATACATACATACATACTACATATATACTACATTCATGCAACATACAAACATACTACATTCATACAACATACATACATACAACATTCATACAACATACATACATACATACATACTACATACAAAACATTCATACAATACATACATATAGACATACAGTACATATAACATAGAGTACATACTCACCATCACTTGTCACTTTGATCCCCGAAGCCAGTGTCATCTTTAAAAAAAATATTAAAATAACAAACAAGCGATATACTTCCTGATCTGCAGATATCCACGAGTGTCCCACGACGATCTCCTTCAATGCATCACTGAGAGGTTACTATAGTTCACTGGTCTCACTTTATGGCAAAAGCTGCGTGGGAACTTTCTCACACAGCAATGCCAAAAGTGAGACTAGGGACTATTTTTTTACAGTGGCGGAGGAATACAGTGCGGAAGGATACCTACCTCCCGTCATTGTATTCCTGGGGCCCCTAGAGAGCGGTGGCATCAGCTGATGCTGCTGTTCTCCACGGGAGATCATCGTGGGACACTCGTGGATTTCTGCGGATCAGGGAGTATATCGGTTGTTTGTTATTTTAATATTTTTTAAAGATGACACTGGCTTCGGGGATCAAAGTGACAAGTCATGGTGAGTATGTACTGTATGTTGTATGTACTGTATGTCTATATGTATGTATTGTATGTATGAATGTATTGTATGTAATATGTATGTTGTATGTCTGTAGCATGTTTTATGTATGTTGTATGTATGTAGTATGTATGTAGTATGTACTATGTATGTATGTTGTATGAATGTAGTATATATGTAGTATGTATGTATGTTGTATGAATGTAGTATATATGTATGTATGTATGATGAATGTAGTATATATGAATATATATGAAGTATGTATGTAGTATGAATGTAGTATACATGAAGTATGTATGTAGTATGTATGTTGTATGAATGTAGTATATATGTAGTATATATGTAGTATGCATGTAGTATGTACATGTATGTATGTTGCATGAATGTAGTATATATGTAGTATGTATGTATGTTGTATGAATGTAGTATATATGAAGTATGTATGTAGTATGTATGTATGTTGTATGAATGTAGTATATATGAAGTATGTATGTAGTATGTATGTATGTATGTTGTATGAATGTAGTATGTATGTAGTATGTATGTGTGTATGTTGTATGAATGTAGTATATATGTAGTATGTATTTAGTATGTATATTTTTTTTTTTACATTCAACACATTAGCTGGATGATGGGACTACTGCTGTCCAATCATTGGCTATTGTGTCAATCACTGTCATTGTAGCAGGCATAGCCCGATGGGACTTGTAGTCCCATTGGACGATGCCTGCACACACACAAAACCCCCGGCAGGCCCGCACAGACCCCCGGCAGCCCGCACAGACCCCCGGCAGCCCGCACAGACCCCCGGCAGCCCCGTACAGACCCCGGGCAGGCCCGCACAGACCCCAGACAGCCCGCACAGACCCCCAGCAGCCCGCACAAACCCCCAGCAGGCCCATACAGACCCCCAGCAGGCCCGCACAGACCCCCAACAGCCCGCACAGACCCCCAGCTGGCCTGCACAGACCCCCGGCAGGCCCGTACAGACTCCACCCACACAGACACGCACAGTGTCCGCCCACGCATCGCCCACACTCTTACCCCCTCCCGAACTGGATGTACAAGTAAAGAAAGGGTTTTTTTTAATTCCGATATTTCTGTCCCTTTGACTTGAATGGGGTTTCCGGTATCGGAATCGGCGATACCCGATACTTTTTGGGTATCGGACCGATCCAATCCGATCCGATATTTCTCAATATCGGATGGTATCACTCAACACTAGTTATAAGCTGTTGACATATCTTTCTTTATTACCCTGTGATGAGCTAGACATCTCTGGGACTAGTCAGCCAGCAAATGGAAGACAACATGCTGTGATTGATTGTGAAGTGGACTTCATCTGGTTACAGTGTGAGGATTGTGAAAGAGAGAGGCATGAGTCTAGGAGATGGAAGCCCTCAGGGGGGTCACTGGCAAACAGAGAACATGCTGTAGGGGTTGTTTAGCCTGGTGGTTACATTGCCATGCAATAGTCTCTAGTGACTGTGTGTAGTGTACATAATTTTAGATATGGATATCACCGCTTTCTTCAAATAGGTATGCTTCACTAAATGATGTTCCACAATTAAATTCAAGAAGTGTGCAATGCAGGAAGCAACAGTCATTTTACCCAAATGTGATGCAGCCAGGCTGTAAAGGGCATTGTCAATTGAGTGGGAACGATCTAGCATTAGCTTTGCTTGATGAAGACTAGTGACTTATCCTCTGTAGAGCTTTGGTTGGCCATGCTCACAAGCTGAAAAACAGCTTTGACAGCGCTTAACCTTACAAGAGTAAAAATACTGAGTGTGGGGAGTGGATTCAATAATGTGTATTAATGCAGATAGGGACATGTTCATTGAGTAGGATGCAGAGGAGGTGTTGATGGTGTTTTCCAACCCCTACATGATGATAGAATCAGACTTCGCCCAACCATGGAGGATTCACCACTAGTCCTGGTTGCTGTAGTGAGTAGCTACCACACAAAACATTCATACACTTGGCCCTGAAAAATATATACAGTCACTGTCTATAAAGTTGCTGCTCCACATATCTACAATGCAATGCACTTTTAAGCTTAATATCAGGTTAAGAGAGTGGCTCAAGTTCTCCTACATGAAGGCATAGAGCAGGCATCCCACTTTCTGAAAAATAATTGCAGCTGGTTATCATTTTAGTACTTTCTGTTGGTGTCCTTGATATATTTAGTATACGTGAGGTACTTTTTATATTGTAATATTGTTTCTTTTGGTCATGAACATCCCATTTGATTCCATGATACTTCTCCTGATGAATAATTATAATTTCATATTATTATTATTATAACTATTATTATTATTTTGTTCTTGTCCTACAGGAGAGAAGTGTTGGCACCTATTTCATTTTGAAACATGGTGCCTATTTTTTTCACACCTTGAGTGTACAGGTACCATTGTCTGAAGTCTAGCACTGTTTAGATACTCTTAGCAAATACACACATTGTCAAAATTGTTGGTACCCCTCATTTAATGGCAGAAAAACCCACAATGGACACAAAAATAACTTGAATATGACTAAAGTAATAATAACTAAAAAATCTATGATAATGAACAAATGAAAGTCAGACATTGCTTTTCAACCATGCTTCCACAGAATTTAAAACAAAAATAAAGCTCACAAAATAGGCCTGGACAGAAACGATGGTACCCTTATCTTAATATTTTGTTGTACAATCTTTTGAGGCAATCACTGCAACCAAACGATTCCTGTAACTGTCAATGAGACTTCTGCACTGCTCGACAGGAATTTTGGCCCACTCCTCAAGAGCAAACTGCCACAATTGTCTCATATTTGAAGGCTGCCTTTTCCAGACAGCATGTTTCAGCTCTTTCCAAAGATGTTCACTAGGATTTAGGTCCCAGTATCCAAACCCCATTCACTTGATTAGGGGGCCCAAACATCCAGTGTTTGCATTGCTGTCATGTGCAGGCCATGTGAGCGTGAGCCTGAACCCACAGCTAATATTGGAGGTATAAAGTTTTCCTCCGGTCACTGGTGTCAGCTGACTACTGCTCCCATCAGTTGACGCCTGCTGCAGCTAATATCAGTGAGAGCAGGAGCAGCTGATGGGAGTATTTATCAGCTGGCTTCTGCACTGTAAATAAATTTAAAAAATGGCATGGGTTTCTCTGCACTTTTAATAACCAGCCAGGCAAAACTGACAGCTGAGGGCTGCAACCCTCAGCTGTCCTCTTCAGCAAGGCTGGTAATCAAGAATAGAGGGATCCTCACGCTGTATTTAATTACTTACAGAAATAATTTAAAAAATGGAGTGCGGTTCTCCCCATTTTTGGCAACCAGCCTTGCTAAAGAAGAAAGCTGGGGGCTGGTATTCTCAGATTGGTATAGGGCCATGGATATTGGACCCCTCAGCCTAAAAATAGCAGCTCGCAGCAGCCCAGAAAAAGCGCATCTATTAGATGTGCCAATTGCGGTGATTTGTCCGGCTCTTAGTACATTCCCTGAGGTGGTGGCAAGTGGGGTTCATATTTGAGGGGTTGATGACACCTATCCATTACTAATCCTATAGCTACATGGTAAATAAAGACACAGCCAGAATAAAGTCTTTTATTAGAAATAAAGCAAAACATGCTTTCCCTTTTTAGATTTAAATATAACGAACATAGTTATACTCACCTATAGCCTAATTCCACTGAACCCCTCGTCTCCTGTAAGAAAACAAAAATAAAAAACAATGATATCCCTCACCTGTCAGTTGTTCTGACCCACGCCGTATTCCATGTCTGGGGGATAAATATTTTTCAACCTGGATGGTGCCAAGATGCAACCGTCTAGGTTTGAGAACCACAGGTGACTGAACTGCTGCGAGCCCAGCCTTAGTGACCAGTGGTGACATAATCGAGGTTACCTGAGGCTGTGTGCCCAGCCGGGCTAAACTGCGGTGAACTCAGTGAGATCCCCACTAGTCTCACAGTGCTAGCGGGGATCTCACCAATCTCAGCTGCTGTGGGCTGCTATTTTTAGGCTGGGAGGCCAATATCCATGACTCCTTACCAGCCTGAGAATGTCAGCCCCCAGCTGTCTGTTTTAGTAAGGCTGGATATCAAAAATGGGGGACTCTATGCTTTTTTAAAATTATTTTTATAAATAATTCAATACGACATGGGGACCCATCTACTCTAGATATCCAGCCTTGCTGAAGCTGACAGCTAAGGTTTACTGCTCTCAGCTGTCAGTTTTACCTGACTTGTGATCAAAAATACAGGGAACCCACACCATCTTTTTTCTTTGATCATTTATTTACAGGGCAGGAGCCGACTGATGAATATTCCCATGAACTGCTGTTGTTCTCACTGTTAATAGGGGCAGCAGGCATTGGCTGATGAGTGGTAGTCCCATCTGTTGTTACCAGTGGCCAGAGGCGAATTTTATAACTCCAATCACAGCAGCAGGCTCACACTGTGACACCGTGGGAACCGCTGCTCTTTCACAAGCGGGGATGATTTTACCGCCTATCAGAAGCGGTGTTTTCCAGAATTATAGAGTTTTATTTTTTCTTTTAGCCACCTCAGCTAAGTAAAAAAAATTCAAAAAGAAGCAATCAAAGACATATCTACACCAGAATTATATCAATAAAAAGTTAGCTTGTAGCGCAGAAAATGATACGTGTCTCAGAAATTAGCGACACAAGAAAAATGTATTTATTTTTTTTATTCATTTTTCCAATTTTTTTCCACTACTTCAATAAAATAAATCCAAACAAATTTGGTATCAGGTTAATCACATAGACCTAAATTTATACTGACAAGTCGTTTTTACTATCCAATGAACATCATAAAACTCTCCATCCCCCAAAAAATAAAAATAAATAAATTGACAATTGATGTTTGTTTTTTTTTTTATTTAATTTAACCACTCCCAGAATTTTTTCCCACTTTACCGTACATTGTATGATAAAATAAAACAGACATCCTGCAAAAACCAAGGCTTCAAATGGCTTTGTCGGCAGAAAATTAAATGATTTTAGATATGGTTCTTGCAATAAGGGGAGGAAAACTCGAAAGAGAAAAAAATGAAAAAAGTAAATGTGATATATTAGTTGTAAAATAGGGATTTTTATAGATCAAAAGGAACTAGTAAGCTAGTAAGTAGAGATGAACTAACTTGTTTGTAAAACATTTGGCAATCTCAAATTCAGCATGAACGTTGCACATTCGGAATCGTGCTTGGATTCACAAGCATTTTTCCTAAAAATTGGCAAAATTTAGCCAAAGTTAGGTAATTGATCGATTTCACTGAGAGCTGTTTCAGACGTCAGTGTTTCTGGTAGCAGCATGGTCCGTATAACTTCCCACACACGTGTACACGGATGATATCAGTTTGATATCAGTGTGACATGTACCGGCACCTGGAAATCAGCTGAACTGTTCGTGCTGTTCCCTGGCACCAGGTGATGAATACAGCTCACATCATTGTCCCCTGCTTGCTCTGTGATCAGCACTAGCAGGGGACAATGTTGAGTATTGTATTCAACTGTTAACAGCAAGAGCGGGCAGTGACTGATGGGCTATAAATGAATAAATTTTAAAAAAATTACATGGGGTTCCCCTGCATTTTTGATATTCAGCCAGGCGAAACTGACAGATTCAGGCTACAACCCTCAGTTGTCAGATTCAGGAAGCCTGGTTATCACGAACAGAGAGGTCCTCATTAGTGATGAATGAGCATACTCAATAATGATCAGTACTTGCCTGAGCATCGCTGTACTCGTGGAGCTTGGCGGGAGCCCGGGTCCCCGCATTGCATGTTTGGCACTCTTTAGGGGTGTGTGCACATGCTGCAGATTGCTGTGCGGAATTTTCCACGTGGATTAGATGAAAACCGCAGGTAAATCCACAGGTCAAAAGACCTGCGGTTTATCTGCAGTTTTTCTGCAGTTTAGCCTACGGTTTTCCCCTGCGGTTTGACATAGGTTATAATGGTTCTGTCCACCACAGCAAAAACTGCTGCGGATCCGCAGGACCAAAACCGCTGCAGATCCGCAGCAGAATCCGCAGCGTGTGCACACACTCTTAGAGTGCTAATCAAACATGCAGGGATTGTCTGCCATGAACTGTAATGCTGCAGCCATGTTGGTTGTGGCATTACAGTGATTGGCTGGCCACACAGCATCGTCCGGTATATTTCAGACCTGTCACTGCCCTGCTCAGCACAGTCAGCTATGGGATCATTAGTGTAGGGAGAGTTGCAGCAGCAATAGGGACAGAATAGGTGAGGTAGGTATACAGTTACTGTGGGTATACCATAATTGAATCCACAAATCCAGCTAAATCAACTGTCTTTCTAAGGACTAAATACAGGGTATATAGATTGGAGTGCTAGATAGGCAGGGGGTGTATGTGGGTATATACATATCAGTGCAAGGCAGGCAGGCAGTGTATGTGGGTATATAGATATCAGCGCTAGTCAGACAGGCATTGTATGTGGCATACTTTATTGCATACATCAAGAGGGTCCATTCCATTACTGCCTGCTGCTACCTATTACATATATTGACCATATATACATAGCCCCAAGTATCAGTGGCCAGCAGTAATTTTTTTAGCATCTTAATCCTGATTATTTTATTAAAAACCAATCCAGAGCACACATTTTTTCTCCATTTGCTTGTTGACATTACAGAATGCAGCCAGATCCTTTTCATAGTACAGCGTGAAAATCCAGGTACTTTAAACGTGTTTGCCAGCCCCAGCTATCACATCTGAGTGCACAAAAAATTCTGCCATTTTTGTGTTACTGTAAAAATTTTTGTAGTGTATTATACAATTTTTTGACACCACTTTGCTGCCAAAAAATATTTAGCTACAGGGCAGATATTTTCCATGGGGTTTTGTCCACCACACAGATCGCATATCATTGAGGTCAAAATTGTGCCATTTCAGGCCTCTATAGTACTTTTTGGTTGTGTCTAAGCCTACTTAATGACACAATTTTACTGTCCCCCCAAAAAATACAGGCCAGATATCTGAAGGTGTTCTATTTCCGTCACATGCCTCATCTATCTGTGGGCTATAAATTATGTCATTTGAGGGCTTCAGTCAACTGTTTTTGCTGTGTGTTACCCTAGCTCTTGACATGCTTTCGTGCAAAAAAAATAAAAATACAGGCCACATATTTTACAGTGCAGTATCTCCGTCACATGCCTCATCTATCTGTGGGCTACAAATTGTGGCGTTTGAGGCCTCCATTCAACTGTTTTTGCTATATGTTTCCATAGTTCTTGACACTATTTTCCTGTAAAAAAAATAAAAATACAGGCCGCATATTTTACAGTGTAATATCTCTGTCTCACACCTCATCTATCTGTGGGCTTCAAATTGTGGACGTGATGGTGAATGCAGAGGTCCGAGGCCATGGTCAATCTAAAATTAGGCCACAAAAAACACCCACATCTTCTTGCTCGACCTTCCTGTCCCAATTACTAGGGGATCACAGCAGTACACCAAAATTGAACCCAGTGCAGTGTCAAAAGGTTGTTGGTTGGATAGAGGATAATGCTTCCTGTCAGTTTGCAACCACCACCACCCTGTCTTCCACACAGTCAAGTCTGAGTAGCTGCGAGTCTGGACCGCCTATTCCTCACTCTGATCCTCCTTCCTCCCACCATGCCGAGTGCCTAGACAACTGATCCTACACTTGGGCACTCCAAAGAGCTGTTCATTTTTCTATTTATAGATTTGGGCCTCTCTCCCTGTCCACTTGAAGCGAGACAAGATGAGATTGCATGTAGAGATGCCCAAATTTTTGGCAACCATGGTCACAAGAAGTTGACGGTGGGAACGTGTCACAAGAGGTGGACGATGATGAGGCACAATTGACAGAAAATCATGAGTAGGACAAGGGTGTGGAAGTGGAAAATGAGGTGGTGTATGATATAGTAACAGGCCCAACATTGCAGGAGGACATGCAGAGCGAGGACAGCAGCGCACAGGGGGAGGGAGGTGTAGCACCCAAACAGACAGGAAGAAGCAGTGTGGTGGTGTCAGACAGAAGGCGGGCAACTGTTCCTCATCAACACAACACGACAGAAGTTGGCAGTACAACTGCCATTAACCCCAAACAGGCCATTTGCACCACCTGCCATGCCCACATCAGCAGGTGTAGCAAAACTACCAGCCTGACCACCACCAGCATGATCATGCACATGGCAGTGAAGCCCCCGGGTCCAGGAACACTGTCTCAGGGTGACATCATTGCTTCTTCTGCTGTTGTGCGTGGAAGTCTATCCCCTGTCCATGGTGCCTGTGAAGATGCCTCCTGCACCTGTCGTTGCACACACTCAACTTGCACCATCATCAAGTATGTCCACTTCTTTGTCCAGTGCAGCATTCAGTTGAGCATACCCCAGTCCTTGGAAAGCAAGCAGAAATACACAGCAAACTCTCCACAGGCCACAGTAGTAAATTCACAAATTTCTCATCTGCTTGCACTCGAAATGTTGCCTTTTAGGCTCGTGGAGACAGAAGCTTTCCACAACCTGATGGACACAGCATTCCCAAGGTACTCGGTCCCCAGCCTTCACTATTTCTCTCGGTGTGCTGGAGTCCAAATAAATATCAATTAAATAAAATTATAGGGTTGTACAGGAAAAGCAAATAGATAGTCTTGGTTTGGCACTGCGCCCTGCCTACACTCGAGTAATTTTTTTTATTGCCAGCATTAAATACAAATTTTTAAATGCAGATGAAGCTGATAGAAAACAACAATCTATGTCCTCCCAGCATTGCTCTGTACACATCTCAGTATTTAGATCACTATTAGCGTGATCTATTTCCCTTCAGTATTTCTCTGTATTCCGATCATAGACAGCACAGCATGCTTCGGTCGCAGGTCAGTAAGTATTGCCTACGATTGTATATTTCTGGATGACATTTTCACAGTGTGAAACATTAGTTAGGCATAAAAACTTTATTGGCCTAGAACACAGTTGGTGGACACTTAGTAATTCACAACCCATTTACTGGAATATGCAGGTCTTCATATCCATTAGTAGGAATCCAGATATTAAAACTACAAAACAAAAAACATTATCTTTTAAGTAGAACAAGATTATTGAAGAAATTTAAACTAGTTATTCAACAGCCTCCCTTGACATAACAGTCAAACCATAAACATGCTGTATCAGAAAAATAGAGCAAGGGGAAAACGGAAATTCTTTATGCAATAACGCAACTGCCCCAAAATGAAGGTGAACTGTACTGCAATTATAGGAACAGAATTGATTGTCCAATGTCTGATGTCAGACTCCTTCAAACATCAACTATGTGGTGATCAGCACTAAACAAAACCCAAGAAGAAAAATTAAGGACTTTGTTTTAAGGATTCTCTGGGCCCATGTGTGAATTGGTAATCTCTCTTATTACAGTCTCCAATTTGTGGTGGTCTCATCATAGCTTAATCTTAAATACAGTTGGTTGGATGACTGTTGATGACCTTGAGGATTTAAAAATAGTATCAGGATCAACTTCAGCGGGAGCATTTGAAGCAACACTGGAGGAGGAGTTTGTGTTTCTTGTAGATTCACCTTCCTTCTTTGATGGGGTGTCACTTAATCTTAGAAGGATAGGCTGGTTTGATGTCATCACACTACCATTCAAATGTAGATTGCATTTCTTTGGTTGTCCATCTTGGTATCGGTTTTATTTTTTGTAGGCACCAACTGCATCTTCCTTTCTTACAAACACAACCTCTGCAACTCCGTAACTCAACAAGAGGGTGTGCTTCAAGGCAACGCATACATAGAAAATCTACACAATATCTTCCTCTGTGACTCTTGGATGAAAATTATTAGTGGTCATTTTAGTGCCTTCTAATGGGCTAACTAAAAACTCTTTAGGAGTCGGCCCTACTGAAGAACTGTCCTCCTTTGTGACAAGTGTCCGTGACATGTTGGTTAGCACCTTTGTGTGCAATAAAGGTGGCGAAGTCTCATGCTGAGTAGACATGGGAGCTGTGTATGCATCATTCTGTACCACTTTAGTAAGAGGTAAAGTTTGCCCAAGGGAAAATTAATTTCCAGACATTCCCGGCCTTTTTTGCACAGTGTTGGCAGTTGTGATCTTCATCTTCTTGATGGAGATGTGGGAAAGTTCCAAGTCGTCATCAATACCATAATCATTCATATCTTGTAAAGAGGAAGTCTGTGGTTTCCAAGGTTCTTGGTTAACTATGTTTATTTGCATTTCTTTAACAGTGTTCATTACAGCCGAAGAAATAGTTTTCGTCTGTGAAATTTAGATGGTCTTGGTAATATTTATGGGTGAAGATGAAGAACCTTATGCCACGGGTGAGTTAATAGTTACTGCAGGTGTACTCCTCTTTAAACTTAGTTTTTCATGAGTATCCATCAGTTGGGTTGGTTTTCTTCCAACACTGATCTGCTGCTTTCTAGAATTCAGCATCTCACTAGCATTTGCAGTTTACCCTTTATATGGAAATGTGCATCATTTGCAAACAATTTCTCACAGGCATCTTTTATTCCTAGCTTCAGAAGTGCATCTGCTACACCTATCTTCTGACGGGCTTCAAATTCATAATGGTAATTGGCGGTGGGTAAATAACTAATCATTGTAGGCTGGATCCTGGATCTCAGACCTCCCATAGCACCCCTATTATTAATCCTGTACATTCCCATTCCCACCATCACCATGGCCCTTTTCCAAATCACATTATCCAACAAGTCCACCATATTTCTGCTACAAAACTGCACCTTCCCTGCAGCAACTGTGTAGGAAACCACATTATTGTTTTCAAGGGTGTTAATGATGCCCGTTAAAAAATAATGTTTACACAGTATGTTGATGTGTACCCCCCGGAGGAAATGTTTGCCAGCCCATATACTTACTGCATGGGTATTACAAGTTAGTAGACCCGCTCCTTTACACTGGGAAAACATTTTTCATAGGCCATAGTCCACATTTATTCCAAGGGGGATTGGGGTGCGTACAAATTTGGGGCAGGCCTTTCATTCAATGCATAGGCAAACAGTATGGGAGTATCAAGTGAAAAATGGGAACTTTGTTTTCATGTGGCCATCCAGTACCTCGGTTCAAATGCTTATTGGGGTGCGCTTTACTTTGGTGCAGGGCAGGCCTTGCATTTAATGCTTAAGCAAACAGTATGATAGTACCAAATGAATAATGGGAACTGTTATGAATAGGTCACCGAGGAGGATGGCAGGAATAGGCTAGGCCACCCGGAAACCAGAAAGGTTGGAAACTTAGTGGATTGCAGACCCCTAATCCTAACAACACAACTAGCAGTAGCCGTGGTGCGTAACTACGATGCCCTAGATGCCTCGGCACAGCCGGAGAACTAACTAAGCTTAAAGCAAGAAATGTGAAATCTTAACTGCCCCTGAGTAGAACCCCAAAGAAATAGATAGCCCCCAAACATATATTCTTGGTGAGACAAGATGAGGCACAAACACAGGCAGAAAATAGACTGAGGAGCAAATGATGGGGCCCAACTTTCTAGATAGGATAGGAAAGGAAAGACACTGTCTGCAATCATGCAAAAGCCCTAAAAAATCCAAAACGTCTGATGTACAAAAACAATGAGGTCTCACGACCTCTCCCCCACTATATCAGCATTCTGGTGTGAACTGGCAGCAAAGCAAAAGAGACTAATATAACAGGGGACTGAACAAACTGACACAAGCTGTAACATATGGAGCGGGGTCCACAAGTTCCCCAGTAGGGAGCATGATGAACCCTCACAGCAAAGCAGAAAGAGGAAAAGCCAGATCAGATTCAAAGGATTAGCAAATTAACAAATTAACTGAAAAATGCAGGATCAGGCAGGAGACAGCAGACCTCAAAATGCACAGGAAGAAACTAATCACGAGCAGCAACTGAGGGAAGCCTGCTCACTTATATCCTCCCAGTCAGTAACCCCTGATTTCCAATCATCGTCATCAGGTGGCAGACTTCTGTCAACCCGGCCAGCTCCACTACCCGAAGTAACCACCAGAGGGAGCCCCAACTCAGAAGTCAGATCAAGAGAATTCACAACAGTACCCCCCTTGAGGAGGGGTCACCAAACGCTCATTCATGCCATCAGGCAGATCAGGATGGGCCTGGTGAAAAGCATGAACCTATCTCTCAGCAAGAATGTCTGAAGCAGAGACCCAAGAATTATTCTCCTGGCCATAACCTTTCCACTTGACCAAGTATTGGAGTATCTGTTTAGCCAGACAAAAATCCAATATCTTCTCTACCTCATACTCCAAATTACCCTTGACCAATACAGGGTCAGGGGGCACCACCATGGGAACTACGGGCTCCACAAACCTTTTCAAGAAATATTTATGAAAAATGTTATGAATCTTAAGCGTAACTGGAAGAGCCAAACGGAAAGAAATGGGGTTAAGGATTTCCAAAAACTTACAAGGTCCAATGAACCTTGGCTTGAATTTGGGAGACGCAACCTTCATAGGAATATTTTTTAAGGACAACCAAACCACATTACCCACTTTAAACCAGGGACCAATGGTCCTATGCCAGTTGGAGAACCGTTGGGCGGTTTCCAGAGAGTGGGACAACTTATCCACTACTTGATCCCAAATCTGTTGCATTCTCTCTACCACAAAATCCACACTTGAGCAGGCTGAAGGGCAGGCCGAAGCTTCCACCAACCCCGAAGAAAATCGAGGATGAAATCCAAAGTTACAGAAAAAAGGAGACATAAAAGTGGCAGAACTAGCCCTATTGTTAAGCATGAATTCGGCCAAGGGCAAAAATGAGACCCAGTCATCTTGATCAGCAGATATGAAACATCTCAAATAGGATTCCAAAGTCTGGTTTGTTCTCTCAGTCTGCCCATTGGTCTGAGGATGAAATGCAGAGGAGAAAGATAACTGAATTCCCAGTTTGGAGCAAACAGCTCTCCAAAATCTGGAAACAAACTGGACTCCTCTGTCCGACACAATGTTCTCCAGAATCCCGTGCAAACGAACCACCTGTTGTAAAAACAAGGGCACCAACTTATAAGAAGATGGCAACTTTGGGAGTGGTACAAGATGGACCATTTTAGAAAATCTATCACAGATCACCCAGATAACAGTCATTCTCTGAGAGACAGGGAGATCAGAAATAAAATCCATTGAGATATGGGTGCATGGCCTCCTGGGCACCGGCAGAGGCGTCAACAAACCACTAGAACAAGAACAGGGCTTGGACCGAGAACAAGTCCCACAGGACTGCACAAAATTCCTAACATCACTAGATAAGGCAGGCCACCAAAAAGACCGACTTGCCAAATCTCTCGTACCAAAAATACCTGGATGACCAGTTAGCGCGTAGTAATTAATTTCAGACATTACTCTTCTCCTCCACTGGTCAGGGACATACAATTTTCCCATTAGGCATCATTCAGGTTTGTCCTCCTGAAATTCCTCCAGGGCACATCCCAAAATGGGTGAGATGGCGGAAAGAACTACACCCTCATTTAGAATGGTAGTAGGCTCGGTCACATCAAGAGAATCCGCAAAGAAACTCCTAGAAAGGGCATCCGCCTTAACATTCTTAGTGCCTGGAAGAAAGGAGACCACAAAATTAAGACGTGTTTAAAACAAGGCCCACCTAGCCTGTCTAGGATTCAAGCGCTTGGTTGATTCAAGATAAATCAAATTCTTGTCGTCAGTGAGGACCACAACTTGATATCTAGCTCCCTCCAACCAATGTCTCCACTCTTCAAATGCCCACTTCATGGCCATCAATTCCCGATTCCCCATGTCATAATTACGTTCAGATGGGGAAAATTTTTGAGAAAAGAAGGCACAGGGATTCATCTTAGAGGTTACCAGATCTCTGAGATAAAACGGCTCCTGCACCAATCTCAGAAGCATCTATCTACACCTGAAATGGGAGTGAAACATCAGGTTGCCGTAGAACCGGAGCAGAAGCGAATCTCCGCTTAAGCTCCTGAAATGCCGAGACAGCCTCTGGAGACCAATTCACCACATCAGCGCCCTTTTTGGTCAAATCCGTTAGTGGTTTAACAATACCAGAAAAATTACTTATAAATTTACGGTAGAAATTAGCAAAACCCAAAAACTTCTGGAGAGCCTTCAGAGAAGTGGGCTGAATCCAATCATAAATGGCCTGTACCTTGGCCGGATCCATTTCAATAGCAGATGGGGATAAAAATGAATCCCAAAAACGAAATCCTCTGTACACCAAAGAGACATTTTGATCCCTTAACATACAGAGTATTTTCCCTCAAAATTCGGAACACAGTCAGGACATGTTCCACATGAGAATCCCAATCACTGGAAAAGATCAAAATATCATCCAGATAAATGATCAAAAACTTATCCACAAAGTTTCAGAAAATATCGGTCATAAAAGATTGGAAGACGGAAGGGGCATTACCAGGTACTCAAAATGTCCCTCCGGAGTATTAAACGCCGTCTTCCATTCATCCCCGTGCTTGATGCAAATAAGATTATATGCCCCCCTGAGGTTAAGTTTGGTAAACCAACAAGCACTTTTAACTCTGGAAAATAAATCAGAAATCAGGGGTAACGGGTACTAGTATTTTACAGTGATTTTGTTAAGGGAGCGATAGTCAATACATGGCCTTAATGAGCCATCTTTCTTGGCCACAAAAAAAACCCAGCACCTAAAGGTGAAGAGGATGGTCTGATATTACCCTTCTCCAATGACTTCTTAATATAAGATCGCATAGCATCATGTTCAGGTATAGATGAGTTGAAAAGCCGACCCTTGGGAAATTTACAACCAGGCATTAACTCCATTGCGCAGTCATAACTCCTATGAGGAGGCAAAGACGCGGACTTACTCTCACTAAATACATCAGAAAAATCATCCAAATAATCAGGCACATCTTGAGACTGGGGAGAGGTGGAGAAAACAGGAGTGTCACTATGAACACATTGACAACCCCAACTCAACACAGACACAGATTTCCAATCCAATACAGAATTATGGGTTTGCAACCAAGGAAAACCCAGTACAATAATATAATGTAAATTGTGCAACACCAAAAATTTACAATTCTCTTGGTGGTCCGGGGTGACCCGCATTATAATAATAAATTTTATTTCTATAGCGCCGACATATTCTGCAGCACTTTACATTTCGGAGGGGATTTGTACAGACAATAGACATTACAGCATAACAATAATCACATAGATTATAACAAATACCAAGAGGAATGAGGGCCCTGCTCGCAAGCTTACAATCTATGAGGAAAAAAAAGGGAGACACGAAAGGTGGGTGGTAACAGTTGCCCTGATTGTATGGACCAGCCATAATGTTAAATGTGTATCAGTACAGACACAGAGGGCTAATGGATGCATAAAGCATGTGGGAACATGATGCGGGGAACCTGGTTATGGTAAAGCTTTTGGCTGTGCCACACAGGGATAGATTAGGTTAATATGTTGAGGCGATAGGCCAGTCTGAATAAATGCGTTTTCAGGGCACGCTTAAAATTGTAGGGATTGGGGACTAATCGTATTGACCTGGGAAGTGCATTCCAAAGAATTGGCGCAGCACGTGTAAAGTCTTGGAGACGGAGTGGGAGGTTCTGATTATTGAGGATGCTAACCTCAGGTCATCAGCAGAACGGAGGGCGCGGGTAGGGTGGTATACTGAAACAAGGGAGGAGATGTAGGGTGGTTCTGAGAGATGGAGGGCTTTGTGGGTGAGGGTAATAAGTTTATACTGAATCCTGGAGTGGATGGGTAGCCAGTGTAATGACTGGCACAAAGTAGAGGCATCAGTGTAACGATTGGTGAGGAATATGATCCTGGCTGCAGCATTCAAGACAGATTGGAGAGGGGAGAGTTTGGTAAGAGGGAGACCGATTATCACCTAGGTCCAAAACTGGGGTTTATTCTCCACCAAAGGGGTAGCATCAATACCCCTCAAAGGAATAGGGTCTGCATGGGCACCATGAGAAAACCATGACGTTTGGCAAAGTCAAAATCCATCAGATTCAAAGCTGCTCCTGAATCATCAAAAGCCTTAGCAGACAATGTAGACAAGGAGCAGATCAAGGTAACCACCAAAAGGAACTTAGGCTGTACACTGCCCACCGCAAATGAGTGAGCAAAACATTTTTCTCGTTTAGGGCAGACAGAAATAGTTTGAGAGGCATCCCCACAAAAGAAGCACAACTTATTACACTTTCTAAACTCTTGACGTTGCGCCCTAGACAAAACCCTTTCACATTACATGGGATCAGAAGTTTGTTCGAAAGGCAGCACCACCTCTCGCGTAGTTTTACGTTCACGTAAACGTGGATCAATTTGAATGGCTAATGACATAGAGTCATTAAGACCAGAGGGGACAGGAAATCCCACCATAACATCTTTTACGGCTTCTGCCAAACCTTTCCGAAAGAGAGCTGCTAGGGTGTCATCATTCCATTTAGTAAGGACCGCCCACTTTCGGAATTTTTGACGGTATAACTCAGCAGAATCCTGACCCTGTTTCAATGCGAATAGGGTTTTCTCAGCTTGATCAATAGCATTAGGTTCAACATAAAACAACCCCAGGGCTTGAAAAAACGCATCCACATTAGCCAGAATAGGATCTCTAGGTGTCAGAGAAAAAGCCCAGTCCTGGGGATCGCCGCGCAGCAAGCAGATGACAATTTTAACCTGCTGCACCGAGCTCCCTGATGAGTTAGGTTTCAAAGCCAAAAATAGTTAACAATTATTCTTAAAGTCCAAAAATTTAGACCGATCCCCAGAAAACACAACAGGAGTAGGGATCTTTGGTTCTACGGCAGGTGATTGAGCGAGATAGGCAGAAATTCCACACACTTCAGCAGCGAGTTGCTCAACACTATCGGACAATTGCTTAGTCTCCATTAAAGAAAAAATCCTCCTACAGCCCAGAGAAAAAGAGTAAAAAATATGTGAAAAAATTCGGACACTTTTTTTTTTTTTTACAATTCTTTCCTTCTTTAGCGTACCCTAGAGTCTACAGTTTTGGCTGGTGATTCTGTTATGAATAGGTCACCGAAGAGGATGGCAGGAATAGGCTACGCCACCAGGAAGCCAGAAAGGCTGGTAACTTAGTGGATTGCAGACCCCTAATCCTAACAACACAACTAGTAGTAGCCATGGGGCATACCTAAGAGGCCCTAGATGCCTTGGCACAGTCGGAGATCTAACTAAGCTTAAAGCAAGAAAGGTGAAATCTAATCTGCCTCGGAGTAGAACCCCAAAGAAATAGATAGCCCCCAAACATATATTGTCGGTGAGACAAGATGAGGCACAAACACAGGCAGAAAATAGACTGAGCAAATGATGGGGCCCAAACTGTCTAGATAGGATAGGAAAGGAAAGACACTGTCTGCAATCACACAAAACCCTAAAAAATCCAACACGTCTGATGTACAAAAAACACTGAGGTCTCATGACCTCTCCCCCACTATATCAGCATTCTTGTGTGAACTGGAAGCAAATAGAGATGAGCGACTTTGCCTTTTTTAGGGTCGAGTCGGGTTTCATGAAACCCGACTTTCGCAAAAGTCGGGTCGAATGAAATCGGCCGACTATAGGGAAAAGTCGGAGGCCGACTGAAACACGAAACTCAATACAAGTCAATGGGGAAGCAAAGTCGGCAGGGAGTGGAGGACAGTAAACACACCTACAGTGCCCATTTCAAAGCCAAAAACATCAATTCTTATTACTGAAGCTTGACAACCTTACCATATTTTTCGGACTTTAACACGCACCCCAATTTTCAGAAGGAAAATACTGAAAACAATAATCATGTGTCAAATAGGGGTCCATCTTGCAGTCTGAATTCAGCTTACCTGGGAAGTGATCCGGCACAGGTGGAGGAGTGGTCACAGGGGTTATTCAGTACTCCAGGCTGGTGCGGTGACGGTGGCTCTGTGCAGGGGCAGGTGGGCTGTGCTACGGCAGGTTGGTTGTGCTGGGGGGGGCAGCTGGGCTGTGCTGGGGCAGCTGGGTTGGGTGGTGCTGGGGCAGGTGGGCTGTGCTGGGGCAGCTGGGCTGTGCTGGGGCAGCTGGGTTGGGTGGTGCTGGGGCAGGTGGGCTGTGCTGGGGCAGGTGGGCTGAGCTGGGGCACCTGGGCTGTGCTGGGGCTGGTAGGTTGGGCTGGGGCATCTGGGCTGTGCTGGGGCAGCTGGGCTGGGCTGTGCTGGGGCAGCTGTGCTGGGCTGGGGCAGGTGGGCTGTGCTGGGGCAGCTGGGCTGGGGCAGCTGTGCTGGGCTGGGGCAGCTGTGCTGGGCTGGGGCAGGTGGGCTGGGCTGGGCTGTGCTGGGGCAGCTGTGCTGGGCCAGCTGGGGCAGGTGGGCTGTGTGGGGTGAGGGTTGTGGCAGGCTGTGCTCCGGTGCAGGGGTGGCGGCTCCACCGGCATTTCCTCGAAGCCTGGAGGCCCCCGGACATCCATTGCTGGCTGCTGCCATGTTGCGGTGGCCTCTGGGAACATGGATGCCGGGAAGATGGCCACCGGTCCGGGGACGGTGCATGCGCAGGTTCAGATCTCATCCCGAGATCTCGGGAGACGAGATTCAAATCTCAGCAACGAGATCTCGTATCCCGAGATCTCGGGATGAGACCTGAAACTGCGAATGCGCCGTCCCCTGACCGGCGGCCATCTTCCCGGCGTCCATGTTCCCGGAGGAAATGCCGGCGGAGCCCCCCCACGGAGCACAGAGAGCCACTACCCCTGCACTGGAATACAGCCCGCTGCCACAACTGCACCACAAAGCCCCGCGGCACCCGCACCAGCCACCAGCCGTGGACAGATGTAAGTATATTGCGACCATAAGATGCACCCGCCAGTTTCCGCCAAAATTTTTTGAGAAAAAAAGTGCGTCTTATGGTATGAAAAATATGGTAATTTACTTCAGAATAATAGTTACGCATTGAAAACTGGGGGGTTATTTGGCTAAAGTTGTGGGGGGGGCTGGATCCAGTTTTTCATGTGCCCTGGGCCAAAGAGTGTCAGTGCGCCCCTTTAACACATACCACAACTCATGGTGCGCCGATACTGCACAGAAATATAGGTATAGTACAATGACAAATACTTCACTGCTTACATGACATGACTGATCTATTTTAAATTGTACAATAGCTCAAAAAAAGGGCAGTATATTACTCCATACAGTATTATGACCACCACATTGTGCGCCATACAAAATAATGAGCCCCATATATTTTTCCAAACAGGGTAATTGGTCACATATAATGTTCCATACAGTATATGATGAGCTCCACATAAAACTACAGTATATGATGGTCCCTATGGACAATGCTCCAGTGTGTTATGGGCCCAAATAATGCTCCATATATAATGGCCCCATTTCTAATGCTCCAGTGTATAATGTGCCCCATAGATGCTGCTCCAGTGTCTGATCTGCCCCATTTAGAATGCTCCAGTACATGATGGGCCCCATGGATGATGCTCGTGTCTTATGGGCCCAAATAATGCTCCATATATAATGGGCTCCATTTCTAATGCTCCAGTGTATAATGAGCCACGTAAATGCTGCTCCAGTATCTGATGTCCCCATTTGGAATGCTCCAGTTTATGATGGGCCCCATTTTTAATGAACCCAGGCATGGTATGTGAAAATAGCTCCATGGAGTAATCTGAAGTGTGTGCTGCCGCATCTTTCACTTTTGGTGTGGGTGAAGGACACAAGGAAAGGAGTTGCTCCTGACAAGAAGCTCGTACTGACAACTCAGTGCTTGCATTTTTTGAAACTTCAGAAGAGGAGGCAATAGAGGAGGCTGTTTTAGCAATGTAAGCCAAAAACAGCTCCTGATGCTCAGGCTTTAAAAGCAGTCTACCTACTCCCAGAAAAGGGAGCCTTACAGGCCTTCCGGAGCTACACCATGATGCAGGCTCAACACCTCCTGCCTTAGCTGCTATTGTGTTTTTGGCACTACCAGCAGATGCACCACCACCACCATCAGTAACAGGTGGCCCCCCACGCCCACGTCCATGTCCTCTTCCACCATACTTCCTCATGTTTTGGAAAATGGACCCAAAATTCCAGCAGATATATGGTACTGTATCAGAAGCATACAGCTCTATACAGACTAGGGATAACAGTAAATCTCCATATATATTTCACGAGTCATACACAGACTCTCACAGGCTCAGTATGGATTACACAATAAAATAAAAAGTTGAAAAAGGGTACAGTATCACAAGATACAAGGTATATATAGTATAGTGTAAACATTCTAAATCTCTGTATATATTTCAGGAGGCAGACACAAACGCTCTCAGGCCCAGTATGGATTACACAAGAATATAAAAAGCTGTAAATGGGTAATATAACACAAGCGTACAGCTGTATACAGTGTTGGGGTAATCTTAAATTTCCAAATATTTTTCTGGAGTAACATACAGACGTTCACAGGCTCATTATGGATTACACCAGAATCTAAATAGCAAAAAAGGTTACTGTATCAGAAGCATACAGCTGTATACAGTGTTGGCCAAATTTGAAATCTCGGTATATATTTCCGGAGTCACCCTCAGACGCTCACTCAGTCTGGGTTTGACCATAAAAAAAAGTTGTAGAAAAGGCACTGGAAAACAAGATAGCAAATATATACAGTTGTGGCCAAAAGTATTGACACCCCTGCAATTCTGTCAGATAATACTCAGTTTCTTCCTGAAAATGATTGCAAACACAAATTCTTTGGTATTATTATCTTCATTTAATTTGTCTTAAATGAAAAAACACAAAAGAGAATGAAGCAAAAAGCAAAACATTGATCATTTCACACAAAACTCCAAAAATGGGCCAGACAAAAGTATTGGCACCCTCAGCCTAATACTTGGTTGCACAACCTTTAGCCAAAATAACTGCGACCAACCGCTTCCGGTAACCATCAATGAGTTTCTTACAATGCTCTGCTGGAATTTTAGACCATTCTTCTTTGGCAAACTGTTCCAGGTCCCTGATATTTGAAGGGTGCCTTCTCCAAACTGCCATTTTTAGATCTCTCCACAGGTGTTCTATGGGATTCAGGTCTGGACTCATTGCTGGCCACCTTAGAAGTCTCCAGTGCTTTCTCTCAAACCATTTTTTAGTGCTTTTTGAAGTGTGTTTTGGGTCATTGTCCTGCTGGAAGACCCATGACCTCTGAGGGAGACCCAGCTTTCTCACACTGGGCTCTACATTATGCTGCAAAATTTGTTGGTAGTCTTCTGACTTCATAATACCATGCACACGGTCAAGCAGTCCAGTGCCAGAGGCAGCAAAGCAAGCCCAAAACATCAGGGAACCTCCGCCATGTTTGACTTTAGGGACCGTGTTCTTTTCTTTGAATGCCTCTTTTTTTCTCCTGTAAACTCTATGTTGATGCCTTTGCCCAAAAAGCTCTACTTTTGTCTCATCTGACCAGAGAACATTCTTCCAAAATGTTTTAGGCTTTTTCACAAAGAAGTGCCACACTGCACTCTTCCTACTTTGGTATACATTTTCAGGCCTTGCACGCTGTGCTAAGTTGACCGTCTGGCCAAGCTGTCCTGTATCTCTTTTAGTTTTTGGTCCATGTTTTTGGACAGCTACGGGCCTGCCAGATAACTGCTGCTGCGATGTCAATGCCTGCTGCGGATCCTTCTCCTTATCTGAACTATTGCCAGTGCCATCCTCCTCCCCCAATGGATGCCAATCCAGGTCAAGAACTGGGTCATCCATCACCTCCTCTTCAAAGTCATCTGCACCTTCCTCTTTACCTTCCTCTGTGTCACCGTGTAAGCTGGTAGAGTATGCGGGAAGGGGCACCTGAGTTTCATCAGGGTCAGATTCTGGCTCAGTAGACTATGAGGGCAATGTAGTGCTCTGGGTCAATGTACCAGCAGAATCAACTAGCAGTGAGTGCATCAGTGCACTCCATGTCAGATTCATCTTGGACTGGGGAATTCAGGATTTGACTGGATAATCCAGGCATGGTATGTGAAAAGAGCTCCATCGAGTAATCTGAAGTGTGGGCTGCCGCATCCTTAACTTTTGGTGGGGGTGAAGGACCCAAGGAAAGGTGTTTTTCCTGACCAGAACCCTGCACTGACGACTCCGTGCTTGCAGGTTTTGAACGTTCAGAAGAGGAGGCAATTGAGCCGGTGGCTGTTTCGGCAATGTACGCCAAAACCTGTTCCTGATGCTCTGGCTTTAAAAGCGGTTTTCCTACTCCAAGAAAAGTGAACCTTACAGGCCTTCTTGAGCCAGACGATGATGCAGGCTCAACACCTCCTGCCTTAGCTGCTTTTGTGCTTTTGCCAGAACCGACAGATGCACCACCACCATCAGCACCAGCCGCGCCCCCCCGGCCCACGTTCGCGGACTCTTCCACCATACTTCCTCATGTTTGGTAAAATGTACCAAAAACACCAGCAGAGAGATGGTACTGTATGAGGAGCGTCCAGCTGTGTAAGGTGTATTAAAAAAATTAAATCTACATATATATTTTGTTAGTCACAGACGCTCTCCCAGTATGTATTTGACCGTAAAAAATGACAAAAATCTTGGCACTCAATATGTGAAATATTCAGGCACTTTTATTTTGTGCATCCAGACAGAAAGGTTTAAACGTTTTCGGTCCAGCATAAGACCTTCATCAGAAAAATCTCGTTTACTGAAATATACATACAAAAAAACACTTTTGGAGTTACCATCGCCTGACTCAGCAAAGCACCCTTGGATAGTACCTCTACTAGCCATCTCTCTATCCTTTGAATTTTTGATGAAGTTGGAACATATATTTTTGTCATGTCTTTTGTTAGTATGTATTTTTGTGATGATGCGGACAGCAATAAACGCCTTGTTTTTGTTCTTTTTTGTATGTATATTTCAGTAAACAAGATTTTTCTGATGAAGGTCTTATGCTGGACCGAAAACGTTTAAACCTTTCTGTCTGGATGCACAAAATAAAAGTGTCTGAATATTTCACATATTGAGTGCCAAGATTTTTGTCATTTTTGATTGATGGGTTGGATACCCGACTTGAGCACCAACAACCAAACTATTCCTGAGTGCCGTGCTCTCTTTATAGGATTGTATTTGACCGTAATCCAACAAGCAGATATATGGTGCTGTATCAGAAGTGTACAGCTGTATATGCTTTTTGTGTAACTAACAATCTCCGTATATGTATTTACGGAGTGTCACACCCACACGCTGACTGTATAGATGTGACTGTAATGCCAACAGCAGACATACAATACTGTTTGAGAATCGGACAACTCAATACAGTGTATGGAGAAATGGAAATGTCTGTATATGTATTTACGGAGTGTCACACACACACGCTGACTCTGTATAGATGTGACCGTAATGCGAACGGCAGATATACAATACTGTTTGAGAATCGGACAGCTCTATACGGTGTCTGTATGGAAAATTGTAAATCTCCATCTATTTTTATACATAGTGACACACGCTGTCTCTGTATAGTTTTGACCATAATCAAACAGCAGATATACGAAACTGTTTGAAAAGCGGACAGCTCTATACAGTGTAGGTCTGGAAAAATGGAAAATCTCCTCTGTTTGTTTTTCCAGAGTCACACACAGATAGCTTGTATTTGTCCGTGATTCCAGCCGGTACACGTTAGTGTGTGAGGAGCGTACACCGCTATACGGTGTCTGTATGGAAAACTGTAACTCTCCTTCTATTTTTATATGGAGTGACACGCTGTCTCTGTATAGTTTTGACCATAATCAAACAGCAGATATACAAAACTGTTTGAAAAGCGGACAGCTCTATACAGTGTAGGTCTGGAAAAATGGAAAATCTCCTCTATTTGTTTTTCCAGAGTCACACACAGATAGCTTGTATTTGTCCGTGATTCCAGCCGGTACACGGTAGTGTGTGAGGAGTGTACACCGCTATACGGTGTGTGAAAAAAACGCTCGGTAACTGACCAGAACAAAATAATAAAAGTTGGAGGGCTTTGAAAAAAGCAGTTTGAACAGCAGTGTGCACACAGCAATGCAGCTAGCAGGTAGCCTTAAAAGGCAGCCTAATCACCACCAGCGCTGCTGCACACAACAAAAATCCTCCCCTTTCACTGCACACTAACTGTACAGTGAAAAGCGCTATCAGCAGAAGCAATTTTTTTTCTTCTTCCCTGCCTAATCCTCTCCCTATTCAGAGTCAGCAGCAGCACCTCTCCCTATTCTAAGATCGGCAGAAGTAAGATGGCGGTCGGCGGTCACGGCTTTTTCTAGCCACTGTGACGCCACACAAAGCCAGCCAATCACTTCAATGCCCTTCTCTAAGATGGTGGTGGCCGCTGCCCATGTCATCGCGTTGCCCACAGTCTGCGTCCTCCATCATTGGCTGAGAAAAGGCACTGGAAGCATTATTTGAAATGCAACTTTGGTGTTCTGGTGGGCGACCTCATGGCCGACCTCATGCTATGGTCGGGTTTCGATCGTAAAAACCTGACTTTAGCTAAAGTCGGCGACTTTTGAATTTGACCGACCTGTTTCGCTCAACTCTAGCAGCAAAGCAAAAGAGACTAATATAACAGGGGACTGAACAAACTGACACAAGCTGTAACATATGGAGCGGGTTCCAGCACGCTGAACCCTCACAGCAAAGCAGAAAGAGGAAAAACCAGATCAGATGCAAAGGATTAGCAAATGAACAACTTAACTGAAAAATACAGAATCAGGCAGGAAACAGCAGACCACAAAATGCACAGGAAGAAACTAATCACCAGCAGCAACTCAGGGAAGCCTGCTCACTTATGTCCTCCCAGTCAGTAATCCCTGATTTCCAATCATCGTCGTCAGGTGGCAGACTTCTGTCAACCTGGCCAGCTCCACTACCCGTAGTAACCTCCAGAGGGAGCCCTGACTCAGAAGTCAGATCAAGAGAATTCACAACAGGGAACTTTGTTTTCATGTGGCCATCCAGGACATCTGTTCAATGGGTTATTGGAGTGCATGCAAATTTGGAGCAGGCCTTGCATTCACTTCACGAACAAACATTATGGGAGTACCAAATGACTAATATTGGGAGATTTGGTTCCATGTGGCCATTGAGGACAGCTTTTCAATTGGTTATTGGGGTGTGTCCAAATTTTGTGCAGCCCTGCCATTCACTGCATATGTAATAACAGTATATGAGACCCACTGTTTAATAATGGGAACAACAAATCACAGCCAGCTGATGGCTCTCTAAGAATACTGAGGGCCGACTGCCGACCCTATAAAAATAGGCTTTTTTGACTTTCAGAGTCCCTCTTTCATAAATGAAACAGGATGTGTCTGATGATGTGTCACACACCACATGGCTAGATAAGGTTGTAAAATGTTACAATGACATTTCCCAGTGAATGCATTTCTCTTGGTTGAAAGCAATGCTAAAGTTGAAAAATGCATCAAAAACACCGCGTGTGAAAATAGCACAAGTAGTGGAGGAACATTTTTGTTTTGGGTTATTTATTTTGCCTTACATACAAGTCATTACCCTGGAAAGGATGTTCCTTAACATATTTCCCAGGAAAATCAATTTGGTTTCATTTTTGAATGTTTGTGTGCCCATAAAAGTGGTGTAAGACTCTGACAACATTGTTCACAGCTATGGCCTGGGAGTCAGAAATGCTTCCAGGGGTCTTCCCCATGATGTTCCCGTGTCATTTGAGCATTGTTCCCATCGATTTTAGACATTTTGAGACCCTAAAATGATCGCTGGGGGGTCACGGCAAAAATGTGCGGTTTTCCCATAGACTTACATTGGGCTTGGTGGGTCGAGCACCCAAGCATTCCAATTTGCTCGACCCGAGCAATGAGCACCCAAGCATTTTAGTGCTCACTCATCGCTATTGGGTTGATGTCACCTTTTTATTGTCCGGTGACATCAAGCCCACAGGTTAGTAATGGAGAAGCTATCCATTACTAATCCTATAGTTAAACTGTAAATAAACACACAGCCAGAAATTAGTCATTTGATTGAAAAAATGACACAGACTCCTTTAATGAATCTAGAATAAACCATATTCACATCACCCAGTCCACAGAAACCATCGCCTCCTGTAACAGAATTGAAATAATAGACAACGATATTCCTTCCCTTTCAGCCGAGCAGATAATAATCCATTTGTTCCTTGATGTGTCTAGCTCTTCTACATCTACATGACAGGTAACATTGTTGCATGATGTGACTATACAGCCTACCAGCAAGCAGACACACTGGTCATCGTGTGTCTGCTTTCAGTGTTCAGTGCTCAGTGTTTCACGGCAAACATCTATGATCTGACTGACGTGACCTAGAGCGAGAGAAATTTCTCACACCCGCTGTGCCATCAGAAAGATCGTGGGAGTTCACAACCATAAAACTCAGTTCATCTTACTGATGTCAGCACGAGCGCCATGGGAAAAGTTGTAACAGCACTTGCCCTGATGTCCGTGAGTTGAATGGGGTACAGTGGCTGTGAACTCTAAGGACCTTTCTGATGGCACCACGAATGTGTGAACTTTCTCACGGATGCTGTGATCATAAGAGTTCACCATGAGACACTGAGCAGTAATATCAAACGCTCCTCAGTATCTCTGCTGGATGGCACGCTGTATAGTTGCATCATGTAACAATGCAACCTGCCATCTAGATGTAGCAGAGCTAGACCCATCACGGGACAAATGGATTATCTTCTCTGCGGACAGGTGAACAATATTGTTGCTTATTTATTTTTTCAATTATTTTTTTTAAAAACAGTGTCGGACCCCTTTACTCTTGATAACCAGCTATGCTCAAGCTGACAGCTAAGGGTTGCAGCCCTCAGTTATCAGTTTTGCCTGGCTGATTACCAAAAATACAGGGGATCCCATGTCAATTTTTAAAATTATTTATTAATAGTTCAAATGATAAGTCAATTGATGCCACTTGTTTTGCCTCCCATTTAATTGAATGGTGGTCGGCTATGTTAGGCAAACATGTTCGGCGAACATCGGGAACTTCTGCGAAAATAGCGAATCTAGCATAAAAGGTTTGCTCATCTCTACTAGTAAGTCAGAAGGGACTTTGTAAGTCAAAATCAGAAGTGGAACAACCAAAAGAAAATGATAATAGAAACAAGTGTATCACTTTTGTATTTTTCACCCACTCCTGGCTTTGGCCTACAAAAACTGATGCATAATACTGACCAAATACTGAACATGTGCTAATGTGAGCAGTGCTGGCAAATCCAAGAGAAAATGTGATATCTCATTGTACAGTGTGCATCAGATTTTTTTTTTAATTGTATGAACCTATATTTCAACATCATATAAGAATAAACAACAAACAATAAACAGTGATTGAAAGAAACAAAGGAGCAAAAATCAGAGTCGAATATCAAGGTTTTATATATAGGCAATAACATTGTCATTTCCAGTGTAGAAATCATTCTTGTCACCAGTATAAGATCTGAGGGGACACTCATCATCTATGTGCTGAACTGTTTGACCATCAGCTCCACAGTCACAGGCAGGAGAGTCAGATTTTCCCCACTTATGCATAAGATCTGCACAGACACCAAAGTTTGTTCTGATACGATTCAGAGAAACCCAGGTTTTCCTTGGTAGATTGAAGCCTGGTGGTGGATTTTGTAAGTGAGGAAACATTTGAAGCTCACCATCTACCGCACTGATCCAAAGTTCTCGCCATTTCTCTTCTAAATTGAAATCATGTTCATATAAGGTAATTGCGGTTCACATGGGTGGGTGTCTTGATTTCAACACATTGATCACAACACATTAGGAGACCCCAATCAGAGGACAATAAGACATCCAGACTCCTTATCTATGAACTGGTCCAATATTTATGTTTCTCCCTCTCCCATATTGATAATTCAGCTTCACGTCACTTGTCTTATCTATTGCATCTTTTCTGTGCTGTATTGTGCATAAATATGTGACTCTTCAGATGTTGTATTAGTCAACGCCTGATGAAGAGACCTGAGTAGTCTTCAAAGCTTGCAATGTGTTACCATGTTTTCAGGTAGCCAGTAAAAGGTATCAACCACTGAGGACTCTCAATTCTGAATATTTTTCTGTCTTGATTTCAGTCGCTGTATTTGAACATCTTTCATTATTTAATACTTTAGTGTATTCTTTAAGTAGGAGCTTTTGTCTTCTCAGGTTTGCAGGTGCATTATGGCTCAAGATAGGTAACCAGTGGACGGGCGTAGGTCTGATGGCACCAGATATTATGCCCATAGAATTGTTCAGCTCAGTGTCAATTGCTTTCACATGACAACTATTAAACCATATTGGAGCACAATATTCTGCGGCAGAGTACACCAAGGCAAGGGTAGACGTTCTCAAGAAACCAGGAGGATCCACAGAGTTTCTGAATAATATTATTCCAATTCTTTCAGTTTCTGTGCTGTCTTATCCAAGTGAGATTCAGATAACTTTTCCAAATATTCCCCATGTAATGGTATTTATTATGTAAAAGAGGATAATCATTTTAAGTCTATGATCATGGAGTACCATTTTAAAAAAATAAATGAAACATAAAATAAAAAATATGACCTATTGATTAACTCTGGCTGTTATTATGTTTTATTATTTCTAGTCGTATTACTTCTGTATAGGACATGAAAAAATCTACAATCCTACAATTTTTAAACCTCAAATTGCATTCAGAAGCGTCATGGACATAGTATTAAAGGGAATCTGTCACCCATTTTTAGTGATATCATGTAAAGATATCACCCAATTGTGCATCCCATACGTATTCTATTAGGACTTTTGATTCCCCCCGACCCCGCACCTTTGATGCATAAATACCATTTTTATCTTGGTGGAGATGTATGGAAATCGTCGCAGTCCGGTCCAATGGGCGGGGATTATTCACCTTTCCCCCCCTCGGTTTGCTGAACGTAATCTTAATCTGTGAATATCACAGATGCCATTTTTTTCCGTGCTTGCGCATTGAAAAGGTCTCCGGTGCTTCAGCAGAATGCTTTGCCCAACTGTGGGTGAAGCATATAATCGGTACTGCACATGCACCAGTATTTTTCAGCGCGGTCTATGCCCCGGAAGTGTGTCCTGCATGTGAAGACTTCCGGGGCATAGACCTCTCTGAAAAATACTGGCGCATGCGAAGTACCGATTATATGCTTTGTCCACAGTTGGGCAAAGCATATTGCGCAAGTGCCGGAGGTCTTTTCAATGCGCAAGCATGGAAAACTATGGCATCTGTGATATTCACAGATGAAGATTACATTCAGCAAGCTGAGGAGGGGGGAGAAGGCGAATAAGCCACGCCCATCGGACCAGACTGCGGCGATTTCCATACATCTTCACCGAGATAAAAAAAGGTATTTATGCATCAAAGGTGCGGGGTCGGGGGGAATCAAAAGTCCTAATAGAATCCTTATGGGATGCACTATTGGGTGATATCTTTACATGATATCACTAAAAATGGGTGACAGATTCCCATTAACACATTGATGTCCTTAGAAGAATTTTTTAGGATTTTAGTAATGCCCACTGTGAAGGGAGGGGAGGTGAGCTTTTACCATCAACTGGTGTGAATGATGTATTCTATATAATCTACTGATAAAAAATAGCAACATTTGTTATTTCCTTTTTAAAACATAATTAAAAAGCTTTTTTCTTTTTTGTTTTACCAATGCTATATATTGACGTCGTTCTTTAAGATAAATTTAACTCACCTAATTTAAACATTATGTAACTTTCTGATGACATTATTTTTATGGATACATTTTAGTTTGAAGCATAAAATTTCTGTCAGGCTACTTACTAAGAAATAAAATAAAAATAAACTGAATCTTACTCTCCCAGTCTAACAATACCGGTGGGAAATCAAGTTCTGACAATGCCATCAGGGAGTGATTGACTGTCGTAGGTACTTGTTTGTCCAGATGACGTAGGAAATATAGAGATCATTGTGGACCAGGAAGTTTCAGCAGGTAATTGGTAAGATAATACTTAATTTATTATTTCATACTATTCTGAGTGTTATTTTTTTATTATGAGAAGGAACAGCTTATTTAAGGACACAGCATTTTTTTTTTGGACTCCACATTCATTTTTCATCTGCTTTCTCATGTTTTACGACTTTTGCATAATAAAAGCACAAACTAAAATTATTTTATGTATGATGTGTTTAAACACCCAGGACATATTTTTTTTGTCATTGGAACTATATGGCTGTTTGGTTTTCAAAGATGACTTATTGTTTTCTTAGTATCATTTTACAGTGGATTCAGATTTAGCTGTCACTCAGGTGCAAACATACTATTGGTTCAAAGTCTGCAGCAGCACAGGGGTCTACTAGGTAAAGAGACTCACTTCTACCTCCAAAGCAGTTGGAGTTGTCCATTATAATGCATAAACTGTTCTTGCACAGGGGACCTCTTTTGTCTGTGCCCATTACAGCAGTCACCAATATGATGGCAATAGCTAGAACATCTGCAATATTTTTGTATTTTTGCTGTCATTCAAAGTTAATTCAAACGCCAAATAGCACAAATAGAATTGTCTTACCTTGCTATGATACATTTTTAATGCAGTTTGCTAGCCATGTTGTTGGTGGGTACTAAATCTGTTTAAAGCTATAATTCTAGCATTTTTTTGTGGCATAGACATGCAGGACAATACATGTATTAAATTTATAGTATGTGCCATACAAATGCTCTTGTCTAGTTTTTCATGTCAGTTGTTTTTCATGATAGAACATTTAGGATTTTTTTTATTTCCATGTTTCCAAACATTGTATATATTTTTTTCCACATTTTTGCTCCAATGTGGCTCTGTTATGATATACTAGTGATGTGCGGACTATTGGATGTTCGAGTCCGGCGGGTTCCACTGGACAGTTTACAAAAGTCTCACAGTGTAACGCTGAGCTCAGTGAGTTCACTGCAGTTCACCGTAAGAAATTTATCATGGTGAACTATGGTAAACTCACTTCTGCATTGCATTGTATTATACCTGTTCATGTTTTACTGACTGTCTTCTATAACAGCTCACTGGCTAGCCACAATAACCTAGTAGGGTTGTCAATGGGATTACAGAGTGTGTGCCCTCCATCCGTAAAAAACATTTTGGTGCTGTAGTAGATACACCATACTGCAGCATTAAGTATATAATAAGCCTGCACCTTCCCCACACCAAAAATATATGGTGCTGCAAGGAGGTGTTCAGCATATCATAGAACCAGTGGTGCCTTTAAAAATGTACAACTCTTTCCAAACAAGGCAAGCCCTCATACTGCTGCATCAATAAAATATTCAAATATAAAAATGTCAGGCTTTTGGCAGATGAAAATTAAAATAATATAAAAAAATAATAATAATTATGTAAAAATCAATAATAAAATAAGAAAATGTCTACCTCCTTATAGAGGTTGTCCAGGTTTGGGATGATTAAAAAGTATGCATTCATATAAACTTATATTTTTTAGAATATGGCAAAACAAAAACTGACTTTTATTGTACAAAAATAATAAAATGTTAATTAAACTATATAAAATCATTATCACTATAATCATACTGACCCACAGAATAAAGTTAAATGGACTAACTGGGTCTTTATTTTGTTTTTCACTATAGGGTTAAAAATTTACCAGCAGATTGTTACTAACTACCTGTCTGTTCTGCCCTACAATGATCTGTCAAAGCGGTCACGTTCTGCTCTTGCCAGCTAATCCTCTGATTCCTGTGATGTCATACTGACAGAGTAGCTCCTTTTTTTCTGCTCCTGTCATGCTGAGAGACAGTTGGCTCCATGCTGACTAACTGCAGGAAACCGGATGCCATTCTCCATGACATTAGCAGTTACAATTTTTTCCCTCTGTTAGCAGAGAATAGCAGAAGAGAAAGAGCCAATCTATCAAGATGAGGTCAAAAGAAGTGGCAGGACACAATACGGAGGTAGATAGCAACTAGCTGTCAGTAAGCTCTTAGCCCCATAGGGGTAAAAAGTCCCAGAAAAAAATATTTGAAGGGCTTTGATCACACTAGCATATAATATGGATGAGTGCAATGCGAGAAATGGGGGGCATGAAAAAATAATGTGGGGTCCCCCCATTTTTGATAACCAGCAAAGGCAAAGCAGAAATCTGTGAGCTGATATTAGCAGGCTGGGAAGGTCCATGGTTATCTGGATCTTCCAACTCTAGAAATACCAGTCTGCAGCCTCATCAGACCTGGCACATCCATGAGATGTGCCAATTCTTTCATTTTCCCTAAGCTCTGCCTTGGCGCTGAGTCAATCAGGGTAATGATTTATGGGGTTGATTTCAGCTTTGAAATGCTGGGTGATATCAATTCCCTGGGTTAGTAATGGAGAGTTGTCTATCAGACACCCCCACTACTAGCCCAGGAACCAAAAATAAAAATATACACAAAAATATTTTATTTTGAAATCTCTTCTGGAACCTATAGAGTGTTGTTCAGAGAACAAACCTTCATAAGTCACTCCTGGTCATGTCTCAAGCACTGAGTTACTGATGTCATCAAGAGGGAGACATTACCGGGAGTCACCTATGAAGCATCGTTCTCAGAATGACGATCCATGGGTTGCTGTACAGAATCACTGGACATTGTGGGACAGTGATGGATTACATTGGAGCTGCAGAGATTTTTTTATATTAATAAATTGATGAATGAGGGAGTGCTTCTTGTCTTTATTTAATTCTCTTTATTAAATCTTTCAGGATCCCATTTCTGGACTACTTTGAATTACCAGGACTACATTGCATCTTCATATTTATTTTCTATTAAGTTAGTGAATGAGGTGTGGGGGAGTTTTTAAAATAAAAAATATTTTTTCTGTGTGTTTTCCATTTAAATTACTGGATTAGTAATGAGAGTGTCTGATAGATACCTTTCCGGTACTAACCCCTGAGCTTGATGCCAGCTGACATTAAAAAGCTGACCTCAGCCCCATAAACCATTACTCTGATTGCCAACACATCAAAATTGCCAGAATTGGGGGTCAAGTGCGAGAATTTGGGGTGGCTACAGGCTGGTATTTTTAGTCTGAGATAGGGTTCAATAACCAGAGACCTTCCCAGTGTGATAATATAAGCCCGCAGCTATCTGCTTTTCCTTGGCTGATGATGAAAAATAAGGAGGACACTCAAATTTTTTTCAATTATTTATGTGTTTACAGTGAATACGGAAAGTATTCAGATATCTTTAAATTTTTCACTCTTTGTTTCATTGCATCCATTTGGTAAATTCAAAAAAGTTCTTTTTTTCTCATTAACGTACACTCTGCACCCCATCTTGACTGAAAAAAACTGAATATTGCAGCTTTTAGAATGATGTCACTTTTGGGTATTTTCTGTCATATTGACCCCTCAAAGTCACATCAAATGTGATGTGGTCCCTAAAAAAATGGTTTTGTAAATTTTGTTTGAAAAATGAGAAATCGCTGATCAAATTTTAATCCCTATAACTTCGTAAAAAAAATTATGTTTCCAAAATTGTTCTGATGTAAAGTATACATAAGGGAAATGCTATTTATTAACTATTTCATGTAACATGACTTTCTGATTTAAAGGCACAAAAAGTCAAGTTTGAAAATTGCAAAATTTTTAAAATTTGTCAAAATTTCCATTTTTTTCATAAATAAACACAAGTTTTATCAAAGAAATACTACCACTATCATGGAGTTCAACATGCCAAGAAAAAATATTCTGTTGAATAATCTGTGGAATACGTTGAAGCGTTCCAGCGCTGTAACCTCATAACATGACAGTGGTTAGAATTGTAAAAATTGGCTTGGTCATTAAGGTCAAAATTGCCTCGGTCATTAAGAGGTTAAATTAGATAGAGAATTACAGTATATAAAAGATGCTGTTAAAAATGTATTGCATATGGATTGATATACGTGTCATATGGCGGTCATACAAATGACAGGTGAATGAAAAATCGCACACTCGTCGCATGACATAAGTTGAACCATATTGATTACACTTGTCCAATTTTTTAGGAGAAACATCAGAGCTATTTAAATACACCAATGTGAGAGAGTCCTAATACCAATTTTGTGCAGTATGTGAGTAGGATAAAAGGTCAAAATACAACAATAGAAATAAATTATTATTTTCCCAATCACTCTATAGCGTTAATAAAACTTAGAAAATGTGTACTTTGCAACAACTTCATGCCATGGATACATACAATGTGTCCCACTAATAACAAGCCTTTAAAAGGCTATGTTGAAGAAAAGATAAAAATATTTTGGGTTCTGAAATAAAGCAATAAAAAAACATATTTAGTCTACAGATTAGGCCCTGTCCATATAGAATCACTCACATCAAAGTTTGTATCCCCTTAATATATTGCAATCATCATATTAAAAAGCACTGTGTACTTACAATTGCTCATTTTGTCTGTCTACCCAGTTAATTCTTCTCTTTTCTATGTAGAAACAGGAAGTCTCTTGTCCATGCATTTATCATTCCCCTCTTCAATTACTGACACAGTAGGTCCCACCTCCTCTCTGCTAGGGACTTTGCAGAGGCTTATGACTCATACAGGGAAAATTGACCTCCTGTTTCTACATAAAACTTAGAAGGATTCAGCTAGTCAGTTTTAAATCATGTGGAAGAAGGAAGAGTTAACTGGGTAAAAAGGCAAAATGAACAATTATAAGATAATAAAGCTATCTAATATGATGATTGCAATATATTGAGAGGATACATATTTTGATGGGAGTGCTTCTTTAAGAGGTAAATATAGTTGAGTTACAGTAGCTGTCATAGATGCACATTACAACACTAGTAAAGGACAGGCAAAACAAATGTGTTTGCTGAGTTTTTTTTTACATTTCCCAAGTATATATTAGGCTAGTTTCACATTAGCATTTTTTTGCGCAGCGCATCGTGCACAATAGAAACGCATACAAAAAACGCATTGTGCGTTTTTGCATGTGTTTGCATTTTTTATGCGCATTCGTTCTCTAAGGGTTAAAACCAGTGTCTACACATTTTTACTCCAAAAAACACATGCGCACGAAAAAGCAGACAAACGCATGTCAATGCACACACCTGCTTTCCCATAGACTGGAATGTGTTATTTTGTCGCATTCCGTGCGCAAGCATGCTCTTGCGTTTTTTGACGCCTTTCGGCGGACCCAAAAATGCAACAGCTTGCGCCTGGCGTGCCTACTTGCACACCTTGAAAAATGCATGCGCACGAAAATGCATACGAACGCGTGCAAACACAAGACCATGCACACGCCATGTTAAATATAGGTATGCATGACGCATGGACGCGCATGATGCTCTGCGCAAAAGAACGCTAATGTGAAACCAGCTTTAAGGGGCCAAAATTTACTAGCCAGTATATTAAAATACTTGATTTTGATTCTTGTATTAATTCACTTAATACATTGTGTACTGTTTATTACCTGAAAAATCCAGGAGGAGAGGAACTGGTCAGGAAGTTCTTTTCCATATTTTGTAAAATATCATTTAACATTCTGACCCTTATGGGGTCCCTTTCTTTGGGGTCGTTTGCTGGCCTCATTTCATTAGATTGGAACAGTTGTGCAGTTTCTCTTAAATGCTTTGCCATTTCAATTAAATCAGTAGGAACATCATCACCTAAAATCAGATGGCAGTATTAACAATTACACAATATTTCTTAGATTAATGGATTAGTAATTCCATTATAATTTAAAATTTATTTAGTCAGAATTTTCAGATGTACAAATAACACTCTATTCCTGTGAAGAAATTTGATTTATGCAGATTTAGTAACAGAAATGTATAGTTGCTGTTCAGGAAATATGAGAAGAGAACATTTTTATGTGTTTTGAATTACATGGTGCAGCACATCCAGTGATAAAATTGTTGAATTTACACCGATAACGAAGTGAAAACATTGTAAAAGGATAACACCTATAAATTATGTTAGCATGCTGCTTCATATTAAATAACTTTATTTATGGGTTAAAATGCCTTCAGTTTTAATAAGGCAGGAAATAGGATCTGCGTAAAAGTAATAAATATATTGTATCCCTAAACAATGAAGTCCATTTTTCCAAATAAATAAAAGCACAGTTAATAGCTGGTTCGACATAGCACTAAATTTGGCCCTAAGTATGTCCAGCTGAATATAGTATGTAATGGCAACGTCCTTGGAGCTTCTAAGATGAGTTCTGTAGATTTTAATACTTTGCAAAAGCTTAAATAATGGTAAGGAGGGAAAAAAGAGTATGTGCATTTTAAAAAGTAACAGCCATAAACATGGATTACCTGATCTAGACTAATGCATACTCTTTTACACATTAATTTGTAAGTCAACAATATGTTAAACTAATATTACGCCTTCGTCATCTGTATGACATTTAAAGGGAATTCGTCAGCAAAATTTCACACCCCAAACTTTATATATGTGCAGATATCTCCTTCAAACACAATTGCAGTAATATCTTTACCTAGACATTCTATTTCTCTATTACTATGAAATCAGAATATCAATTGATATAGAAATGAAGCTGTAGATTTGAAGCCTCTGTCACTCTGGCTTTATTCCCACCTCAGCACTGCCTCCTCCTGTGTGGTTGGTGGTCTATATGCTATGTGACTTCAGGTAAAGGAGCCATCAGTAAATTAGGAGGTGGCAGTGCTGGACAGGGAATAACGCTGGAGTGGCAGAGGCTTCAGATGTACAGCCTCATGTGTATAGCTGATTTCTCGGCAATGGAGGAGCAGACTGGCCATGTAAAGGTATTGCTGGACTTGTCTTTTAAATAGCTAAATGCACATATTACTAGTTTGGGGATTTGAACTCCGCTGACAGTTTCCCTTTAAAGTTATGCTTAGACATGGCATCATGGAATCACTGCAACAGAGAGGAGCCAGAACACTGCAGCATCTGATTGCTCCTACTCTTGCGCTGAAAAGAAGCACTTCACCTTCTTTTTAAATGGTGTTAATTTCTTTTGGCAGAACACTGATAAATTGGCCATGTTGGGAGCTCTGAGAGTCTGAGTTCTCAGCTGAGCTTGGTTAGCCACTCCTATCCCCTATATAATCTGGATCCTGATTGAAACAAATCGTCAGAGTTAGCTTATGCTGCATGGCTTGGAGGAGAGGTGCTTTTGGTGCTTATATGAGATGGAGTTTGGAGGAGTTATCTGTGACTGTTGTGTGGGTTTGGGTTTGTAAGTGTGGTAATTCCATTCTCTCCTCCTATTTTGTTTTTTTCTCCATCCTCCACTCCCCAGTGCATTCCTTTGCTATATGTGAGTGAATATTTGTATGCCTGATATTTTCATTTACCCCTTGTTCGTGTTGCGTTGCTTGTTGGGTTGGTGTACTGAGGTGCACAGCAGCTCCCCACTTCCTTGGGTGGGGCAAGGGAACAGATGGAGGGATGGTTCAGGAGATAAGGCAAGGGTGGAGGCCCCCGCATCTTTACCTTCAGAAGTATCCCAGAGAATAGTGCAAGCTAGGGTGCAGGGAAGGAGCCCCTGGTCATGGGTCACCTGACAGCTGAGTCCTGGCAGCTTATTTCTGCAAATGAGAATCAGTCCCTTTTACCATTTTACTAAATGGGGTTGTTTGGAAGATGAGAAGGAAAAAACAAAAGTAAAATGAAAAAAGAAACTGTATAATCTCAGGAAGGAGTTAATTGCCTCAGGAAGCACACATGAATTGCAACTTGATGGCTATATCCATACTCAGGAGCCAAGCATGCAGTCATGTGGTCAAAGTCAACCAATTATGCTGCTCAGTATCCAAACAATTTGTGTTGGCACTCTGACCAGTAGTTGTATGGGAAAGTTAGAAAGTCCAACAGCATGTCCTGTTTTATTGTCTGAAAGGATCCAAAATAAAGCCGATTGTTCTGATGATAGACCCACTCATAATATTATTTATATATTTGCCCTTTTATAAAAGTTTCATACATTATTAAATCACATAAAATATGTAAAATAGGTGTAAACTAGATTCAGCATATCCAAAAAACCACATGGATATTATGTGAGCAATAAAGTATTATGTGGTCTTGCTTTTTCTGCATTTTTCGGTCTTTCTAAAAAACACGGAAAACATTGACTAATCTTTAAATGATATGCTGGAGACACCAGCAGATTCTGCTGACCTAATTACCTGCAGCATGGTTACATAAGATTGTGGAATAGAAGAAATAAGTCTGTTAATGAGATTGGCCCTAAGCAAACTACTTGTGTGATCTGAATCATGGGATGCATAACTACTAGCTCCAGCATTTTTCCAACATTTATAACTTATCTGGCTGTGAGATAAAGAGTGGCTTACATAGAAGTTAGAAAGAGGTGTCACAAATCTGCTATTACTATAAATGTTTCTTTGGGCTATATTCAGTAAACTTTAAAGATGTTATGCTTAATAAAGTAATTTGTAAGTTATTTCCCTGAAGGAGACATGCAGTAGAATGTAACCCTCAGTGTGCTGTCTAACTAGTATTTAAAATATGGTTATTATCCCCTTAGGTGAAAACTAAGTGTATGAAAAGACCTCGAGCGTTCCATCACCATATAAAGCGGAACTTTCCAACTTAGCATTCACTTTCCATAATGTCAGCATTAGTGTAACTAATGATTAATGAGCACAGTAGTTGTACTGGATTTTATATAATTGTAGGCAATAATCTTGCACATTATTTTTTACACTTATTTATACATTATTTTTTTATTTTTACAACATTTAATAATGACAAATTAGCAATTCTAAATATTAATATATTACCAGAACCTTTGATTTTTCTTGATTCTATGGAGTTTGATACATAGTTAAAAATGGAAGATTGCAAAATGAACGACTTAACTTGAATATTGCACATTTGTTTTTCACATATGGTACTAAAATATTTCTGCAAATATCTGTCGGAAGTGTGGAAAGATATTTGGCACTCCGTGAATGGACTAAAATCTTCATGTTTATTTTAGGTACATAATTATATACCAGACAAGTCAGTCAGCAAAATCAACGCGTTTCAGTGAGAAGGTCTTAATCATGATCGTATGGTCGAAGCGAGTTGAGTTTGCTCACTGATTTGCCCTGTCTAGATTAAGGTTTCTGAAAAAAATTTGAAGATTTTAGTCCACTCATGGAGTGCTGGATATCTTTTACCTGTCAATATCTGACAAGCTCATTTGTCCGTGCACCAGTAGGAGGATTATACTGCAAGACTTGTGAGCTGGTGTACCCGTTTCTTTTATATCTGGAGTCTGTTTAATTAAGAAATTACATTTCCATCACTTACATAAAGGTACTAGGTAACTTTAAAGAGAAGTAAATTTTAATATATTGAACACACTTGATCTACAGTCCTGGAAGTAGCCCTAAATCAAATGAATCAGCCAGAAAGTGTTTCCACATCATCTTTAGTAGTCTTATATTTCAACATGTGTTTATTTTTCTTAACAACAACCTCTTAAAATGTGTCAATCGCGTAATGTACTAGATAAAGATTTTTAGTCGACAAGTCAAGTCCTTTAATTTATGGCATCTTTTACCCATTTTCTTGACATCCATGGTATTTATGTATCATGGATGTCAGGTAAATGCATACAGTGACATTCAAAACTAATTTCACTAACATCTGATATCGACTTATAAAAAGCGCTGCCTCCATGCCTCTCCAATGTAGTATCACCAAGCACAAGGTTGCTCAATTTCAGCAATTTCAGCTTAGATTCTACCTGTTGTCCCTACAGCTACGGAAACAAGAAAATATCAGCCTCACAGAGCAACAGCTCCCACCAGTCACGTGCCTTTTTGTTGCAATATGTGTGGGGCAACAACTCCATTCCTGTCTATGAGTGTTTAGTTGCTAGATTTGTATGCTGTTTATAAAGTTAAAAAAAAATTCCCAGACGCTCACACAGGGATAGCATGTGACTTTATTTCCTGTTTTCCTGTGTCTGTGTATGAGAGAAGCAGCCTGTTATAGATGCTAAACAGATAGAGACACACCAATTATTTATTCCTGATCTATTAAGCTTATCATATATTGTTCCTGAATAAAGAAGCTCTGTTGTCACATGCTTGGAGAGTATCCTGAATAATCTGCTGCCAACACTATTTCATGCAGAATTTTAAAAGGCTAGTAACCTTATTTAGCCCTCACAATTACTGGATATCAAAGGTATTGCACCACAGTTGACTTTGTCATTAGCATTGGAAACAAATATTAATGAGAAATGCAGAAAAGAGAACACCCTTCTCTTTTTTCTGCATTTCTCATTAATATCTGTTTCCAATGCTAATGACAAAGTAAACTATAGCTCCAATCATAATATGAACACGCAAAAACTGTACATTGGTCATAGCACATATTTTTTCAAGTGAAGCAAGCTTCCTTAAACTGGGGCACTCTTTCCAGTAGCAACAAATCTTCAAATCTAAAAGTTGAATTCAATAGTTGTACGGGCTAGTGTAATAAATAGAACAATTTAAAGGTTGACAAATAGACTGCAGTTTGAGTGCATGTATGCTGGCACAATAATCATTCATGTTTTTTCCTTAATATGTGCCCTACAATATCAAGAGTAAAGACAGTTTTTATTTATTGCATCCCATTTCAGATACAGTATTGCCTCCTAGTATACCGGACAGGTTCTTGGTCTTATATCATTCAAGATTTGCTGTGCCATTTCCTATAATATAAAGTAGACTAGTACAAATGAGTACAAAGTGCCAGACTAACCATTTGTTTTCATCTTAGTAAAGATACAATCTTTGCCTCTATACAAAAATAATTTGTCCTTTTTAACCAAATACCTACATCAAGGTTATTCATTTTCAGAATACAAAGCTTTAAAACACGGTAAAATAAATCAACTCCAACAAATCATTCAGCAATGTCTGTCCTTCCTGTAATTGTTGGACCAGAGTGATGTTCTGCAATGAGCTTTTGTGATAAATGTATGAAAGAGAGGTCGCTTATAATATGCACTAAACTGTAAGCTATAAACAAGATGAATCATCAGTGTTTTTTCATTATCACTACATGTGTCTGGATAAAAATATAGATTAATATTGAACTGTAACTTGTGTGTGTATAGTGTGTATGTACATAAATATATATATATGTATGTATGTATTTATACACACACACTTTGTAAGAGGACCAGGAGAAAAGTGCTTGGTGGTTTGCACATTTCCACTAGGTTTTTATAAGTTGTAGGTAAACCAACCGGGGAGCTTTGTTGCACGGGACTGTGTATTTTCTCTGCTTCATTTAGAAACTCCAGATTCTCAGGATAATTATGTATAATCACCTGCAGTGCTCTAGCATGGTATAAAAGGGAGACAATCTTCAAACTAATAACTTTCTGTGTTCTTTGGGAAATCTGCACTAAGAATAAAGCAATTGTTTGCTTGGGATGCTGTGCACTATGCCAAATTCTCTTGAGACAGAGTTTTCATACATAGTTAGCAGCCATCAGGTCCAGTATACTCTTTTATATAATTTGTGTTTTCCCTTTGCTGACTTGTACACAGAGCCCATAAAACTGGTTGGGACAAGTAGCATCAAGCGTATATGACAAGTGAAGAAGCCATGTTGTTGTTTATGGACAACATGTGGATGTAACAATGGTTAAATATACCATTATTAAAGTTTAAGATTTTATCTGCTAGATCCCTGGATCTCTTTTTCTATGATTCCATAGCAACAACCTTGCCTTGTGTGAACTGCATTTTGTAATGTGTATGGGAGAGACAGGACTGTAGTCATGACCTGTATTACTGTAGCAGCTGTGTCCAGTCCTTCCCCTTCATGAAATAACGCTCATCGTCTCGGTATACCTGCATTTCCAGTTTCAGCTTCACCCAGGCACTTCCCAGACCAAAACTGTACCTTTTCTAGGCGACCCCCATCAGTGGAGACACAGTCCAAGTCAACTTTAACACTTTCTTTACTTAGGATTTTGCATGTTACATCCAGAGTTGGTACATTATAGCAATGCCTTGCTTCCTCATCTTTCCCTTGCTTGCTGTCACTTCTGTGCAGTTCATGCCCGGAGCGGACCATCCTAGACTGCTTTCCGGTTCCTTCCTGGCCTGACATTGCTATAATGACATTTCCTTCAGCCTGTTTTGCCCCAGACATGCAGTGGTCGTGGGTATCATTGGCTATAATGACTTAACTTTACGTGGCTGCCGAGCTGTCTGGGCCTATAGCCCATGTGGACACTTGGGTGCTCTGGCCCCATCTGACTAAACCACTCTTCAACACTAACCTTAACTCTCAGCAGCCCCTCCTACAATTAACCCTCTATGAACATTCTATCAGGCCCCACTAGTATACCCCCTCTAGTGGCCAACAACATAATTACATCTACCCAGTTTATGGGGAGACTATGTACTGAGAGCACCCTCCTCTAATGTCCCAAGAAACGATGCACAATCTTTCCCTAACTGTACATGTACAAGAGGCATATAGCATCTGCAATACTATAATACAGGAATACCAGGCAATATATTACAGTTTTCTATAAAACGCTAACACATTCAAGTGGCAATACCATAAACCATGAGCAGCAATACATAGTTATACATGTAGCAGTACCGCAGACAGTTATCATAAAACATATCTGAAAGCATTAAGAACCAGAAGACAATTAGAGGGAAGGGGAGCATGAAAGACATTATATCTCACCTCCTTACAAATGCATGAAGCACCTGCCTGACCAAATAGATGGCAATGTTTTGAGAAATATATATGTGTGTGTATATATGTGTATTTAGACAAATAGAATTTAAGCATTGGAAGGGACCTTTAGGGTCATTGTGTCCAACCCCCTGCTCAATGCAGTGCAGGATTCATAAAACCATCTCAGACAGATGTCTGTCCAGTCTCTGCTTGAAGAATTCCATTGAAGGAGAACTCACCACCTCTAATGGCAGCCTATTCCACTCATTGATCAACCTCACTGTCAAAAAGTTTCTTTCCAATATTTATTCTGTATCATTTCCCTTTCAGTTTCATTCCATTGCTTTTCATGTTTCCATGTGCAAATGAGAACAATGATAATCCCTTTACACTGTGACATCTCTTCAGATATTTGTAGACAGCGATTAAAACCTTTTAACTGGTCCTCTAAGTACATAGTTTGCAGTTTGGTCATCATCCAGGTAGCACTTCTCAGATCTTTTTTAAAATATGGTGCCCAGAACTGGACACAGTATTCCAAATTAGTCCTGACCAAGGAGGAGTAGAGGGGAATAATTACTTCACGTGATTTAGACTCTATGCTTCTTTTAATACATCCTAGCACTGTGCTTGCTTTTTTACTGCTGCATCACACTGTTGAATCGTGCAGTCTATGATCTACTGTATTATTTAGACTAAAGTGGGTATGGAAAGTATTTAAACCCCTTTAAATTATTCTTCTCTTTTTTCTTTGCAGCCATTTGGTAAATTCAAAAAAGTTCTTTTTTTCTCATTAATATACACTCTGCATCCCATCTTGACTGAAAAAATTCATAAATGTAGAAATTTTTGCAAATTTATTATTAAAGAAAACCAGAAATATCACATGATCATAAGGATTTAGACCCTTTGCTCATTATTGAGTAGAAGCATCCTTTTGAGCTAGTACAGCCATGAGTCTTCTTAAGAATGATGCAACAAGTTTTTTACACCTGGATTTGGGGATCCTCTGCCATTCTTCTATGCAGATCCTCTCCAGTGCCGTCAGGTTGGATGGTGTATATTGGTGGACAGCCATTTTCAGGTCTCTCCAGAGATGCTCAATTGGGTTTAGGTCAGGGCTCTGGCTGGGCCAGTCAAGAATGGTCATAGAGTTGTTATTAAGCCACTTCTTTGTTATTTTGGCTGTGTGCTTAGGGTCATTGTCTTGTTGGAAGGTGAACCTTTGGCAATGTCTAAGGCCCAGAATACTCTGGAAGAGGTCTTCATCCAGGATATCTCTGTACTTGGCCGCATTCATTTTTCCTTCAATTGCAACCATTTCCCCTGTCCCTGCAGCTGAAAAACACCCTTATAGCATGATGCTGCCACCACCATGTTTCACTGTTGGGATTGTATTAGGCAGGTGAAGAGCAGTGCCTGGTTTTCTCGACACATACCACTTAGAATTATCACAAAAAAGTTCTATCTTTTGGCTCATCAGACCAGAGAATCTTATTTCCCATAGGCTGGGAGTCCTTCATGTGTTTTTTAGCAAACTCTATGCAGACTTTCATATATTCTTGCACTGAGGAGAGGCATCTATTGGGCCACTCTGCCATAAAGGCTTGACTGGTGGAGGCCTGCAGTGATAGTTGACTTTGTGGACCTTTCTCCCATCTCTCTACTGCATCTGTGGAGCTCTGCCAGAGTGATCTTGGGGTTCTTCTTTACCTCTCTCACCAAGGATCTTCTCCCACAATTTCTCTGTTCGGCTGGATGGCCAGGTCTAGGAAGATATCTGGTTGTCCGAAACATTTTCCATTTAAAGATTATGGAGGCCACTTTGCTCTTAGGAACCTTGAGTACAGCAGAAATTCTTATATAAACTTGACCAGATCTGTGCCTTGTCACAATTCTGTCTCTGAGTTCGTTAAAGTTTTTAATGTTTTTCTGTGTTTTCACATAGCCTAGATTCATGCACATGTGTTGCTGCGTTCTTTTTTAGTCTATTTTATGAAGCTTTCGCAGCTTACACGTGTTCACATTAGGAGGTGCTGATCTTTTTTGCTCATTTAATTACTAGATGCTGGCTGCCTCCAGTCTGATCTTGCACTCCTCCCATTGGGCTTGCAGGGGCCTTTATCAACTCTACCTGCCCATAAATTGTAGGCTTAGCCCGGTAGTGACATGTTTGTCCAAAATTGTAGGCTGGTGGCTCAGAAGTGGCTTATATTGTAGAGCAAGGACCCATCAGAGGGAGGTCACCTTGCCGTATATCATGTCTGGGAGATAAACAATTTTCAACCTGGACGGTGCCAAGATGTGGTCTCTGAGATTGTGCTTGCAGCAGTTCAATCATCAGTGGTTTTCTGCCTGGATGGACGCATCTTGGCACCTTCCAGGTTGAAAACTGTTTATCACCCAGACATGGATTATGGCATGGGACAGAACGAACAGGTATGGCATTTTTTTTTATTTTACTTTCATTACAGGAGAGCAAGGGCTTCGCTGGAATTAGGCTTTAAAATAAAAATGGAAAACTGTGTTTTTTCTTATTTCAAATAAAGGACTTTATTCTCACTGTGTTTTTATTTACCATACAACTGTAGGATTTGTAATGGATGGGTGACTTATAGACGTCTCTCCATTACTAAGCTATGGGCTTGATGTCACCTGACAATACAAAGGTGACATCAACCCCACAAATATGAACCCCACTTGCCACCACTACAAGGCAAGTTTTAAGAGCCAGGCAAAGTGCCAGAATTGGCATATCTAATAGATGTGCCTTTTCTTGGCAGATGCAGGCTTCTATTTTTAGGCTGGAGGAGCCAATATCCATGGCACCTTACCAGGCTGAGAATACTAGCCCCAGCTGTCTGCTTTAGCAAGGTTGGTTGACAAAAATGGGGGGACCCCACGTCATTTTTTAAATTATTTATTTACATAATTAAAAAAACAGCATGGGGACCCCTCTATTCTTGATAACCAACCTTGCTGAAGCTGACAGCTGAGGGTTGCAGCCCCAGCATTGAGTTTTGCCTGGCTGGTTAGCAAAAACACTGGGGAACCCATGCCATTTTTTTAAAGTTATTTATTTACAGCGCAGGAGCTGCAGATGAATACCTCCATCTCCCGCTCCTGCTCTCACTGTTATTATCAGCTGCAGGTGTCGGATGATGGGAGCAGTAGTTCCATCAGCTGACACCAGTGACCGGAGGTAAACTTTATACCTCCGATCACAGCTAAGTGCTCTCGCTGTCTGTTGACAAGGTGGGAACCGCAGCTCTCTGACCCACAGAGAGGATTTCCCTGCCAATCAGAAGTAGTGTTTGCCGCACTGTCATGCACATAACAGCGCAGCAAATACTGGATGTTCAGGCCCCCTATTCAAGTGAATGGTGTCCGGGTTTGGATTTATGTCTAGGTACTTTTCTGGTTTGTAACTCTTTGGCCGAACCCACCGGACCTGAACATCAAGGTGTCCGCACATCTCTAGAGAAGACACATCCACCAATATTTGTGTGCCTGGGATGAGTTGCAAAGAGCCGAAGTGTGGTCCTAGGGCATCAGATTTTTTTCAATGTTAGATAAGTCATAATTTTGAGGGAACAGAAGTAGGCCTAGGATAAAACCTTGCTGAATAAATGTCTAAGCATGCTAATAACTTCATGGGATGCACGAATTCACAAAATTAAACAGGTGACTCAAAAGCACCTCACAACTTGGAAAAAAAGCAAAACAATAAGTGTTACTTATATTTAACAGCTAGTCCATCCAGTAGTTCATGGAATGAACTAGGAGATGGACTTGCTATAAACTGCAAAAACTTTTATAAAAAGGAAACTTTAAGAAATACCTGAGTTTGTAATATTCTCAAAGTGCAGTATCCTTATTAATATTTTACTAATACATATTGCTTATGAATTTCCTAGGGTAGAAAATAAAATTTCTTGTGTCTACAAATGCATCCATTTTAACATACTCATGTACTCATGGAATTACTCCAACACTGTACCCTTTAGCTACTCTCTTACACTGATTTGTTGAAAAGTAGTGAAAACATGCGATTGACAAACCTTCTGTTGTTAGTGAGCCCATGGGAGTAAAGATGCGTTTAAACTAAATAACAAAAAGTTTAGCACAGTTACTTCGTCATGCACATCAAACAATATATTTTAGCAAAGAAACAATAATGCATAACAGAGCACCTTGTGGATTACCTTCCATTCGCTTCTGAATTTCTAATGCTATATCCAGTGCATTAAAGGGCAAAACTGGATCACTCGCTATTCGCAAAACCATTTCTGAGGTCAACTGAAAGAACAATGAAAAAAAAGACATTTGAAGAATGACTATTGCTACAATGTTTAAATATAGTCAAAAACACAAGAAAATTTTTTTATTTATAACAATAACTACTGCAATGAAAAATTCTCTATAAAAGTAAATAAAGGATGAAACATTTAACATGTTTTCTTAAATGCCTTTCCTTTCACATTCATTCTGAAATGTTCTCAACAATGTGCCCAAAGTGTCATGGTTTTGCAAAACTTGTTTGCTTTAGTCATGGATTTGAACAAGTAATATTAAGTGTTGCAAAAACACATTAAAACTAACAGTATATAAAAACAGGTATTAAATAAACATATGGCCCCTACCAATATCTTTCACTAATTAAACCAGATCATGAAATATAATTGTTAGTTTGGTTTCTAACCTGGCTGAATGGAACACTGCTTAAAAATTTAGAAACCGACCACTGTATAGTTGTATGGTGTAGATGTATGGTGTACTATTGACAAAATTGAATATTAAGATAGGTTTGCTAAAATTAATACACGTGCAGCTTTATAACTTTATAACTTCTTGATGTTATTTTTTTTAGCAGAGGAATACATATTTTTGTTTTGTATATCTTCCATTAAGAAAAATTGCCTAACCCTAAAAGTTAGGTCACTACCTACATACAGTACATGCACTGAATATAATTTGCTGAAAGAGCTAGCAGTATTGTTGAACCTACAATTTTTAAATGCAACAAAATAGTTGCAAATCAACCTTTGTAATATATATATATATATATTTTTTTTTTTAAATTTGAATTCCTCTTCTCTTCCATCGCCCCAATCCTCCTGTTTGGCAGCAGAGTATGGGGTCCTCACACCTACCCAGACTGGTCAAAGTGGGATTCAAGCCCAACAGAAATATTCCACCTGGAATTCTGCAAGCACCTTCTCCAAGTCCATCGGAGCACCTCCAACAGTGCTTGCCGGGCCGAGCTGGGCAGATTCCCTCTACACCTAACGGTTCTAAAGAGGGCACTGTCATTCCGGGCTCACCTACGTAGGAGCAATCCAAGCTCCCATCACCATAAAGCCCTGACACATGTAGGGGAAACAGAAAAACCAGGACCCTCGGAACAGCTCACCCAAACCCAACCTGACCAGAACACCAATCACAGCAACCTGACAAAAGCCGGAATCAGGAAGATGGTAGGCGAAGGCCAGGAGAGGTACATAAGTGACTGGAAGAACGACATCATCAGCTCACATAAACTGACCATGTACCAGAGTCTACAGAGAGACTACAGACTGGCTCCATACCTGGAGAAACTCCCGGACCCCAAAGACCGCAAGATCCTGAGCCGGTATAGACTCAGTGCCCACAGTCTGGCCATCGAATCCAGCCGACACAGGCAGAGCTACAAGCCCAGGGAGGAAAGTCTGTGCCAACATTGTGACCAGGAGGCCCTGGAGGATGAGACCCACTTCCTGCTACACTGCTCCAAGTACTCAGCAGTGAGGGACACTAACTTCAGGAGACTCTCACATCTCTTCCCGTATTTCACCACCATGAAGGAGGAAGAGAAAACATATATCCTGCTGGGGGAAGAAGAGAGAGCAGTGGAGATAGCAGCGCAACATGTCAGCAAATGTCATAGACTGCGAAAAAGAGAACTATGATATGCCATGGACTTCTATGGCCCCCACCCTGGATATGCCCCAACCCCCCATGAACCTTCCCTATGCCATGGACTTCTATAGCCTCATCCTGGATCTGCCCCCATGCCCCCATCCACCTTCCCTATGCCATGGACTTTTATAGCTCCATCCTGGATCTGCCCCATCCACCTTTCCTACAGCCCCTTCCCAACATCCCTACAGTCCCTATTCCTATTACCTTTTGTACACTTGCTTTGGCAAAACTAATGTGTATTTAGTCCTGCCAATAAAGCTTCCTTGAATCTTGAATCTCTTCAACAAAAATGCAGCTTAAGTTATGTATCCATAAAATACTATGATGGGAAGGAGCTACACATAGGTTCATGATGGGAAATAGATAGCACCAGCATGCAGTGTGATTGTGGGATGTACACTGTGTGGTTGATAAATTGACCTATAAAAATAGGTATTCAAAAGCTAATATGTGACAAAGATTACAAAAAGCAAAATAATGAATACACATTCACGTGTCTTTAGAAATAAAATGGGACAAAATAAGCCAGTAGTTTCACATACCAAAATTGAACACTTTTTTTTAAATGCACACAACTTGTGAGATAGACAGTTATTTTTAAATTTGTGGATTTTCAAAATCTTCCTTTAGGATGTACCAAAAGTTGATTGCCTGTATTACGATACAGGAGGTACACTTTCTGAGACACAGTCTTGGATTCAGGATTTTGTTTTAATTGCAAAAATAGCACTAAGGGGTCAGCAACTGGTTTGCTAAGTACAAAATGATGAATCAATTCTTAATATTATCCTCTTCTTTCTGCACACAAAACAGGTGCTCTGTTTTGAACGTTAAGAAATTATGGCACCAAGCGTTTTCCAATATTAGCCCTATTTTTAGAGCAGTTTTTTGAGAAGCATGAAAGCACATGTCCCAGCATCAGCAGAACTGCATGGTGCTATAAAACAAAATGGGCTGCAAGGATGTGTGTCGTTTGCATGGCCATGCAGGAACAGCCTGATATGCCTGGCTATTAAGGGCCAGCAATGAAAGTTCCAGCAGGAGCTGTACATTTTAGCATTATGAAATGCAATGGTCAAGCAGGAGGTGTGAGGTTGTCATGGCTGTGGCAGGAGCAGCACAATAGAAAGTTAAGATGCAGCAGGCCATGAGATGGTTATCCTGGTAGTAAGCCAATTTAAGCTCCCTTTTGGATGCTGGGACAAAAATCACCCTATAGTCATCACTTTCCTTCATGCTAACAATAGGTCTGCAGAGTGCCAAAGAATTGTCTCATGGCACATTGCATAAGAAGTCCTATACATGAGAAGCCCTTACATATGGCATGCTATCACCTCGAGCCGACTTGTGGAGGCTTCTCTATCAACAGCACATGTTGCATAACCTGCTTTAGCGATGAATTTAGTAAAGGCCGATGTGGTCCCAGAGGATGTATTTTACACTCCGCCATTGCTGTGAATTGCTAATGCCATCAACCTCCTCCCCAGGTTACTTCAACTACTTGTCATCATTAGAGTTGAGCGAAATGGGTCGAAAAATTTCAAAAGTCGCCGACTTTTGGTAAAGTCGGGTTTCATGAAATGAAACCCGACCCTAGGGTGAGGTCGGCCACGAGCTCAGTGACTTTAGCACCAAAGTCGCGCTTCAAAAGTTTGTTTTCCACCTTTTTCAGCCAATCAGGATCCACGGACACTGTGGGCAGCGTGATGACATAGGCAGGGGTCACCACCATCTTTGAGAAGAGCATGCAAGTCATTGGCTTGCTTTGGGGGGCGTCACAGGGGGTATAAAAGGGCGTGCACGCCGACCGCCATGTTACTCATGCTGATCTCAGAATAGGGAGAGCTGCTGCTGATTCTGTAGGGAGAGCGTTAGGCAGGGAAGAAGACACCAAAAACTGCTTCTGCTGCTAGCGATTTTGCCTATACAACACACCAGTCACTGTGTGAGCAGTGCAAGTGGAGGCTATATTTTGCAGGATCAGCTGTGTTGGTTGTTAGGCTGCCTTATAAGGCTTCCTGATAGCTGCATTGCTGTTTTCCCACTGCTCTGCAAACTGCTTTTTTAAAAGCAATCCAAATTTTTTTTTTGTCCTCGCGAGGTACTGAGCGTGCATTTTTTCACACCATACAGCGGTGTATGCTCCTCACACAGTACCGTGTAACGGCTGTTATCACGGCCACAGTGAAGCTATCTGTGTGTGACTCTGTAAGGATAAGTCGAGGAAATGTTCCGTTCTTACAGACCTCCACCTTCTAGTTTTGTCTGATTTTCAAACAGTTAAGTATATTTGCTGTTTGATCACATTCAAAACTATAGAGCGACAGCGTGTGTCAGTCCTTATACTTAAAAAACACGGAGTTTGACAATTTTACGGACACCGGACAGCGGTGTACGTGCACGCTCCTCTCTCAGTACCGTGTAACGGCTGTTATTACAGCCACAGTGGAGCTATCTGTGTGTGACTCTGTAAGGATAAGTCGAGGACATGTTCCGTTCTTACAGACCTACACTCAAGGGAGATTCCTATTCTGCCCAATTCTATATACACCTTGTAGTTTGTCATACACTAGCCAATTTCTGCCTGTGACATAGCGGTGTGATATTCACTGGGCTTCACACAATCCAACAGTGTCCACAAGTGTGTTCAGAAATTCTACATCTCCCCTGTCCTATAGTGACATTTTTCACACCTGCGACATTGAGACTGTGACATAGCGGTGTGATATTCACTGGGCCTCACACAATCCAACAGTGTCCACAAGTGTGTTCAGAAATTCTACATCTCCCCTGTCCTATAGTGACATTTTTCACACCTGCGACATTGAGACTGTGACAAAGCGGTGTGATATTCACTAGACCTCACACAATCCAACAGTGTCCACAAGTGTGTTCAGAAATTCTACATCTCCCCTGTACTATAGTGACATTTTTCACACCTGCGACATTGAGCCTGTGACATAGCGGTTTGATATTCACTGGGCCTCACACAATCCAACAGTGTCCACAAGTGTGTTAAGAAATTCTACATCTCCCCTGTCCTATATACACCTTGAACCTTGTTTTACATTACTATATAGTTTGTGGGATTTTGTGTACATTTTTACCAAAAATGAGGAAGGCTAGTGGAAGAGGCCATGGAATTGGGCGGGGGTTGCCAGCTGGTAATGATGGTGTTGGTGGTGGATCTGATGGTAGTGGCAAAAGCAAAATAGGACCGAATGCAGGAGGTGTTGAGCCTGCGTCATCGTCTGGCTCCACAAGGCCTCGAAGGCTTAGTTTTCTAGGAGTTGGCAAACCGCTTTTAAAGCCAGAGCTTCAGGAAAAAGTTTTGGCTTACATTGCTGACTCAGCCTCCTGCTCTATCGCCTCCTCTTCTGAAGTTTCAAAAAATAAAAGCACTGAGTCGTCATTGGATGCTCATGTTCATGAACCACACCTTTCCTTGTGTCCTTCACCCCAACCAAGATTGAAGGATGACGCAGGCCATACAACTGATTACTCCATTGAGCTGTTTTCACATACCATGCCTGGGTTATCAAGTGAAATGATGAATTACCCAGGCCAAGATGAATCTGACATGGAGTGCACTGATGCACAGCCACTGATAGATGATTCTGCTGGTACATTCACTCAGAGCACTACATTGTCCTCCCAGTGTAATGAGACAGATTCTGACCCTGATGAGACTCAGTTGCACCTTCCCGCACACTATACCACCATACACGGTGACACAGAGGAAGGTGCACATGACATTGAAGAGGAGGTGATGGATGAACCAGTTGTTGAACCAGATTGGCATCCATTGGGGGAAGAGGGTGCTGCTTCTAATAGCTCAGATGAGGAGGAGGAGCATCCACAGCAGACATCGACATTGCAACAGCTGTTATCTGGCAGGCCCGGAGCACTCCAAAGACAGGTTCCAAAAATCAAAAGAGTTGCTGGACAGCTTGTCCAGACGGTCAAAATAGCACAGCGTGCTTGGCCGCAAAATGTCTTCCAAAGTAGGAAGAGTGCAGTGTGGCACTTTTTTGAACAAAATCCTCATGATCAGGCCAAGGTTATCTGTAAGAAGTGCGCAAAGACCTTTAGCCGAGGGAAAAATCAGAAAAATTTGAATACCAGTTGCATGCTTAGACATTTAACCAGCATGCACTTGCAAGCGTGGACACAACACCAAACCTCAAGTACCACATGTGCAACTGATCACAAAGAAGGTAGTCAGCAATGCTACATTGTTTCCCCCACTGTAAGCCCACCGGTTAGCATAGCAGCAAATGATGAGGTGTCGTTGCAAGGCCAAAGCAGTCAGGGAATCCCACTGTTATATCAACGAAAGACTGAATCTAGGCCATCAGAAAGAACACCAACTCAATCACCATCATCAACCCTCTCTCAGTCCGCCTTGTCCACCGCTAGTTCCACCATATGCAGCTCTCAAGTCCAGCTCACCCTCCCAGACACTATGAGTAGGTCAAGAAAGTACTCAGTCTCTCATCCACGTACACTGGGTTTGAATGCCCACATTGCCAAACTAATCTCGTTAGAGATGATGCCCTATCGGTTGGTGGAAAGCGCAGCTTTCCGCGAACTCATGGCCTATGCAGTACCACGCTATGACCTACCCAGTCGCCACTTCTTCTCTCGCAAAGCCATCCCAGCCCTCCACCATCATGTGAAAGACCGCATTGTCCATGCACTCAAGCAGTCAGTGAGTGGAAAGGTGCACCTCACAATAGATGCATGGTCCAGTCGGCATGGCCAGGGCCGTTACGTGACCATCACTGCGCACTGGGTTAATGTGGTGGATGCAGGGTCCACAGGGGACAGCGGTGGTGGGACAGTGCTGCCTAGCCCACAGTATAGGAAACAGTTGGCTGTAGGCGTTCGACCCTCCTCCTCCTCCAGAAGCGAAAGCTCGTCCACAGAGCGCAGTCGTACGAGCACTCCATCTGCAGCTGACACTGTTGCACACGAGGTGTCCCCCTATCAAGCAGCTAGTGGAAAGCGTCAGCAGGCTGTGTTGCAGATGATGTGTTTGGGCAACAGACACACCGCGGAGGTGCTGGCCGAGTACTTTCAGCAACAAACTGAGTCATGGCTGGGCAGTATACATCTTGAGGCAGGCAAGGTAGTTAGTGATAACGGCCGTAATTTTGTGGCAGCCATAGCCCTTTCAAAACTCAGCCACATACCTTGCTTGGCTCACACCTTGAACCTGGTGGTGCAGTGCTTCCTCAACAATTATCCGGAGTTAACAGCCCTGCTCCAGAAGTTGCGAAGACTGTGCGCGCACATCCGCCGGTCGCTTGTACACTCCATTCGTATGCAGAAGCTGCAGCGATTGCTCCACCTTCCCAACCACCGCCTCATTATCGACATTGCAACAAGGTGGAACTCCACCCTGCACATGGTTGAGCGGCTGTGCGAACAGAGGCAGGCCATAATGCATTTGTGGGAGGATACACGGCCAGGCACTTTGAGAGCAGACATGGAGTTGACAGGTGTGCAGTGGTCGAAGCTGAAAGACCTCTGTAAAGTCCTTCAGCGTTTTGAGGAATGCACACGGCTGGTAAGCGCAGACGACGCCATCCTAAGCATGAGCATCCCACTTATGCTTCTGCTCATGCAAACTTTGACGCACCTTAATGAGCAGGCGTCTGCAGCCAATGTTGATGAGGAGGAAGAGGAGGAGGGAATCCTTGATGACATTCAGCCATTGTCTGCTCAGGGACCTCTCCTGGACGAGGTGGAGGAAAAAGAGGAGGAGGAGGATGATGAAGGGGATGATTACTTAGGGGAGGAGGATGCATCTCGTGGGGCAAGTGAAAATGTTGACATGGCAAGGTCTGATACAGGGTTTGTGGGTGACTGGAGGGATGTGGATTTGCCAGAAAGTGCTCCTCCAACCAGCACCGGGAACATTGGCCCACATGTCAGATTATGCCTTGCAGATCCTAAAAAGGGACCCCCGCATTGCCAAAATGATGAACGATGATGACTGCTGGTTGGCCAGAATCCTGGATCCACGCTATAAAGGCAAATTACAAAACATCATGCCACAGGAGAACCTTGACCTAATATTGGCTAATAAACAAGCAACTCTGGTAAACCGGTTGGTTGAGGCATTCCCAGCACACAGCAGCGGTGATGGTTCTCACACGAGCCATACAGGCCGGGGGGCAGCTTGGCAGAGGTGTTCGTGGTGCACACAGCAGAAGTGGCATTGGAGACAGGGGTTTCATGACAATGTTGTGGACTGATTTTTCAAGTACCGCTCACACAACTGGTAATACTGCATCGATGGAAAGTGACAGGAGACAGCAGTTGTCAACTATGGTTACAAACTACTTTTCCTCCCATATCGATGTTCTCCCGCACAGGTCATTCCCCTTTGACTATTGGGCCGCTAAACTGGACACCTGGCCTGAATTGGCACAATATGCCTTACAGAAGCTCGCTTGCGCAGCTGCAAGTGTGCTATCGGAAAGAGTCTTCAGTGCAGCTGGATCAATCCTGACAGAAAAAAGGACCCGTCTGTCAACCCAAAATGTGGATGATCTAACCTTCATTAAAATGAACCATGCATGGGTTGACAAGGATTTTGTCCCACCTTCCCTTGATGACACATAGGTTGCCAGAAAAATGGCTTCCTTTGGTCCTCTCCTCCTATTCCGTGAACTTGACCTATTTCGCCTTTTGCATCAGCTGAACGTCCCACATCAACATATGCCACTTTGTAAACCGCCCTAACTGGGCTGCCCCCCCATGGCCGGGGTCACCACCTAGTGCACAAAATCGTGTGAGTGCTGTTGACCTGGACAGGTGGGTAGGCCGACTCTTGGGCGCGGGCACTGCCACAGGGTCCCTCATAGTGCAATCAAGTGTCTCTGACGGTGTTGGTGCACACCCGCCGTCAGACACACCGCCGTACTATGAGGGGCCCAGTGCCAGTACCGACGCCCACGAGTGTGCCCCCTTGCTTGGGCAGGGCCCCAGCATTTACAATGTTTACCTCTCCCTGCTCCTCCGCTGTGTAGTCTGGGCTGTCAAATCTTTCACTGGGACTGCCACTACAAATTGATTGAACTGAAAGATGATGGTTAAGATGTAGCTATGCCCTGTCATGCTGGCCGGGCTCTAGCTCCAGATGATCAATGACTTCCATTTCTTATGGACGTCGACTCACAATGACATGCAGTGGTGGTTTATCATCAGCTTTCACAGTTTTCCTACTCACAAACGTGTGACATTCCGGCGCACATTTCAAAATGTGCCCTCTCATGCCAATCAAATAGAATCGCCTACGGCCTGTGGCTTCTGTCTTTTGCACTCCAAAGTTACGTGACAGATCATGATAGCCAGTGAGCACCATGTTTACATCGCTCCCTGTGATAAAAATTTGATTGAGATGAGTAACAGTGATGGAATCAACGGAAGTGCGATACAGCAAGACATTATTCACAAAAAAATGTTTTCACTGTCTCAACACACAAATTAATTGAGGGTCAGCATCGCCTATGAGAATTGTGACGGAAGTTTTTCCCGTGAATAGTAATTCCTAGATTTCTGCAATCACTAGCCTTTATGTCAGTAATTGTATGCATCTCATTTCCTGTTGCGGAGAGGCTGGACTGTATTACTGAGACAGAAATTTATATGAAGATTTAAAAATAACACCAAAAGTATATAGTTGTGTACGCCTCAAATGCATTTACTATTTTCCACTTTTTAGATTGCTGTGTAATCCATACTGAGAACATGGAGATTTTACATGTTTAAACTATGCTATATATACCTGCTATCCAGTGATAAAATACCCTTTCTCAACTTTGTACAATCTGGTCAAATCCATACTGGGCCTGAGAACATCTGAGTCTGCCTCCTGATCTATAGACATATATTTTTAATGTGTAAACTAGGCTACATATATACGTGTTATCCGGTGAAACTGTACCCTTTATCAACTTTCTACAATGTTGTTGAATCCATACTGGGCCTGAGAACGGCTGCCAAGCTGTTAAGCAAGCTACAGCACCTGTGGTTTGGACACGTAATTTTTTCAGGAATGACGGTTAGGCCTAACTCCGGAATTGCGGTTGACCTGAACTTACTGGGAAATCATCGTTCGCGGGGAATAATCTGAATCCCAGATCCCCATCACTAACGGAGTTCAGCAGGTTATCTGCACCTGTAAGCGACAAAAGCTGGTCCTTTCAGTGCAGCGTGCATGCAGCCAAGGACATGTACGGGAAAGCTAGACCTGTTATTGCTCAATCTCACGTGCCAGAGCCTCGCTTATCCCTCTAGTAAGCTTGATGCGTACTGCGGGGGCATGCCGGAGTCTCGGTTGTTAACGGAATAAAGCTGAGAAATCACTAGCACAACTACAAACACACATACCACACCACACACAGAATCGACAAAGCTTTCAAAGTGTGCATCTTTTCTTTAGGTGGCATGGTTGTGGTTTCCCGGGTGTAGTCCAATTAAGCCACAGGCTCCACTCCTGGTGGTGCCCTTTTGGACATTCCTTTAAGTTTCAGCTTTGCAATCATACTGCCCCCGGAAACCAAAAACTTTGCCTTCATGGACGCTGTTTGGAGGTTCGTGGGAATAACGCCGCCCGATCAGCAGTCGGCATATGGGTCGCCCTCCCAGGGCTGTGGGGTACTCGGTACCGGGCCGGTGTCAGTGGGATGTGTCACAGCAGCGGTGACCCGGACGGTGGCCCTGGGCACCCATGTAAATGGCATGGTATAATGGTAAAGAGTTTATATAGATAGTTTGACGCCACCTGTGGTGTTCGGCAACATAGATGTTCGGCCGACGCTGCATGCAGATCCTCTGGGACTGATGGTGTTGTGCAGCAAAGATGGTGAAGCTCCCCACAGGTGGAGCTGGAGTCCCAGGGAAGTGTAGATGTAGTGATGGGGAAAGGCACAGGTGGTGTAGGTGCTGGTACCCAGATGTAGCGGTGCTGGAATAACTGTAGGACACCAGAGCGTGCAGTTCCAAAGCTTTACTCACAGTCTGCAGGTTACACAGATGCCTGCCTCCGTGCTGTGTCCTCCGGGTCAGAAACTCAGCCAACCTCCGGGACCAAAATGGAAAGCTCCGCCAACATGTACCTTCCTGAATGTCTCCTTTCTAGCGCTTGTGGGGGAAGCACTCACAGGACCGTGGTTCACTGAAGCGCCTCCTGTCTAACAGATGTTCCTCAGACTTTACTTGTATGGCAGACAGCTGTAGCCTTTTCCTTCTGGCTCCCACACGTCGATGCTGGGGCCTCTGAGCCTTAGTTGGGTACAGAGCATTTATAGCTGCTACTTCCCCCGGTTTCTGCTGCAGGAACATCAGTGTCCCTACAAACTCGGAGACCGGAATCGGGACCATGCGCTCCAGCTAGGAGTGAGCCTTAACTCTGCTCATCCTCCAGCTCCCCTTCTCACGTCCACACACTTCCCCTTCCCTGCACAGAGTGCCCTAACTTACCTCCTCCTGACCACAGGGAGCAGCTCCTCGGCAGTCAGGTTTAAAGGTCTCCCTGCTGGCCTGGAGTGGGAAATGTGTTGTGTGTTGGTTTCACTGCTAGAGAGATCCTTTGTTGCTCCCAAGCTTGACAACACACTCCCTAGGAGGAAGGTAATGCCACAGTGGCGACCGTACTCTTGGGGACGCCACAAGTGCACTGAGGCCCAGCCACTGCTGGATGATGCTGCTGGTACATTGACCCAGACCACTACATTCCCCTCGCACTCTACAATGCCAGAATCTGACCCAGAGGAAACTCAGGTTCCCCTTCCCACATACTATACCACCTTACATGGTGACAAAGAGGAAGGTGCAGATGAAAGTGCAGGTTCCTTGAGCAGGTGGGGGGCATACTCATGGGCGATGGCACTGGCACAGGGCACCGCATAGTAAACAAATGTGTCTCTGCCGGTGGGAGGGCCTAAACAGCCAAGTGCAGTGAGATGGAAGATGGGGACGGCAAGGAGTTCAGAGTAGTGCAGGGATTCCCTAGCAAGGAGACTTACGTAATTGTTTTCAATGTTGGGGCAGCAGTTTTTGGGGAGCTCTATTCTCTGGTGAATGATATATGGGGCCCACCATACACTGGAGCATTCCAAAGATGGACATCAGACACTGGAGCAGCATTTACAGGGCCCATTATACACTAGAGCAGTAGAAATGGGGTCCATTATATATGGAGCATTATTTGGGCCCATAAGACAGTGGAGCTTCATCCATTGGGACCAACATATACAATAGCATTATGTGGAGCTCATCATATACGGTTTGAAACATTATATGGGATCAATGATTCCATATGGAGAAATATATGGGCCTCATTACTCTGTATAGCGCACTAAGCGCTGGCCATAATACTGTATGGAGTTATATACTGTCCATTTTTGGAGGTATTGGAGAATTTAAAATGGATATCAGTCATGAGATGTAATAAGTGAAGTATTTTTCATTGTACTATACTGCTATTTCTCTGCCGTATCGGAGCATCATGAGTTGTGGTATGTGTTAAAGGGGCGCTCTTTGGCCCCGGGCCCACGAAAACCTGGAGCCAGCCCTACCCCCCCACAACTGTAGCCAAATAACCCCCATTTTTCAATGCGTAACTAGTATTATGAAGTAAATTAAGGTTGACAAGCTTAAGTAATAAGAATTGATGCTTTTGGCATTCAAATGGGCACTGTAGGTGTGTTTCCTGTCCTCCTCTCACTGCCGACTTTAATTCCCCATTGACTTACATTGGGTTTCGTGTTTCGGTCGGACCCCCGACTTTTCCCTATAGTCGGCCGATTTTGCTCGACCCGACTTTTGGAAAAGTCGGGTTTCATGAAACGAAACTCGACCCTAAAAAACCAAAAGTCGCTCAACTCTAGTCATCATCATTGTCACCCATGAGTTGGCTGACATTTGTCTCTGTGTGTGAAATGGCATCACTCATTGCACCCTCCTGATTCCCACCTTAAGGATTGACCTTGCGCAGAGTGCTACCACTGTGAACAGTGTTCCTACCACATTAGCTTGCAGAGCCTGAAACACAGCATTAGGATCATGTTGCCCATTTCCCCCTGCACCATGTCTTCCAGGAACAAAGGCTAACTGTTCATGACTTCCAAAATATCAGATAGAACACGTTTTTCCACTAGACTATGTTACTTTGCCCAAAGGCATCTGTGATTTAGGCTACTTATGGACAGAATAGAAACAGGTGTCATTGACAGATTAGAAACTTTGCTCTGCACAATATTCACTGTTATGGCAATGAAGTAGGTGCACTGAGCAAAACCCATCAAGGTTGACTATGCAGAGAAATAAAGAGCCTAAAAACCAATTAATGCAGTATTTTTAATGAAACTTAATTGTAAAAAATGATTTTTAGTAGTGATGAGCGAAAATGCGCAGTTAACGTCTTATCCGAGCATGCGCGAATGTTATCCGAGAATGTGGGTGTGTTCGTATATTATGTTGGAGATTTGCAACTGTTAGACAGCCTGAACACATGCGGGGATAGGCTGCTTGTTAGGAAATCCCTCATGTGTTGAGGTTTTTTAACAGACACAAATTATGCAGCTGTGGTGACTCAAACTAATATAGGAGCAGGCCTAGATGCTCGGATAACACCCGAACATGCTCGAATAAGATGTTATCCGAGCCCGCTCATTCATCACAAATTTTTAGCACCAAATATATGAATTTAAGTAAACAAATGCTTCCAAAGGTGAAATAAATTGTCTTCAGAGGTGGACCATATCTTTAATAAGCTAATATAAAATAATTCCCATTACGATATATTTGAGTTAACATTGTGAAAAGGGAAGGGATCATAAAAAAAAAATGAAAAAATCTGTTGCTTTAATTTTGTCCAGCCAGGGTGCAAGTGACAACGTACCAACTACAAGTCATCTGACAAATGAATCCAATAAAAGACTGTCCTGTCGTCGCTTGTGGCCCCGAAGAGACACTATCAGAATGGCAGAGAATTCCAGTAGAGTTATATTGTATGTATTTCTAAACTGATTTTAATTTGGAAGCTTCAGAGTGATAGCCCTTATGCCTAACATTTCCTAAAATATATGTTTATAATGTGTTGTCTTGTCCATTAGTGCAACCAATTCTTTATAGATATTTAGAATTGTGAAGCAGTGACAATGAAAATAGACGTATGTTGGATTTTCTTTGCTTATTGTTCATTTAGTTTATATCATGTTCAATGTTCTCATTTCCAAAATCACAAAAAATATTGATTACATCTTGGTGAGCCAAATAAATTCATTACCTCACTTTGGTGTAAATGTTGTAAATTGTATGGTAAATTTAAAAAGCGGCAAATTGTTTATAAAATGTATACTATAATATCCAGGAACTGAGGCAAAAGGTGTGGGTGATTGGAGATATTGCTAGAATATTCATTTTAGCCTACTCTTGCTGCTTAATTAAGTTGCTGAGTAAAACTTCCTAAACGCCAATTAAATGCTCAATAAGAAAGATACTTAATTTTAGGTACTGGAAGATAATTAAACGACAGTAAAATACCATTTTAATGGAGTGAGTAAATGATTGTATAGATGAGTTAACCCCAAAATGGAATTTATTTTAAGTTTGAAAAAGGCCCAGTATAGTGTTATTCTAAAAATATAAATTAAATGTGATGACACATGATATACACAGTATATCTATTTGTTTTCTTGTCCTGAGTTATCTTATCTGACAGTATAGTATAATATTGTTATTTTTTTTCTATTTTGCTCACATGCAAGTTCACAATGATTTGGCAAAGTTGTATTTTTTTAATGTTGAATGGGCTATCTGAGAAAAATTGCCAAACTTAAAATGAAAACAAGCAAATGGAATTGACAATTTTAGGGAATTTTAAGAAAAAATGTAGGGATATGGGCTCATACTCACTTGCGAGAGACTCGCATGAAAACCTGGCACTGCCGCCGGCACTCAGACCAGAGCGTGCAGCTGTATGTATTTCTATGCAGTCTCACACTCCGGTCCGAGTGCCGGTGGCATTGCTGGGTTTTCATGCGAGTCTCTCGCAAGTGAGTATGAGCCCTGAGAATAACTGTGACAAGAAAAAATTTGCAATGGCTTGATAAGTGAGTTAGAATATTTAAAAAAATTGCAAATTATGTTGTTGTTCAATGGTTGATGTTCACTAATCATGGTCCATAGAAGGTTGACTTTTGGACCAGCAACAGGGTTATTAGCGCTGTAATGCAGTGGTAGCACACTTATGCAGTGAGAAGTCAATGACCCAACAAAGTTTCAAACCAAAGTCTCTTTACTTCACAGCATTAATGTCCAATTCACACAAGTATACACCAATAATGTTCAATTCACAGCACTACATAGTATCCGGTATCCTCCGGATTGCAGACGGGAACCATACCCTCCAGTTTGCAGCTGATAAACATGCTAGTCCTCTTTCGAGCACAAGACAGTTTACCTCCGGTCCACCACCAGGCACAAGTCAGTCCACCTTTAAGACCATGGGCGACTGCACCGCTGTGTATGTTGTGGGTGCCAGGTCCCTGAGTTGCCCTGGCTGCTCTGGCTCCACTTGTCCGTGTTGCCTCACATAGATGGAGCCCCGCAGAGTCGACTGCTCTGTCCTTTAGCAGACACCAGACTGACACACAACCTGACACACCCAAACACTTTAATGCAGGGAATTTAGCTGGGATCTGTGGCCTTGAGCCGCATGTAAAACCCGAGTCTGGAATGAAATGGACTGCAAGACTACTATCCTGCAGTCTGTTTCAAAATACAAAAAAACAGCAGGTTTTCCCTAAATCTGCCTTGTACACTAGCATGCCCAAGACTAACACTTATTTTCATTCTACACTGCAATCACAGCTACACCTGTAACTGCAATGCACTCTCTTGGCCTCAATACGCCTCTGTGCGCATCCTGGGGAGAACACACAGCGACCTCTACCTGTGACACTGTTCACTGCCTCACAGCGCCTAACACTAACTAATACTTCAGAAGACAAAAAGCTAGCTTATCAGGTCATCGAATAGCCACTGTAGCAAAAGTCACTGAAATTATTAATGCTCGCTATGATAGAAGGTTGTCAGTATATACAGAGCATCACAGCTTGCTGCAGATGAGTTGCAATGACCTTACTGACATTTGTCCACCACCAAAAGCCTATACTAGACAAAAATGGTCAATGGAAGATTAAAGAAGGAGATCTGGTTTTATGAATCATATATTCTTTTGCATCTTCTAGATGGCCAGGTGCATACACATGACTCACCAGGAGATGATAGGGTGATGTACTACTATTTAATGTATATATGATAATTGTTCAGTAATGTAATATGATTAGCGAGTGATCTTATGATGTTTTTCGTAGCTATTGCACCACATAGTTGTAACATTAAATAAGGGAGAATATTACAGGCAATTTAAATATTGTACAGTGTAGGAATGGGTATCAGAGAATCCAGCTCATTACATATAGGGATATAAAAAGGTCTATTCTACTTGTGATGTACTACTTTGAATGCTCAAGCAGATTTAAAATAGGAATGCTAGTCTCAGTATGTGAATAGTAAGTAAATATTCAAGTGATGTATAGGGAACTGCTGCATCTATGTAATAATTCAATATTGTTGTGAAGTTATTGGCCTGTAAAGATAAGCGAATGCTTCAAAATTCACCTATTTTGCTGCATTTTCCACCAAAATTTGATTTGTGACAAATAAATTCACAAATTTAAATACTAGAAAGCTTGTAATTGCTTGTAAAGTACATATGGAGGACAATCTCTCAGACCATAAGAGCTTATATTTTATAGGCGTGAAAGAGAGAGAGAACACTGCTGATCATAGAAGATTACACTTTACAGATGAGAGTGAGAATACCTCATTGACCATAAGAGCTTATACTCTACAGAAGAGACTTACCCAGTGACTAGAGATGGAAAGCGACGCTAATGTACAAATTATTCCCCACTGGGAACCACTGATTTCTGCAGATCTCCACGATACAAGTTTTAATAATTCATAATATGTCAGAGCTGTAAGACATTATTGAGAAGCAAAATGATGTTTATCTTCTTTCTGATACCTCAAGAGTAGAATTAAGCGAAACGGGTTGGTCATATTCAAAAATCGGCAACTTTCGCTGAAGTCAGGTTTCATGAAACGAAACCCAACCATAGTGTGAGATCAGCCACGAAGTCGGTGACCAGAGCGCCAAAGTCGCGTTTCAAAAGATGCTTCCAGCGCCCTTTTTCAGCCAATGATGGAGGACGCACACTGTGGGCAATGCGATGACATGGGCATCGTTCACCACCATCTTTGAGAAGGGCATGCAAGTGATTGGCTTGCTTTGTGTGATGTCACAGGGGCTGTAAAAGGGCGTGCACACCGACCGCCATCTTACTTCTGCCGATCTTAGCATAGGGAAAGCTGCTGCTGATGATGATGATTCTGTAGGGAGCGCGTTAGGCAGGGAAGAAGAACCCCAAAACTGCTTCTGCTGTTAGCGATTTCCACTTACAACACAACACTTTGTGTGGAGTGACAGAGGACACTCTATTTTTGTGCATCAGCTCTGTTGGTTATTAGGCTGCCTTATAAGGCTCCCTGATAGCTGCATTGCTGTTTTCACACTGCTGTACAAACTGCTTTTTTAAAAGCAAAAATACTTTTCTTCCTCTTTTCTGCACAGTTACCAAGCGTTCATTTTTCCACCCTTTTGTGTGTGCAGCAGTCGTGCTTATTAGGCTGCCTGTGTCCATACTTGGACTGAGAGCATCATTTGCAGCATCCTCAAATATCTAGTGCGATCCAAATACTCACCAATCCTATAGACACCCTCCACCTTGTCCAACACCATCCATTTTCAGCCTGTTACATTGAGGTGTAATCTCTCCTGTGCCTGAGACAATAGTTCTGCGTCCTCAAATCTATAGTGAGATTCAAATTCTCACCAATCCTTTAGACACCCTCCACCTTGTCATACACCATCCACTTTCAGCCTGTTACATTGAGGTGTAATCTCTCCTGTGCCTGAGACAATAGTTCTGCGTCCTCAAATCTATAGTGAAATCCAAATTCTCACCAATACTATAGACACCCTCCACCTTGTCATACACCATCCAATTTCAGCCTGTTACATTGAGGTGTAATCTCTCCTGTGCCTGAGACAAAATAGTTCAGCGTCTTCAAATCTGTAGTGAGATTCAAATTCTCACCAATCCTATAGACACCCTCCACCTTGTCATACACCATCCAATTTCAGCCTGTTACATTGAGGTGTAATTTCTCCTGGGTCTGAGACAATAGTTCTGTGTCCTCAAATCTATAATGAGATTCAAATTCTCACCAATAGTAGATACACCTTCTCTCTTGTTTTACAGTACCATATAGCTGGTGGTATTTTGGGTACATTTTCACAAAAATGAGGAAGTATGGTGGAAGATGCCATGGAAGTGAGCGGGGGTTGCCAGCTGGTCCCGATGGTGGTGGTGTTGCATCTGTTGGTAGTGGCAAAAGCACAATAGCACCTAAGGCAGGAGGTGTTGAGCCTGCGTTATCATCTGGCTCCACAAGGCCTCAAAGGCTCTCTTTTCTGGGAGTAGGTAAACCACTTTTAAAGCCGGAGCTTCAGGAACAAGTTTTGGCTTACATTGCTGATACAGCCTCTAGCTCTCTCACCTCCTCTTCTGAAGTTTCAAAAAATAAAAGCACTGAGTCATCAATGGAGGCTCCTTATCAGGAACAACACCTTTCCTTGTGTCCTTCACCCCTACCAAAAGTGAAGGATGTGGCAGGCCACACTACCGATTACTCCATGGAGCTCTTTTCACATACCATGCCTGGGTTAGCAAGTCAAATCGTGAATTCCCCAGTCCAAGATGAATCTGACATGGAGTGTACTGATGCACAACCAATGCTAGATTTTTCTGCTGGTACATTCACTCAGAGCACTACTTTGTCCTCGCAGTGTACTGAGGCAGAATCAGACCCTGATGAAACTCAGGTGCCCCTTCCTGCATACTATACCACCTTACAAGGTGACACAGAGGAAGGTGCACATGAAATTGAAGAGGAGGTGATGGATGACCCAGTTGTTGACCCAGACTGGCATCCATTGGGGGACGAGGGTGCTGCTGCCAATAGCACAGAAGAGGAGGAGGATCCGCAGCAGGCATAGACATCGCAACAGCTGTTATCTGGCAAGACCGTAGCTGTCCAAAAACGTGTTACAAAAACCAAAAGAGTTGCAGGACAGCTTGGCCAGATGGTCACATTAGCACAGCATACAAGGTCTCAAAATGTCTTCCATAGTAGGAAGAGTGCAGTGTGGCACTTTTTTTAAACAAAACCCTAATGATCAGGCAAAAGTTATCTGCAAGAAGTGCGCAAAGACCTTTAGCCGAGGGAAAAATCTGAGAAATTTGAATACCAGTTGCATGCTTAGACATGTAACCACCATGCACTTGCAAGCGTGGACAGACTACCAAACCTCACGTACCACATGTGCACCTGCTCCGAATGAAGGTAGTCAGCAATGCTACATTGTTTCCCCCACTGTAAGCCCACCGGTTAGCACACCACCAGCAGCAAATGTCGAGGTGTCGTCGCAAGGGCAAAGCAGTCATGGAATCACAATGTTATTGCTAGGAAGGACAGAATCTAGGCCATCAGCAACACCACCAACACCATCACCATCCCTCTCTCAGTCCGCCATGCCCACCGCTAGTTCCACCATATGCAGCTCTCAAGTCCAGCTCACCCTACCAGAGACTCTGAGTAGGACAAGAAAGTACTCATCCTCTCATCCACGTACACTGGCTTTGAATACCCACATTGCCAAACTAATCTCGCTAGAGATGATGCCCTACCGGTTGGTTGAAAACAAAGCTTTCCGCGAGCTCATGGCCTATGCAGTACCACGCTATGACCTACCCAGTCACCACTTCTTTTTGCGAAAAGCCATCCCAGCCCTCCACGTGCATGTGAAAGACCGCATTGTCCATGCACTCAAGCAATCAGTGAGTGGAAAGGTGCACCTCACAACAGATGCATGGTCCAGTAGGCATGGCCAGGGCCGTTACGTGTCCATCACTGTGCACTGGGTTAATGTGGTGGATGCAGGGTCCACAGGGGACAGCGGTGGTGGGACAGTGCTGCCTAGCCCACAGTATAGGAAACAGTTGGCTGTAGGCGTTCGACCCTCCTCCTCCTCCAGAAGCGAAAGCTCGTCCACAGTGCACAGTCGCACGAGCACTCCATCCGCAGCTGACAGTGTTGCACACGAGGTGTCCCACTATCGAACAGCTAGTGGTAAGCGTCAGCAGGCTGTGTTGAAGATGATGTGTTTGGGCGACAACAGACACACCGCAGAGGTACTGGCTGACTACTTGCAGCGACAAACTGAGTCATGGCTGGGCAGTCTACATCTTGACGCAGGCAAGGTAGTTAGTGATATCGGCCGGAATTTTGTGGCAGCCATAGCCCTTTCAAAACTCAGACACATACCTTTCCTGGCTCACACCTTGAACCTGGTGGTGCAGTGCTTCCTCAATAATTATCCGGAGTTAACACCCCTGCTCCATAAAGTCCATAAGTCGTATGCAGAAGCTGCAGTGATTGCTCCACCTTCCCAAGCACCGCCTAATTATCGACGCTGCAACAAGGTGGAACTCCACCCTGCACATCGTTCAGAGGCTGTGTGAACAGAGGCAGGCTGTAATTCATTTGTGAGAGGATACACGGGCAGGCAGTTTGCAGGCAGACATGGAGTTGTCTGGTGTGCAGTGGTCAAAGCTGAAAGACATCTGTAAAGTCCTTCAGTGTTTTGAGGAATGCACACGACTGGTAAGCGCAGATGACGCCATCATAAGCATGAGCATCCCACTTATGTGCCTGCTAATGCAAACTTTGACTCACAGTAAGGAGCAGGAAGAGAAGGAGGGAAGCCTTGATGACTGTCAGCCATTGTCTGCTCAGGGAAGTCTCGTGGACAAGTTGGAGGAAGAAGAGGAAGAGGAGGAAGATGGGGATGATTATTTTGGGGAGGAGGATGCTTCTCAGGGGGCAAGAAAAAATGTTGGCATGGCAAGGTCAGGTACAGGGTTTGTGCATGACTGGAGGGATGTTGATTTGCCAGAAAGTGCTCCTCCACACGGCACTCGCAGTGCATCATTGACACCTGGAACATTGGCCCACATGTCTGATTATGCCTTGCAGATCCTAAAAAGGGACCCCCGCATTGCCAAAATGATGAACGATGATGACTACTGGTTGGCCAGCATCCTGCATCAACGCTATAAAGGCAAATTCCAAAACATCATGCCACAGGAGCACCTAGAGCTAATATTGGCTAACAAACAAGCAACTCTGGTAAACCGTTTGTTTGAGGCATTCCCAGCACACAGCAGCGGTGATGTTTTTCCCACGAGCCATAGGGGGCAACATGGAAGAGGTGTTCGTGGTGCACACAGCTGAAGTGGCGTTGGACACAGGGGTTTCATGACCATGTTGTGCACTGATTTTTCAAGTACCGCTCACACGACTGGTAATACTGCATCGATCGAAAGTGATAGGAGACAGCAGTTGTCAACTATGGTAAACTACTTCTCCCATATCGATGTTCTCCCTCACCAGTCATTCCCCTTTGACTATTTGGCCAGTAAACTTGACACCTGGCCTGAATTGGCACAATATGCCTTACAGGAACTCGCTTGCCCTGCCGCTAGTGTGTAATCTGAACGAGTCTTCAGTGCTGCTGGATCAATCCTGACAGAAAAAAGGACCCGTCTGTCGACACAAAATGTTGATCATCTAAACTTCATTAAAATGAACCATGCATGGGTTTCAAAGGATTTTGTCCCACCCTCCCCTGCTGACACGTAGGTTGCCAGAAAAATGGCTTGCTTTTGTCCTCCTCTTCCGCGGACTTCTCCAATTACTCCATTTGCAGCTGCTGAATGTCCAACATCAACATATGCCATTTTTCCCACCTCCCTAACTGGGCTGCCTCCCCCCACAGGGCCGGGGTCACCACCTGGTGCACGCACCCGTGCGAGTGCCGTTGCCCTGGACAGGTAGGTGGGCACACTCTTTGGCAACGGCACTGGCACAAGGTCCCTTATAGTAGAATCAAGTGTCTCTGAGGGACCCTGTGCCAGTACCGCTGCCCCCGAGTGGGCCCCCCTGCTTGCTCAGTGCACCAGCACTTGCAATATTAACCTCTCCCTGCTCCACCACTGTGTAGTCTGGCCTGTTAAATACTTCACTGGGACTGCCAATACAAATTTGGTGAAATGATAGATGATGGTTAAGACGTAGCTATGCCCTGTCCTGCTGGGCTCTATCTTCAGATGATCAATGGCTTCCATTTGTTATCGATGTCGACACACAATGAGATGCAGTGGTAGTTTATCATTAGCTTTCATGGTTTTCCGACTCACAGACGTGTAACATTCCTGCCCACATTTTTAAATGTGTCCTCTCATGCCAATCCAATAGAATCGCCTACGGCCTGTGGCTTCTGTCTTTTGCACTCCAAAGTTACCTGACAGATCATGATAGGCAGTGAGGACAATGTTTACATCTGTCCCTGTGATCACAATTTGATGGAGATGAGTAACGGATGATGGGTTCCACGGTACTGCGATACAGCAAACCTTTCTTCACAAGAACTGTTTTCGCTGCCTCCACAGACAAAGTAATTGAGGGTCAGCATCGCCTCTGAGAGTACTCCTCGGAGTTTTTACAGTGATTAGTAATTACAAAATTTCTGCAATCAGTCGACTTTCCGTGTGTACTTGTATCCATCTCGTTTCCTCTTGCGGAGAGTCTGGACTGTCTTACTGAGACTGAAATATATATGGAGATTGAAAAATACCCCAACAGTGTATACTGGTGTATGCTTCAAATGCATAACCCTTTTTCTACTTTTTAGATTCTTGTCTAATCCATACGAAGGCTGTGAGTGTCTTTGTCAGACTCCGGAATTATACACGCAGATTTTTAATATTTAAACTATGCTATATATACCTGTTATCTGGTGATACTGTACCCTTTCTCAACTTTGTAAAATCATGTCAAATCCATATTGGGCCTGAGACCCTCTGAGTCTGCCTCCTGATATACAGTCATATGTAAAAGTTTGGGCACCCCTATTAATGTTAACCTTTTTTCTTTATAACAATTTTGGTTTTTGCAACAGCTATTTCAGTTTCATATATCTAATTACTGATGAACTCAGTTATATTTCTGGATTCAAATGAGGTTTATTGTACTAACAGAAAATGTGCAATCTGCATTTAAACAAAATTTGTCCGGTGCAAAAGTATGGGCACCCTGATCATTTTCTTGATTTGAACACTCCTAACTACTTTTTACTGACTTCCTGAAGCACTAAATTGGTTTTGTAACCTCATTGAGCTTTGCACTTCATAGCCAGGTGTATCAAATCATGAGAAAAGGTATTTAAGGTTGCCACTTGCAAGTAGTTCTCCTATTTGATTCTCCTATGAAGAGTGGCATCATGGGCTCCTCAAAACAACTCTCAAGTGATCTGAAAACAAAGATTATTTAACATATCTTTTCAGGGGAAGGATACAAAAAGTTGTCTCAGAGATTTAACCTGTCAGTTTCCACTGTGAGGAACATAGTAAGGAAATGGAAGAACACAGGTAAAGTTCTTGTTAAGCCCAGAAGTAGCAGGCCAAGAAAAATATCAGAAAGGCAGAGAAGAAGAATGGTGAGAACAGTCAAGGACAATCCACAGACCACCTCCAAAGACCTGCAGCATCATCTTGCTTCAGATGGTGTCACTGTGCATCGGTCAACAATACAGCGCACTTTGCACAAGGAGAAGCTGTATGGGAGAGTGATGCGAAAGAAGCCGTTTCTGCAAGCACGCCACAGAGTCGCCTGAGGTATGCAAAAGCACATTTGGACAAGCCAGTTACATTTTGGAAGAAGGTCCTGTGGACTGATGAAACAAAGATTGAGTTGTTTGGTCATACAAAAAGGCGTTATGCATGGAGGCTAAAAAACACAGCATTCCAAGAAAAACACTTGCTACCCACAGTAAAATTTGGTGGAGGTTCCATCATGCTTTGGGGCTGTGTGGCCACTGCCGGCACCGGGAATCTTGTTAAAGTTGAGGGTCGCATGGATTCAACTCAGTATCAGCAGATTCTTGACAATAATGTGCAAGAATCATTGACGAAGTTGAAGTTACGCAGGGGATGGATATTTCAGCAAGACAATGATCCAAAACACCGCTCCAAATCTACTCAGGCATTCATGCAGAGGAACAATTACAATGTTCTGGAATGGCCATCCCAGTCCCCAGACCTGAATATCATTGAACATCTGTGGGATGACCATCAAACTTAACTGAACTGGAATTGTTTTGTAAACAGGAATGGTCACAAATACCTTCATCCAGGATCCAGGAACTCATTAATAGCTACAGGAAGCGCCTAGAGGCTGTTATTTTTGCAAAAGGAGGATCTACAAAATATTAATGACACTTTTATGTTGAGGTGCCCATACTTTTTCATCGGTCAAATTTTGTTTAAATGCAGATTGCACATTTTCTGTTAGTACAATAAACCTCATTTGAATCCAGAAATATAACTGAGTCCATCAGTAATTAGATATATGAAACTGAAATAGCTGTTGCAAAAACCAAAATTGTTATAAAGAAAAAAGGTTAACATTAATTGGGGTTCCCAAACTTTTACATAATAATAATAATAATCTTTATTTATATAGCGCCAACATATTCCGCAGCGCTTTACAGTTGAACAGTTTCAAACACAACAGTCATAAGTAACAACGTTAACAATACAATAATTAAAGCGAAATAAGACGACCCTGCTCGTGGAGCTTACAATCTACAATGAGGTGGGGGGGATACAAAGCACAGGTTTGTATTTACAATGATGTATTTACAATGACGGTCCAGCCATCTTCAGGGGGTGGGGGTTAGATGGAGATAGTGAATGGGCTACACACACACAAACATGACTTTGATTACTGAATGTGATAGGCCGCTCTGAACAAATGTGTTTTGAGCGAGCGCCTAAAACTATGCAAATTGTGGATGGTCCTAATATTTTGGGGTAGAGCATTCCAGAGGATTGGCACAGCACGGGAGAAGTCTTGGAGTCGGGAGTGGGAGGTACGGATTAGGGCAGAGGTTAGTCGAAAGTCATTTGCAGAGCGCAGCGGTCGGTTAGGCCGATAGACAGAAATGAGGGAGGAGATGTAAGGGGGTGCCGCACTGTGGAGAGCTTTGTGGGTGAGAACAAGTACTTTGAATTGTACCCTGTAATGAATTGGCAGCCAGTGTAACGACTGGCGAAGAGCGGACGCGTCTGAGAAACGATTAGCCAGATGGACAACCCTGGCTGCTGCATTAAGGATAGACTGGAGAGGGGAGAGTCGAGTGAGAGGGAGGCCAATTAATAGAGCATTACAGTAGTCTAGGCGGGAGTGGATCAGGGCGACAGTGAGAGTTTTTGTTGTTTCCATGGTGAGAAAAGGGCGGATTCTAGAGATGTTCTTTAGGTGTAAGCGGCATGAGCGGGCAAGAGATTGTATATGGGAGGTGAAGGAGAGATTGGAGTCGAACATAACACCCAGACAGCGCACCTGCTGTCGGGGTGTTATTATGGTGCCACCCACAGAGAGGGAAATGTCAGATTTAGGGAGGTTAGTAGATGGTGGGAGCAGAAGAAGTTCAGTTTTGGAGAGGTTGAGTTTCAGATAGAGAGCAGACATGATGTTGGAGACTGCAGACAGACAGTCAGTGGCGTTCTGTAGTACAGCGGAGGTAAGGTCAGGGGATGATGTGTACAGTTGTGTGTCATCAGCATAAAGATGGTACTGAAAGCCAAATCTGCTGATGGTCTGTCCAATTGGGGCTGTATAGAGAGAGAAGAGAAGGGGGCCAAGGACTGAGCCCTGAGGTACCCCAACAGTGAGAGGAAGAGGAGATGAAGTGGAGCCAGAAAACAGAACACTGAAGGAGCGGTCGGAAAGATAGGAGGAGAACCAGGAAAGAGCAGTGTCCTTAATGCCTAGTGACTGGAGCCTAGAGAGTAGGAGAGGATGGTCAACAGTGTCGAAAGCTGCAGAAAGGTCGAGAAGAATGAGCAGAGAATGGTCACCATTACGTTTTGCTGTCAGAAGGTCATTGGTCACTTTGATGAGTGCAGTTTCTGTCGAATGTAGGGGGCGGAAACCGGACTGTGAAGGGTCTAGGAGGGAGTGAGTGGAGAGGTAACAGGTAAGGCGTGAGTATATCAGGCGCTCCAAGAGTTTAGAGATGAAGGGGAGATTGGAGACTGGTCTGTAGTTGTTTGTGCAGGATGGGTCAAGGGTGGGTTTCTTTAGTAATGGAGTAATGATAGAGTGTTTGAAGGAGGAGGGGAAAATGCCAGAGGAGAGGGAGAGATTAAAGATTGTAGTTAGGTGAGTTGTGACGACTGGGGAGAGAGACTGGAGGAGATGTGAGGGAATGGGGTCGGTTGTGCATGTGCATGTGTTTACATATGACTGTATAGACATAGGTTTTTCATGTGTAAACTATGCTACATATATACCTGTTATTCAGTGATACTGTACCCTTTCTCAACTTTCTACAATCTTGTCAAATCCATACTGGCCTGAGATAGTCTGAGTCTGCCTCCTGATTAGAGATGAGCGGTGTTCGAGTCGACCTGTTCACCAAGTTAAAATTCCAGCTATTTTGGGCGGTGCTCGAGCTGTTCGTCGAACTCGAACTCTTTGCTTAAAATTCGGCTGTTCGAGGTTCCGTTCGAGAACGGTTCGTTCAGCAAAAGCGTAACTTCATTTTCACATTAATAATGGATTTCAATGTTAATAGACTGTTTCATGGCATAGTAGCAGTGTGTGGTAGCAAGCAGTGGAGCTACACCGTGTGTGTTTCAAATTATTTTTTACTGCATCTTGTCCAGAAAATCCTTTTGGGCCTTGTAGCACTGTCTGCTACTCAGCAGAGGAGCCCACCAGTGAACAAAGCTATGCCGCCTGTTTATGAAACAACCAGCTTTTGACTGCATTTAGCACAGTTAATACTTTGGGCCTAGTAACTGTGTCTGCTACTCATCAGAGGAGCCCACCCGTGAACCAAGCTATGCCGCCTGTTTATGTAAGAACCATTTTTTAACTCCATTTAGCCCAGTGAATACTTTGTGAATAGTACCGGTGTCTACTGCTCAGCAGAGGAGCCCACCTGTGAACCTAGCTATGCCGCCTGTTTATGAAAGCACTGTCTGCTACTCAGCAGAGTTGCCAACCAGTGAACCAAGCTATTCCGCCTGTTTATGTAAGAACTGCGTGCTACTCAGCATAGGAGCCCAGCTGTTAAAAAAGCTACAGCACCTGTGGTTTGGACACTTAATTTTTTAATTTTTTCTGGAATGCCGGTTAAGCCTAATTCCGGAATTCCAGTTGACCTGCACTTACTGGGAAATCCTCGTTCGCGGGGAAGAATTGGAATCCCAGATCCCCATCACTAACGGGGTTCAGCAGGTTATCTGCACCTGTAAGCGATACATGCTGGACCTTTCAGTGTAGCATGCATGCAGTCCCGGACATGTAAGGGCATGACAGACCTGTTATTGATCGATCTTGCGTGCCAGAGCCTCGCATGTCCCTCTAGTAAGCTGGACGCGGACCGCGGGGGCATGCCGGAGTCTTGTTCGTTAAGGGAATTAAGCTGACAAATCGCTAGCACAACCAAAAATGGACATCCACCACCACCCACAGAATCGACAAAGCTTGCAATCTGTCAGTCTTTTCTGTAGCTGGCATGGTTGAGGTTTCCCGGGTGGAGTCGAATTAAGCCGCAGGCTCCACTCCTGGTGGTGCCCTTCTGGACATTCCTTTAAGGTTCAGATTTGCCACCATACTGCTCCCGGAAACCAAACACTTTGCCTTCATGGACGCTGTTCGGAGGTTCGTGGGAATAACGCCGCCCGATCGGCAGTAGGCCTAATTTATGGTGGGAAGTCCGACGGTATATGATAGTGTTCGATTTCCGATTTTTACTGTTTTTTGGTATTTTACATTTTTATTCCAGCCTTTCTTGACTTCATAAGGGCATGACATGCCTATATCTGTGTCTCCTCCTCCTCCTTTTACTCCTCCACCTCTTTTCTATATGTAGTTGCCATTTTCCATATGTTATTTTTGTATTCTGAGCATTTTGTCTGCTTTGTGACACCTTTTAAGGTGTTTTGTAATTGTTTTCTATGTGTTTGTATGTGTTTGTGTTTGCCTGCCATTGTTTTCAATGGTGTTCGACGTTGTTCGTCGAACGTTCGACAAACTTGCCTCGTGTTCGACGCACCAAAACGAACTGGAACACTTGCAGGGTGGCTCAACACTACTCCTGAATATATAGACGTACATTTTTAATGTTTAAACTATGCTATATATACCTGGTATCTGTTGATACTGTACCCTTTCTGCCAGGAAGTCCTTCTCCACCCACCACTCTAAGTGTATCATTGACACATGGAACATTGTCCCACATGTGTGATTATTTCTTGCGGATCTTCTTGTTATATTGTGGTGTGATCCATCCTGAGTGTGTGATAGTCTGTGGGTTACTCCTGCAATTTAGATGTAAATTTAAAAATTACGCCAACACTAATGTATACAGTTCTATGCTTGTGATACATTACCCATTTACTGCTTTTTATATTCTGGTCTAATCCTGTTATGAGCGGTGGAACACACTAAATAAAATTAAAATAAAGTGCGTTCACGGCTCGGGGTCCACCGTGCGGTAGATGGGGTAACCACTGCTAAAAGAGGCAGGGCACTCAGGCGGTAATGTGCACAGGGTTTTAGCTGCACACAGTGCACTAAAGCAGACTCTGTTATATGCACAGAGCTGCCAACAAAAACATAAATACCGCTGAGTCTGTATAGGGTCACAGACTTCAGCAATGTGGACACAGTATTATAGGTCACAGAAATAGCCTTAAACACCAGGACTATCCCCTCTAGACCTACCGTAAAAATTAGGTACGAGGTGTTGCAACTGCGAACACCCAGGAGGCTGCAACCGCAGCATGGCGTGAACAGAGCCGCAAGCAAGGCGCTGCAAGGACACTGGCGCAATGCAGGACGCTTAGCTGCTGCAAAAGGTATAGCTGGAGCGCGCTGGCGCTAGCGCTGCTACTGGCGGCTGCCCAATCACTCACACAATCGTAATATCAGAGGGAAGGGGTTTCATAATAAGTCATCCACCAGTCCAGGCATCCATTACCAAACACACAGCAGCAAGTATGAAAAATACTAGCGCAAGGCGGAACAGCCATGCGCACTTTTTATAGTGACCTGGACCTTCCGGAAATCTCTAGAGCCCTGAGCTGAACCAATGGAATCAGGAGCAGGACCTGAGCACCTGACTCCTGAACTCCAATGGGAGCTCATTCCAGGAGCATGCTCAGAAGCTGGCTGAAAGGACTTAGCCTCTTGAGACAAATGTGAGGATCTGGATCTCTGCATAAGTATGGCAGGACACAGATTCCTAACAAATTCAAACTGACCAAGTGAGAGCTATTTTCTGACTGTGAAAATAAATACTGAGATTGACAACAATGAACCCTACACTGTGTACAGCTGTACTCTTCTGATCCATTACCGTTTTGCGGCTTTTTATATTGTGTTGTAATCCATACTGAGCCTGAGAGCGTCTGTGTCTGCCTCCTGAAATATATACGGCGATTTTGAATGTTGAAAACTATACTATATATACACCTGCTATCTGATGATACTGTACACTTTTTCTACTTTTTATATTCTTGTCTAATCCATACTGAGCCTGTGAGCATCTCTGTGTGACTGATGGTATATATAGGGAGATTGACAATCATCCTTTGACTGTATAGAGCTGTACACTTTTGATACAGTACCATATATCTGATGCTATTTTAGGTTCATTTTCTGCAACATTTTGAAGTTTGGTGGAAGAGGCCGCGGACGTGGGCGTCGGGGGGCCAGCTGGTGCTGATAGTGGTGGTGCATCTGCCGGTAGCGGCAAAGGCACAATAGCAGCTAAGGCAGGAGGTGTTGAGCCTGCGTCATGGTTTGGCTCCAGAACGCCTGGAAGGCTACCTTTTCTGGGAGTAGGTTAACTGCTTTTAAAGTCGGAGCATCAGGAACTGGTTTTGGCTTACATTGCAGAAACAGACTCCAGGAAATATACCCTCCTCTTCTGAAGTTTCAAAAAATGCAAGCACCGAGTCGTTAACTGCTGGCTCCTGGTCAGGAAGAACCCCTTCCTTGTGTACTTCACCCCCACCAAAAGTGAATGATGCAGCAGGCCACTGTCATGATACTAGTGCTGGGTGACCAGCACTTCTAGGGTTAACGTTTTGTTCTCAGTGCAGACTCTTGCCTGCACACCTGGGTTCTATTATGGTGGCCTCTCATTGGTTCTGGGAAAGCTTCTTATAGCCTCAGGAAGCTCCCATCCCCTGTCAGTTATACTTTCGTCCTTGGCATTGTGTGGTGACCCCTGAGTGTGTTTGTGCGGTGTTCTGGTTGCTGGATATTGCTTTGGATTCTGCTTGGTACCTTCTATGTCTGTTTGGTTTTGACTTCTGCTTGGCCCTGACTATCCGTTCTGTCTCATCCCTGGTACTTTACTGATATCTCTGTGTATGACCTCCGTTTTGCCTGACAGAGTATTTCTGTATAGTGTCCCACCATCTCTGAAAGCAGGACGCTAAGCCATGCCCCCTTGCAGTCACAAGACCGTAGGTCCTGTGACTGCTTGCTAAACTTCAGCCTCCACAGGTCCAGTGTATCTGTACTTTCCGGCTGTACCTGACCCCTGGCTCCCCTACAGTGAGTGTGAGTCCCTGCTCAGCGGAGGCTGCATGCCACATTTCACATTAGTCCATGTAGCTCTTTCTATCATACCATGCCTGGGTAATCAAGTCAAATCGTGAATTCCCCAGTCCAAGATGAATCTGACATGGAGTGTGGGTGGCCAGCCAGGGCAGTGGGGTTAATCGGTACCGGGCTGGTGTCTCAGGGGGATGTGTCACATTGGTGGTGATGATGACCCGTTCCGTGGCCCTAGGCATCCATGCAAAGGGGTGAATAATGTTTATAAGTGAATGATACATGACAAAACCTGTGGTTTCTGATCAGATTGACCCGCCATGCAGTGTCGCTTCTCTGGGACAGATGTAGCGGTGTAGCTAAGATGTAGAAGCCCTGCACAGGTAGGACTGTAGTCGCAGGGCAGATGAAAGAGTTGGTAGATGGTGTGCAGTGCAGGATGTAGCAGAGCCGTGCGCCAGGCGCAGGAGAAAGATGACAGACACAGTCGTGCAGTTCCTTTACCTGTACTTGGTAAGTGCTGTCCAGGACCCAGAGTACAGATGGAGAAGGAGTTGGTCAGCCTGGAAGCAAATTTGGAATTCTCTCTCTGCGGATAGGTAGTGTAGCCTCCGTTCTAGTGCTTATCTGAGGTACTCGCAGTACTGAGCTCACTGAAGTACCCCCTGTTGACTCTCTTTTGGAACTTTCTCGTATGACAGGCAGCCATAGCCTTTTCCTTGTGGCTCACACACATCTCTGCTGGGGCCTCCAAGCCTTAGTTGGGAAGAGAGCATTTACAGCTGCTACTTGCTCCAGTTTCTGCTGCAGGACCGTCAGTGTCCCTACAAACTCGGAGACCGCAATCCCGACCATGTGCTCCAGCTAGGAGTGAGCCTTAACTCTGCTCATCCTCCAGCTCCCCTTCTCATGTCCACACACTTCCCCTTCCCTTCACAGACTGCCCTAACTTACGTCCTCCTGACCATAGAGAGCAGCTCCTCAGCAGTCAGGTTCAGAGGTCTCCCTGCTGGCCTGGAGTGGCAACTGTGCTGTGTGTTGGTTTAACTGCTAGAGAGATCCTTCGTTGCTCCCAAGCATGACATCACACTCCCTAGGAGGAAGGTAATGCCACTGTTGCCACCGTACTCCTAGGGGTGCCGCAAGTGCACTGATGCCCAGCCACTGCTAGATGATTCTGCTGGTACATTGACCCAGACCACTACATTCCCCTCGCACTCTACACAGCCAGAATCTGACCCTGATGAAACTCAGGTTCCCCTTCCCACATACTATACCATCTTACACGGTGACCAAGAGGAAGGTGCATATGAAAGTGCAGGTTCCTTGAGCAGGTGGGGGGGCATACTCATGGGCGACGGCACTGGCACAGGGCCCCTCATAGTACGCAAAAGTGTCTCTGCCGGTGGGTGGGGGTGGGGGACAGACACACCGCCGTACTATGAGCGGTCCTCTGCCAGTGCCGTCGCCAACCAGTGGACCCCCTTGCTTGCTCAAGATCACAGCACTTGCAAAGTTGAAATACTTACCTCTCCCTGCTCCACCGCCGTGACATCTTCTGGATTTCCAGACAGTGACATTCTGGTCAGAGAGCATGATGACATTACGTCTGTACGCCCTCTGCCTAAACAGTCCAAGTGCAGTGAGATGGAAGATGGGGACGACGAGGAGTCCAGACTAGTACAGGGATTCCCTAGCGAGGAGACTTATTTAATTGTTTTCAATGTTGGGACAGCTATTTCTGGGGAGCACTATACTCTGGAGAAAAATATATGAGGTCCACCATACACTGGAGCATTCCAAAGGTGGACATCAGACACTGGAGCAGAATTTACAGGGCCCATTATGCACTGGAGCATTAGAAATGGGGCCCATTATATATGGAGCATTATTTGGGCCCATAACACAGTGGAGCTTCATCCATGGGGACCAACATATACTGTAGCATTATGTGGAGCTCATCATATACTGTTTCAAACATTATATGGGACCAATGATTCTGTAAGGAGAAATATATGGGCCTCATTACTCTGTATAGCGCACTATGCGGTGGCCATAATACTGTATGGAGTAATATACTGTCCGTTTTTGGAGCTATTGGAGAATTTAAAATGGATATCAGTCATGAGATGTAAGAAGTGAAGTATTTTTCATTGTACTATACCACTATTCCTCTGCCGTATCAGAGGATCATGAATTGTGGCATGTGTTAAAAGAGCCCAGTGACACTCTTTTTCCCAGGGCCCACGAAAATCTGGAGCCAGCCCTACCCCCCCCCCACAACTTAAGCCAAATAACCCCCAGTTTTCAATGCCTAACTATTATTGTAAAGTAAATTAAGGTTGACAAGCTTAATAATTTATGTTTTTGGCATTAAAATGGGCACTGTAGGTGTGTTTCCTGTCCTCCACTCCCTGCCGACCATGGTTCCTCATTGACTTGCATTGGGTTTCGTGTTTCAGTCGGCCTTCGACTTTTCACGATAATCGGCGGATTTCGTTCGACCCGACTTTTGAGAAAGTCAGGTTTCATGGAACCCGAAAAAAGGCAAAGTCGCTCATCTCTATTCAAGAGTATGGAAAATGCTGCTGGACAAGTGCTTTTTTTTCAAACTGAGAATAAAATCTCAAAATGTTCGAAATCTCAAGGAACGTTCTGGACGACCGAGAGTGGTTATTGTTCCGGAGATCGTCGATGCTGTTCACAATCTCATACTGGAGAATCGGCGAATTTCAGCTAAAGCAATAGTAAACATCATGGGGATTTCCCATGAACATATTTGTGTAATTATCCATGAACATTTGGACATAAAGAAGCTATCTGCAAAGTGGGTCCCCAAATGTTTAACAAATCAGAAAAGCATGCGAGTGAAAACTTCCCGGTCCATTTGTCAGCATTTCCAGACTGATGAGAGCTTCCTGGATCGACTGGTCACAATGGACGAGACCTGGATCAATTTGTATGACCCTGAAACCAAGAGCAGTCAAAAGAGTGGAGGCACAGTGGTTCTCCTCGTCCAAAGAAGTTCAGGGTGCAAAAATCAGCTACTAAGGTGATGGCGCCTGTGTCTGGGAAAAGGAGCGCTGCTAGTGGACTACCTTCAAAAGGATTCACCATCAATGCAAGGTATTACAATGAACTTTTGGACAAATGAAGGCAGCTCTGAATGCCAAAAGGCACGGCAAGCTGTCCAAAGGAATCTTTTTCCTGCAAGACAATGCCTCCGCTTATTCTGCACAAGCGACCAAAGTAAAACTGGCGGAGCTGGGCTTCCAGCCGGTTGACCACCCACCTTATTCACCAGATCTAGCTGCCTCGGACTATCATCTGTTTCCATACCTGAAGAAACATCAAGGGTACCAAATTTCCCACCATTTCTGAAGACATGGCTGTTACGAATGCTTGGTTTGAGGCACAACTGAAATCCTTCTTTATGCAAGGCTAACAGAACTTGGAATACTGATGTAAGAAGTGTGTTGACATAAGTGGAGATTATGTGGAATAAATGTAAAGTTTCATCTTCCTATCTCGTTTCTTTCTGGGTAAAGATAAAGACTGTCTCCCCGCTATTCCCCAGCCTCCCCCCTATGCCAGGCCTTCACTGGCTTCCTATTGCCCAGAGGCTACAATTCAAAACCCTAACCATGACATGCAAAGCCATCCACAACCTGTCTCCTCCATACATCTGTGACATGGTCTCTAGGTACCTACCTGCACGCAACCTTCGATCATCTCAAGATCTCCTTCTCTACTCCCCCCTTATCTCTTCTTCCCACAACTGCATACAAGACTTCTCCCGTGCTTCCCCCATACTCTGGAACTCCCTGCCGCAACACATCAGACTCTCACCATCAACGGAAACCTTCAAGAAGAACCTGAAGACCCACCTGTTCTGACAAGCCTACAGCCTGCAATGATCCTCGGTCTACTGAACCACAGCAAGACCTGCTCTACCCTCCACTACTGTATCCTCACCCATCCCTGTAGACTGTGAGCCCTCGCGGGCAGGGTCCCCTCTCCTTATGTACTTGTGTGTCCCTTGTCTTACACATGTTTATTATACTTGTCTATATTTCCCCTTTTTACAAGTAAAGCGCCATGGAATAAATGGCATTATAAAAATGCATAATAATAATAATAATCAGCAGCCCCTCGTACTGCAGTGCTGCAGTGTACAGGTGCCGGAAAACATGAAAGAGCCCTGGCACCTCTGCATTGCAGTACTTTTCCCTGTCCTCAACAGGGCATAGCAAAGTACACCTGCACAGGAGCGTGATGGCTGGGAGCCTGTGTGGATTATGCAGGGTCGTGTCATCCACAAGAAGCAAGCAGGGGGCGGCCATCATAATAGGATGGGAGGCACAGGACCAAGACCAGCGACATCCATCGGACTGGACCGCCCACAGGTAACTATAATAAAACTTATTTTTCAGTTCTTTCAGGTCGAGTTGGGGGCTTATATACAGCATTATAGAATGCTGTGTATAGGCCCCAAAAAGGTGATGGATGCATCTTATATCTGCCAAAACTGCTGACATGTGCACTACAAATGGGTTATTTCACCATAGCAATAATGATAAAATAGGACAGAAATGAATAAAATATAAGTTTTAAGAATGCCCTCACAGATACTGAGGCTTGCCACTGTTAGTCCAGTTAAAAAATTCACCCACACAGCATGGGGGAGGGAATCTCCACAGAAGCAGCTTACAAACTTCACCCCCAGTCTAGGGGGCACAGTACCCCCACAGAAGCGGATTCAAATTTCACCCACAGAGCATGAGGAACAATACCACTACATAAGATTATTAAAAATTTCAGCAACATAGCCTGGTGCACAATACCCCATTAGACGTTTAAAAATTTCAGACTCAGACCATGGGTATCAATACCACTACATAAGATTACAGTAAATTTCAGCCACAAAGCATGAGGCATGATACCCCAAATGTTCAAAAATTTCTAAGCAAGCAACCACACATAAATTAGGGCTTTTAGCACCAGTCTGGATTAGACGGTTATGTAAATTTTTGGCAGGGGTCCTTAAAATTTAACCCACAGGTCATAGTGCACAATACCCCCACATAAGAAGTTTAAAAATTTCAGCCTCAGGTCATGGGTAACAATACTGCTACATAATATTACAGTAAGTTTCAGCTATAAAGCATGGTGTATGATAGCCCAAATGTTCAAAAATGTATGCTACAGTACAGTCTATACTGCAAATGCATCTGAGGAAAACATATTAGGTTTGAAATCCCAAAGAAAGGGAATACAGGCTTTTTGGCAAAGGGGTTAAGGAATGTTAGATTCCCCATGATTATTGTGGACAGACAGATGTGCCTGACTGTGACTACACACCATGCCATGCTAAACACACATTCCGACATGACACTTGCCATAGGGCAGGCCAGCACCTCCAAGGCATAAAGGACAAACTCAGGCCCATGTGTCCGATTTAGAGAGCCGGAAGTTAAATGGGGCAGACCCACCTGCTAGTTTGTGGAGACATGTGGTCACATACTCTTCCACTATGTTTTTGTAATGCTGGCTCCTGCCAATATGGACCCTATGACATGGTGGTGCTGTATCCTGCGGCATGCTCATAAAGTTTTGCCACATTTTGACCATGATAACCCTGCCTTCTGAGGTGCTGGTAGTGCTCTAGCTGCTTTGGCTACTTCCTCCACCATCCCTGTCTTGTTATTCCACTGAGCCCCCATTGTCAAATGGCGAAGCCATTATGAGCTTTTCTACCAGCGTGTGCTTGTATTCACGCATTTTGCAATCTTTACTGTATAGCGCACTGAATTGCTGGCTTGGCTAAAAGACACTGGGTGCGTATTTCTCGCAAGTCACATGTGTGGTCCGTGTGTAATCCATATTTTTTGCGCACCCATAGATTTGCATTGGCGTATTACGGGCGTAGTACGCTGACAATCGCAGCATGCTGCGATTGGCACGGACCGTAGAATACGCCCGAGAAATAAATGGCTGTTGGGAGCAAACCCATAGAGAACCATTGGTCCGTGTGTAAGGCATGCTTTTAGCGCCTCTCACTCGTCCGTATTCCTCGCTAGTGTGACCCCGGCCTAATAACAATAATGGCAACTCAGTGATAGTGTGCATTGGCTCATGTGTGCTAGGCTACCCAGAGGCAATGACAAGCTGTCCTTTGAAGTCTTGCAAGACAGCACACGTCCCGCATCGAGGCCCACTCATTGGTGCTGAAGTGGTGTTGTTCTGCAGAGCGACTTGAGTGTGCTTGCTGCAGCAGAAACTCCACTATTTCTCTGCTGCCAGTACTCTCTTCTTGGTATGCAAGCTGGAGTTCCACCTTGTTGGTACATTGCATATCATGTGGTGAGCCAGAATGCAGAAGTGACAGGCGATCAGCAGCAGGGTGAGAATGACTAAAGTGCGCACACATTGGCCTCACTTTCAGCAGATGCTCCAAAATATTTTGAGCTAATGATTTGCTTGTACTGCGTGGCGGGCCTGTGGGGAGGTCTTCATGTAGTGCTCTGATTAGGTATTCACCAGTATGGGTTTTGGCAGGTCAGTGATCCCGCAGTGACCTTCCCGCTATTTTCCATAATGAATATTATACATATATTGAAATAAAAAATGCCATTCTGCAGGCAGGCACCGGCGGCAGCGACTGGGCTGCAGCATAATCATATCTATAATGTGTACAGAGCACGAACATATCATTGACTGAAAACTGAAAATAAAGATCAGACAACAACCACAAGATGGATTTCATCAACTAAGATATAATTTCAATCAGTAAAATGGCGCCAAACTGACACTGTCTGTAAGTTACGCAGCAAAAAACTTCTGACAGGTTCCCTTTAACCATCCATCCATCCATCCCAATAGAAAATGAAGACAGCGCCTCAAAAGTTGGTTAAAAATTCTTTCAGTATCTTTATTCTGCCCTCTGTGGTGACGTTTCGATCTTACATGATCTTTTTCAAGCATGTAAGTTAGAAATGTCGCCACTAGTGTTGAGCAATACCATCCGATATTCAGAAATATCGGATCGGATTGGATCGGCCCGATACAAAAAAGTATCGGGTATCGCCGATTCCGATCCCGGAAGTCCCATTCAAGTCAATGGGACAGAAATATCGGAATTAAAAAAAACCCCTTTCTTTCCTTGTACATCCTGTTCGATAGGGGGGAAGAGCGTGGGCGGTGCGTGGGCAGACACTGTGCGTGTCTGTGTGTGCTGCCGGGGCCTTTGCGGGCCTCTTGAGGGTCTGTACAGGCCTGTCGGGGGCCTATGCCGGCTGCCGGTGGTCTGTACGGGCCTCTCGGGGGTCTGTGCCGACTGTCGGGGGTATGTACGGGCCTCTCGGGGGTCTGTGCCGGCTGTCGGTGGACTGTGCCGGCTGCCGGGGGCCTGTGCCGGCTGCCGGTGGTCTGTACGGGCCTCTCGGGGGCCTGTGTCAGCTGCCGGTGGTCTGTGGGGGCCTGCCGGGGGTCTTGTGTGTGTGTGCAGGCATCGTCTGATGAGACTACAAGTCCCATCGGGTGATGCCTGCTACAATGACAGTGATTCACACATTAGCCAATGATGGAACAGTAGTAGTCCCATCATCCGGCTAATGTGTTGAATGTAAAGAAAAAAAATATATACTACATTCATACAACATACATACATACTACATACATGCTACATATATACTACATTCATACAGCATACATACATACTACATATATACTACATTCATACAAACATACTACATACTACATACATGCTACATATTTACTACATTCATACAACATACATACTACATACATGCTACATATATACTACATTCATACAACATACATACATACTACATACATGCTACATATATACTACATTCATACAGCATACATACTACATATATACTACATTCATACAACATACATACATACTACATACTACATACATGCTACATATATACTACATTCATACAACATACATACTACATACTACATACATGCTACATATATACTGCATTCATACAACATACATACTACATACATGCTACATATATACTACATTCATACAACTTACAGTACATACATACTACATACTACCTACATGCTACATATATACTACATTCATACAACATACATACATACATACTACATACATACTTCATATATACTACATACATGCTACATATATACTACATTCGTACAACATACATACATACTATATACATACTACATGTATACTACATTCATACAACATACATACATACTACATACATGCTACATATATACTAAATTCATACAACATACATTCATAGCACAACATGTTTGTGCAAGACAGAGATAGCTCACCTGGATACATAATGGCAGCTGGAAACAACATGCTGAGGGATAGCCACTGCCATCGTTTTCTTATAACTGTCCATCTCCACCAATCAGAATGGCAGCATTTCAAAGGCCAGTAATTTGGAAATGCTGTCATTCAGAACCATGGCTCATGGGTGGCTATGTGGTATCTCCTCTTTCTATTAAGGATTTGGGGGATGGAAAGCAGAACACTTCCATGGGATGTTGTGGAGGTGCTAGGTGACACTGGAGGAGGTGGTGTGGTTATGCTGTCACATTCTGTCTTTGCGGGGAAGCATGAGGCCCTATTGATAATGAGCAGGAGGAAGAGGCCGAGACTACAGCAGCAGAGGGAGCAAGAGGTTGCTCAGAGCTGTAATGGTTTTGAAAGATATATACTCCACTGCACCCCATGCTTGGAATACAGATGCCTCGTTATACAGGTGGTTCAAAACATTTATGAATCATAGAATCATAGAGTTGGAAGGGACCTCCTGGGCCATCTGGTCCAACCCCCTGCTTAAAGCAGGATTCGCTAATTCATCCCAGACAGATGTCTATCCAGCCTCTGTTTGAAGACTTCTATTGAAGGAGAACTCACCACCTCTCCTGGCAGCCTGTTCCACTCATTGATCACTCTAACTGTCAAACAGCTTTTTCTAATTTCTAATCTGTGTCTCCTCCCATTCAGTTTCATCCCATTACTTCTAGTCTTTCCTTGTGCAAATGAGAATAAAGATGATCCTTCTGCAATGTGACAGCCCTTGAGTTATTTGTAGACAGTTATTAAGTCTCCTCTCAGTCTTCTCTTTTGCAAGCTAAACATTCCCAAATCCTGCAACCTTTCCTTATAAGACTTGTTTTGCAGACCAGTCACCATTCTGGTCGCTCTTTTCTGAACTTGCTCCAGTTTGTTGACATCTTTTTTAAAATGTGGTGCCCAAAACTGGACACAGTATTCCAGATGAGGTCTGACCAAAGAGGAGTAGAGGCCAATAATGACTTCACGTGATCTAAACTGAACGCTTCTGTTAATACATCCCAGAATTGCATTTGCCTTTTTTGCTGCTGCATCACACTGTTGACTCATATTCAGTCTGTGATCTATTAGTATACCCAAGTCTTTTTCACATGTGCGGTTGCTTAGCTTATTCCTCCCATTCTGTATAAGCTCTGATGGAAGAGACTCCAAACAACCTGTCGCTTATCTGCAGCACAATCCTTGAAGAAATGCCATGCCAACGAGCTCTTTAGAGCTGTCTTTGGTGTGCTGATTTCAGCAGCGTGATGGGCAGTAGCAGCTGACGTAATGGCTAGGGGTCACCCACTGTGGCTTTGCACTCTGCTCCCTCTTTTGCTGTGCTGCTGTGGCAGTGTGGCCACCTAATCTACCTCCGAACTGTGCTCGTCACTAGGATGGACTTCACTCCATGTATGGTATAGGACCACATCATCCCCTGCATTATCTTCCACCAACTCCTCAATCCTGCCCTCCTTGCCAGTCTGCAAACTGCAGAAAAACACTACAGTTGGAAACATCATCAACTGACATATGCTGCGGTAGTCCACTGACTGTGTGCACTAGCCCTTCCATGTACTCATCCTCCAAGATAATGAGTGCTTGGGAATCAGTGTGCTCAGTCTATTCAACTTCTGGAGCAGGACTAAGTGGGTGCAACCACAGCCAGCAATAACATAAAAAAATCAGAAGAGACTGCTGCATGACTTGGTGATCAGACTGGTTGGCTGATTTGCAAGGGTGTGATGAGAAAGCTGCATGACCATCATCCTCAGATGCCAACTATGCACTTTCTGGAGTGGAGCAGGTGGAACATAATGTGAAGGAACTGGAGCCACTGTCAGCCAGCCAATCTATCATCTTCTCAACGCTTGTGGCCTCACCGTTTGTGCAGCAGTATTCGTGCCTACGAAGAGAAGAATAATGTCCTGTCGCCTGCATACACCAGAGGAAGGTGTTGTATTTGGGTATGTAGCAGGTACAGAACGATAATGTCCTCTCCTTACATCAGCTGCACCATCACAACTATTAGCAGCTTCACCCAAACAGCCATGTCCATGTCCCCTTTTGGATGCTCTCCTCATTTTTTGAAGCGGTTTTTCAAAACTATTCACAAACAGATGGCAGAAGAGTAGATTTAATTATTTGCAACAGTACTAGGAAACACACAGTTCTACTGAAAAATTATTTTTTGTGCCTAGAAATGGCAATAAGACAGTTGATGCCAATTATTTATTTCCCAAACTACTAAAAATCACACATTCCATAAAATTATATTTTTTTTGTGCCAAGAAATGGCAGTTAGACAGATGATGATGCCAATTTTTTTTTTTATTTCTCAGACTATTAAAAAACACACACAAACCCAGAAAAATTATTTTTAAGGCCTAGAAATGGCAACAAGACATTTGATGCTAATTATTTATTTCTGAATGTAACAGAAAATACACAGAGGCTTAAAGGACAGTACACTCACAGGAAGGTGGGGTGCACAATAAACACAGGGGCTTAAATGACAGTACTTACATAGTAGGGAGTCCAGAGAACACACAAAGGCTTAAAGGACAGTATTCCCACAGATAAAGGTGCAGAGTACACAGTGGCTTTTAACAAAGTAGTAGCAGAGTATTACCACAGATATGAGTTGCAGACTACATACAGCTTTTTTTTTGAAGAGTGCGCAGTCATAATATCTTCATCACTCCAGCTGCATCCTATCCCTACACTAGTAAGAGCATAATGGTGGTGGCACTCATGATCCAGCCTTTATGATAGCATACACATACCGAACATATACGAGAGTCATAAGGATACTGGAAGCCAGAGGTACTTGTGGAATTGTGTCTGTAAATAATCTGAAGTTAAAAAATGGATAATGATCTTAAACACAAAATCCACAATAGATTACCTCAAGTGCAAGCAGAAGATTTTACAGTGGCCCTCATAGTCTGAACATAATTGAAAATCTGACCTCAAAATAGCAGTGCATGCAAGATGACCCAGGAATTTGGAACAGAACTGGAAGAATTTTCCAAGAAAGAATTGATGAAAATTCCTCAAACTAGAATTGAAAGACTCTTGGCTGGCTATAAAAAAAATCTTTACAAGCTGTCATACTTTCAAAAGGGGGTGATATTAATTACTAAAAATGCAGAGTGCTCAAACTTTTGACGGTGTGCCGAGTGCACCAAAATGCAACACGTTTGGCGCAGGTCGGCTCACAATCAAAAGGACGCATGCGCCGGCAAACACATACCTGTTCATGGCCTGCGTACCCAATGCTAAAGATATGGTGTGCAGGTTGCATGCAGCGTCATGCACCCATAGGCGGAGCAGCCGGGAGGAGGCGCGACCGGGGGCAGAGCTTAGCGGCGGCCATGCGCAGACCGACGCAGGTCATGGAAATGCTAGTGTGAAACTAGCTTTAGCAGTACCTTAAGAATAATCTTTTTTAATCTTCACACATTCTAAACCATTAGGTCAATATTAAACCGCTCGGTGCTAATTTGGCATCGCTCTGTCACTTTCCAGACATTCAACAGATTTTCAGTACTGAAATTACATTTATTTGACACAAATCAATTTTTAGGAAAAATTTGGGAAACCCTGTAAATTTGAATTTTAAAAGACCTGCAAATTTCTCGCTTCAACTTTCTCAAACATTACCTCTAAGATATGCCCTATAAAACATAAATGACATTTACGAGAATATTTGCTAGTATAATATGTATACACTGCAGCATATGAAATATAGTGAATTGTTTTTTCTCATTTAACTCCCCCTATAGAGACTTAAATGAAGAAAGCAAATCTGGCTGCACATGTATCATATTTGCATGGAAACATTTGTCTGATAATTGTAATATTCATTAAGCCATGTATGTTGTGATTTAACGTAAAGTAATCAATCAAGAAGAGAGATCTCAGCATTGATTTAAGCAGAATGACTAATAATGCTTCAGAAACATACATCAAATCTATGTAATGCAGTTGGACAGAGGAGTCTGCTGATTTCTTATTTATGGGTTTATGTTTTGATATTCTTTCCCTGGAGTGTAACACTGAATACACACACAAAATGAAAAAGCACTTCTATCTCGCAAATAGATGAATCAGGCTGACTGATAAATAATTAAATATAGACATATTTAGGTTTTTGAGAGAAAAAAAAGAATTATCTATGAATCTGAAGCACAATACTTAAGTTCTTGAAAAACAATTATTGTAAAATATCTTTCTAGTTCATCCATTCTTCCTCAAACTGGTTTAGAGCAACTGTTTTAGATATTAAAGTTAAGGTTAGATGAATATATTGAAATCCCAACAGCCTTACTGGAAAAAATGAGCAAATTAACCAATCCTTTAGCTGCTCATTTCCAGTCATCAGGGAAGTGCAAGGAATGGTTTTAGTCAACTGTCATTACACAGTGAGTCAGACAAGGACAGAAAGAACGGTCTAGATGGAGCTCCAGGCAGGCGGACAAAGAAAGGGAGGTCCAATGCGAGCTCCGGCCGGGTACCTCGGGAGAGGAGCAGATGGAGTGATTAATAAAAAAACCCAGTCAACAAGGGAGTGTGAAGGACACAGATGAGGTTATTTAAGTCTTCATTTATTGTTTTCCACAACGCGTTTCAACTCGATACACAGTGAGTATCACTGTAATCACTTCCCGCACTTTGCAGAGTATGTGTGCAGAGGAGGTTGTAAATCACAGCACCAGGGAGTGATTTCAGCTGCGCTCACTGTGTGGTGAGAGGTGACTTTAACTACCTCAATGCTTCTTTGGCTAATAGCGAGTGCCTACAAGGAGACAGCAACTTCTTCTTTGCCATGTAGCCACTCTTCAGGAAGGCAGCAAGGCAGGACTTTAATGCCATTTACATGTAGATTAACCCCATATTTACAGATTAATAGCATTTTTTTGACAAATATTCAAATATGAATAGTTTAGGGCGTGTTTATCATTTAAGGAAACCAATGATCAGTTTCATACTGCACTTTCTATAAGTAGCATACAAAAGTGATTAGCAAATTGTATTGAACAGCGCGTGTTAGTTTTGTAGACAAAGCAAATTTTTTGGTCACATGTATTGGATGTGCTTGGGGATATGATTAAGAGAATGGGTACTCGTCTGTTTTACAGGTTTGTCTGTCTTTTTACATTTTTCACATGACCATTTGGCTCATCAATAAAAATTTACTGTTTTAACCATTATACTCATCATTCTCCTGCTCATATAATCTACATACATGTGTGCTGTTACTTGGGATACTATGATTGATCACCTTGACTGATTCAACTTTCTACTAAGCATGTCTGACTATTTAAAGCTATTCAAATGGTTGTCTAAGGGCTATGTGTCATGCTGTTACCGGAACGGAGCGGAGCCAGAGACCACAGCGTTGCTCCTACTATTTCTTCTAGCAGAACAGGGGTTAATCGGCAATTTTGGAAAACTCCTACTTTCAGCTGTGCTCAGCTAGCCACTACTTTTCCCTATAAAATTTGGGCTTAATTACCAAGTCATCGTCAGAGTTAGCAACTGCTGCATAATATTGGAGTGGGAAAAGTTGGTTTTGTGTAGCAGAGCTGGAGGAGTTTATTAGTGACTGTTGCCTGGTTTGTATGCTTTGAAATTCCTAATCCTTTTCTGTTTTGCTTTCTTCCCCCTCCCTACACACCCTGGTGAATACCTCTGTAATATGTGAGTATATATTTTTTGTGTGTGGACTTTTCAGTTTTCACTTGTCTTTGTTCCCTGTCTGTCAGGTTGGTGTATTGTGGTGGAAAATAGCACCTCTCTTGCCCGGGTGGGGGAAGGGGACAGATGAAGAGCTGTTCTAGGAGATAGGGCAAGGGCAGAGGCCAAGGTGTCTTCGCCATCTGAAGTATCCCAGGGAACAGGGTGAGCTAGGTCACCCGCTAGTGTTAGGGTCAGGAAAGGTGCCCCTGAACCCAGGTCACTTGCCAGTCAAAATGTTATACTATCATAGCTTATGAAGAGCAAATATAAATCATTATGTAGGTCACAATAGGGTGAGCTGACACAGAGCAATGGTGCCATTGTTGTATTATAACTACAGCGCTTGTAAGCTTCCAATTTAGAAATTCCCCATTATAAGGAACTTATTATATTTGCTACTTTCCAATATCCATAGTCTTCTTATTTTTTCTACTTTTTTGTTGATAGAACTTTGTTTAATGTATCTTTTAAATGCATATCTAATGTTCTTCATCGTGTTTATATCTCTAGTTAGTATTGTCAGGTTTCTTGTTGCAATTTCTATACACTTTGAACCTTATATTTAGACATTACCTTATGTTTTCAAAAATATATACATTTTTGCTATTTCAAAAAAAATATGTTAATATGCTAATATACATATACATTTATTATAAACATTTAAAAAAGAGAAAAACAATAAAGCTGTTAATCATATTGCTATCCCACCCACATTGCTCCCATCATAAAATGGAGGAGATGACAGCAATTGCCAGTGCATTATTAGCATTTATTTTCTACTTCAGATCCAGAGTTGAAATTCTTTGACAGGGTTCAAACAGTTTACTTCATAAATGTTAGCTACAAATCTAACAGCTAAATAGTAGTATCAGGAAAAATGTACAGCTACCATTGAGATAGCCAAGTGTGAAAAGGTTTGTACAGCAAAACAATGAACAAAATGATGACTGTGTAAAACTAGGATAATGTATTTAAATGTTGTAAATATACTTAAGTTTTATTTCATTGTTACAGTGCAGATTCCCTAGATACACCAAGATCAGTAAATTACTATTCAATTTATTGTAAAAACAGAAAACACAATACAATCTTTAAAATTCAAATTATTGCAAAAGCAATGACAAGGACGATCCATGATAATAAAACTTGCTAGATTAAAAATATTTTTTTTATTATTTTCCAGAAAGGGCTTAATTTCTATTTTGGTCTTGCATGTATTGAGTTTGGCAGCTCAAAACTCATACCATACACTGACAACAATATACTTGGCTTAAATTCAGAAAGAGTAAAAAAAAAACAAAAAAAAAAAACAAGGCAATCACCTTTTTTTCAAAAGAAAAATAATTCATTGTTTGGCTAAATGTGAATGAATATCAGAATTACAAATTTGGGTCTTAGTTGTATTGTTACAAAAATGAAAATAGCAGACAGCATCCAAACAGAGTAATAACATATCAAGCACTAATTTCTTGTGTCGAATGCGTAATCGCTACATTTTGACCCACGACTGGTTTTTCTCATTTTTCATTTTATTTTGGAATTCTGTATTTAGTTTTCAAAAACAATAGTACAAACCATCGCAAATCTTATAATATGGGAAGTTGAAGACTTCCGTTGAGAGCATATAAAACTGTTACAAAGAAGGTTTGGAAGTCTCTGCTAACAATAAATTGCAATGTGTACGTCAAAACCAGTTATATAACATAAACAAGTAACAGATTCAGGCAAAAATTTTGACATTAATCCAGTATTGTAGTTCCTCTAGGAACCGACCGGGATTTTTTTTTTAAAAGGAGTGACAGTAGGACCATATAAAATAAAATGCCAGTTAACTAGTGGTGACATAATGATAAATGCAAAGAAAACAATTAGCTAGAGTTTATACAGACTACTGATCAGGGAAGCGGTCTCGACCACCATGTTGTATGCAAAGAGATAGGGGTAGGGGTAGGAGGGTCCTTTTTAGAGTCCCAAGAGTGAAATATATTGTGAGTATCCAGAGGTCAGCGCGAGGAGACAGGCCAATTGCAAAAGATCCCTATGTATGGGTATGTGAGTGTCTGGTCCAAGGGAGCCAGATGTTGAGAAACTTCCCATTATGTGCGGGTCTCCCAGCTAGTTACTTCCTCTAATCTATGTATACCGTGGACCTTAGCTATCCATTCACTCAACATAGGAGAGGATGTTTGCCTCCAGTGTGAGAAAATCAGATGTTATGCTGCAGCCAGTAAAAGAGGGGTTAAGTCATTTTTTTTGGTGCATAGGTTTTAAAAGGGAGTGAGAGTAAAAATTTTTGGGGAGTTAAGTTCCACTTCATTAAACCCAAACAATGGAGGTAGATGTTTATATCTGACCAAAATTTTGATATTTCTGGGCAATGCCAAAAAATATGTGCTAAGGAGCCTACTGCATTAGGGCATCTCCAACATAGCGGAGTCTCACTTAAATCTAGACGAAACAGCTATTCCGAGGTTCGATACCACTGAGAGGATTTTCAAGGTGCTCTCCTGCAATAGAACACATCTATTGAAACCATGTGAGTTAGATAGGATTCTTTGGACATCCTGAGGGGTTAAGGAAATTTTTAGTCCCCTTTCCCAAGAGAGAAGATAAAGAGGTTTAAATCGGATTGGAGGCTTGACAAGATATGCATATAGTTTAGAAACAATTTTTGAAATTGGAGAGACCAACCCCACCAATAATTCTAGCCAGAGCCAGTCAGTGATACATTTCAGTTCAGTCTTAAACCTCGTTACAATATGACGCACATTATGCTTTTGAAGGAAGTCGGAGGGTTATTTTTTGGCAGAAATCGGCCAGTTATCAATACATGGGATCTGGTTAGATAGAAGATGTGATATTGGGATGTTCGGAAGTGCTCCCCATAGGCCATAGGCATCTATGTAATTTGGGTCTGTTAACCATGGAATAAGTTTTAGTGGGATATTGTCCAGAAAGGAGCAGTGGGGGGAGTTGGTTTGGTATGAGAGCTCATCTTATAGATAGGGTGTATGTGGTTATGTCTTCAAAGCTTTGAGCCAGAGGGGAGGTAGTTGACCAAAGATATAGTTGAGCACCGTTGCCCATCAAGGAGAGTTCTAGGTGTGTACTTAAATCACCTGCAATAGGTTTGATCAGCTTCATCCATCGGGCAAGGTGAATAGCATTATAATAGGCCTTAACCCCTTAAACCCCAAGGGTGGTTTGCACGTTCATGACCGGGCCAATTTTTACAATTCTGTCCATTTATGAGGTAATAACTATGAAACGCTTAAATGGATCCTGGTGATTCTGACAATGTTTTCTCGTGACATATTGTACTTCATGTTAGTGGTAAAATTTCATTCAAATAACTTGCAATTATTTGTGAAAAAAATGGAAATTTGGCGAAAATTTTGAAAATTTAGCAATTTTACAAATTTGAATTTTTATGCCCTTAAATCACAGAGATATGGCACACGAAAAACTTAATAAATAACATTTCACATATGTTTACTTTACATCAGCACAATTTTGGAACCAAAATTTTTTTTGTTAGAAAGTTATAAGGGTTAAAATTTGACCAGCGATGTCTCATTTTTGCAACACCATTTTATTTTTACGGACCACATCACAATTGAAGTCACTTTGAGTTGTTTATATGATAGAAAGGTTATTGTGCAATTTGTCCTTAGTACGCTGATACCCCATATGTGGGTGTAAACGACTATTTGGGCACATAGCAGAGCTCAGAAGGGAAGCAGCGCCATTTGACTTTTTTAGCTGGAATAGAGATTGGACACCATGTCACGTTTGGAAAGCCCCTGATGTATCAAAACAGTGGAAACCCCCACAATGACACCATTTTGGAAACTGGACCCCCCAAGGAACTTATCTAGATGTGTGGTGAGAACTTTGAACCCCCAAGGGCTTCACAGAAGTTTATAACGTACAGCCGTATAATTAAACAATCATTTTTTCCACAACAAAGATCTTTTCACCCTCAATTTTTATTTTTCCAAGGGTATCAGGACCTCAAAAGTTATTGTACAATTTGTCCCGAGTACGCTGATACCCCATATGTGGGGGTAAACCACTATTAGGGCGCATGGCAGAGCTTGGAAGGGAAGCAGCGCCATTTGACTTTTTTGGCTGGAATTGGGATTGGACGCCATGCCGCGTTTGGAAAGCCCCTGATGTGCCTAAGCAGTGGAAACCCCCCACAAATGACACCATTTTGGAAACTAGACCCCCCCAAGTAACTTATCTAGATGTGTGATGAGCACTTTGAACCCCCAAGGGCTTCACAGAAGTTTATAATGCCTGGGCATGAAAATAAAAAGAATCATATTTTTTCCACAAACATGATCTTTTAGTCCCTAATTTTTTATTTTCCCAATGGTAACAGGAGAAATTGGACCCCAAAAGTTGTTGTTCAATTTGTCATGAGTACGCTGATGCCCCATATGTGAGAGAAAACTACTGTATGGGCACACGTCAGGGCTCGGAAGGGAAGTAGTGATGTTTTGAAATGCAGTCTTTAATGGAATGGTCTGCGGGTGTCATGTTGCCTTTGGAGAGCCCCTGATGTTCCTAAACAGTGGAAACCCCCACAAGTGACCCCATTTTGGAAACTGGACCCCCCAAGGAACTTATCTAGATGTGTGGTGAGCACTTTGAACCCCCAAGTGCTTCGCAGAAGTTTATAACGCCCGGGCGTGAAAATAAAAAAATCATATTTTTTCCAAAAAAATGATATTTTTGCCTCCAATTGTATATTTTCCTAAGGGTAACAGGAGAAATTGGACCCCAAAAGTTGTTTTGCAATTTGTCCTGAGTAGGCTGCTACCCCATATGTGGGGGTAAAACACTGTTTGGGCACATGGCAGAGCTTGGAAGGGAAGGAGCACCGTTTGACTTTTTCAATGCAGAATTGGCTGGAATTGAGATCAGACACCATGTTGCATTTGGAGAGCACCTGATGTGCCCAAACAGTGGAAACCCCCAATTCTAACTCCAACCCTAACCCCATCACACCCTTAACCCTAATCTCAGCCCTAACCCTAGCCCTAACCCTAATGGGAAAATGGAAATAAATAAAATTAAAAAAATGTATTATTTTTCCCTAACTAAGGGGGTGATAAAGGGGGGTTTGATTTACTATTTATAGCGGGTTTTTATGTTTGGCGTCAGTCACATGCTAAAAGACGCTTTTTATTGTAAAAAGAGTTTTTGCATCACCACATTTTGAGAGCTATAATTTTTCCGTATTTTGACCCACCGAGTCATGTGAGACCTTATTTTTTGCAGGACGAGTAGACATTTTTATTGGTACCATTTTCGGGTATGTGACTTTTTTGATCGCTTTTTATTGTGATTTTTTGGATGCAGTAAAATTGATAGGGCAGTTTTATTCTTTGGGTCAGTACGGTTACAGCGATACCTCATTTATGTCTTTATGTTTTGGCGCTTTTATACAATGAAAACAGTTTTATATAAAAAATAATTATTTTTGCATTGCTCTATTCTGCGAGCTATAACTTTTTTATTTTTTTGCTGATGATGCTGTGTGGTGGATCGTTTTTTGCGGGACAAGATGACGTTTTCAGCGGTACCATTGTTATTTATATCCGTCTTTTTGATTGCGTGTTATTGCACTTTTTGTTTGGCAGTATGATGATAAAGCTTTATTTTTTGCTTCTTTTTTATTTTTTAAGGGGTTCAATAAAGGGGTTAACTAGTGGGACAGTGTTTTAGGGCGGGTCGTTACAGATGCAGCGATACCAAATATGTGTACTTTTATTGTTTTTGTTTTTTCTATTTCCAAAAAATGAATTTATTAGGGAATATTTTTTTTAATTTATTTATCGATTTTTTACAAATTATTTTTACACTTTTTTTTTTACTTTATTACAATGTCCCAGGGGGGACATAACTGTCATGTGACAGATCGCTGATCTGTCACATCACAGATTGCTGTGACAGATCAGCGATCTGTCACAGGCAGTGCAGAAGGCTTCCTCATGCCTGCGCTTTGCAGGCACTGAGGAAGGCGGCTCCCTGCAAACCCCGAAGGTCCCCGCCGACATTTTGGATCTGGGGACCTGCAGGGAAGGAGACCCCCGCAGCAGCGCTGCACATTACGCTGCTGCGGGGGTCTCAGGGAAGCACGGAGGGAGCTCCCTCCCTGCCGATGCTTCCCTTAACCCCCGGTACGCTGTTTGATCACGTTTGATTGCAGTGTGCCAGGGGTTAACATGTCGGTGGCGGTCCATGACCACCCCTGACACATAGTGCCGGGTGTCAGCTGTGATGATCAGCCCACACCCGGCCGCGATCAGCGGCGCTCACCAAGTGGGCGCCGCTGATCGCTATGACGTACTATCCCATCACTGGGAATTAAATCCCAGGGAAAATGGAGGGGATAATACATCATATGGCAGATAGGTGTTAAAGTCAGGTAGGCCAAGACCACCAGCACCTTTTGGAAGGGAGAGGATTTTATGAGGGAGACTGGCCCTTTTATATTTCCATGCGAAATTAGAAATGAGCTTGTTTACAGAGATAAAGAAAGAATTGGGGAGAGGTATTGGGACCATATTCATGGTATAAAAGATTTTAGGGAGGTTGTAAGATTTTATATCATTAACCCTGCCTATCCAGGAAAGGTAAGGAAGCTTGTATCGTTTGAGTAGAGTTAGTAGCCTATCAAGGAGGGGTAGATAATTGTGTTTGTACCGGGAAGCGGGATCTGCCGTTAAATATATCCCGAGGTATTTTAGTTTTTCTGAAGTCTAATTAAAAGGAGTTTCTATTTTAGGTGCCGAGATTTCTGCCTCACTTGCCAAGATGTTCAAAACCTATGACTTGTTCGCATTTACTTTAAAATTAGACACAACCCCAAACTTATTGAAAAAGTCCAAAAGTCTGGAAAATGCTATTTTGGGGTTTGAAGTCAGGATTAGGAGATCATCGGCAAAAGCGGCAGTTAAAATTTCAATCTAGTCTACTGCAAGGCCTTTTATATTTTCATCTTATCTAATTCTCTGAATTAAGGTTTCTATTACCAAAATCAAAAGGGCGGGTGATAGAGGACATCCCTGCCTGGTGCCGTTTACTATCTCGAAAGAATCTGAAAATATACAGTTCACCACGACCTTGGCAATTGGATTTGCGTAGAGAGTCATAATGGCATCTACAAAGGGGGTGGGAAAGGCAAATTTTTGAAGTGTGGAGACCATATAATTCAAGCTAATTCTATCAAACGCCTTTTCGTTGTTGGTTGACAATAGTAAGAGCTGTTCCAGAGTGTCTTGCGTGAGGGATCTTGGGGGGGAATAATCTTTGCCTTCTCTCCCTTTAACAAATCCAACTTGATTAGGGTGGACTAATCTATTCAAGACCCCATTAATTCTGGAGGCCAGAAACCTAGCACAAAGTTTCATATCAGTGTTAACTAGTGAGATAAGCCTATAATTACTGCAAAGGCTGTTATCTCTCCCCTCCTTCAGGATAATGGCAATATAGGCTTCTAGGGCCTGTTGGGGAGGGTTTTCCCCTCCATGAATGAAATAAAGAGGCTAACTAACTGAGGAAGAAGAATTTCTGAAAATTTCTTATAGTATCCTATCGGGAATCCATTCGGATCTGGCATTTTACCAATAGCAATAGGTTGTAAGGTGTCTCTGATTTCTTTAAGTGTGATTTTGGCAAGTAAGGCATCATAATCTTCTGGAGGAATTGTCGGTAGATTTAGGGGATCAAAGACATTTTGTATCCTCGATGCCACTGTAGGGCAATCAATCATAGATTCAGGGAGGTTCTTGGTTGTACAGGGATTCGTAAAACTGTCAAAAGGCTTCAGCAATCTCACTGGACTCAACAGCCCTCTTATTTGTTTTAGTGTAGATACATTTTATGAACTGTTTTTTTCAGCATTTGGGAAGTGAGCTTTACACTCTTGTTCCCATGCAAATAGAAACAGTGTCTACAGTGCATGAATAATTTTGCTGAACTCATATTCAGAGAGTCTTTAAGTTTATTGCGGAGGGAGGTGAGATCCTGGTGAGGTTCCTGTGACCTGTTTTTTTTGTGAATATGTTCCACTATGTTGATTTTATGGAGAAGGGATTGTATTTCTCTCTCTGTTTCTTGGTATAAGAGCCCAGGGAAATAAGTTCCCCTCTAAGTACTGCTTTATGCACTTCCCAGTTGTTAGGCGTGAGCTGACCTGTTGTGACATTTTCTTCAAAAAATCGTGAGATAATGATTTTTAAGTTTTCAACGTTTTTTGAGTTTTCTAGTAATTATTTGTTTAGTCACCATGTCATGGTTGTGCGAGGCAGAGAAGTAATAACGATATCAATGAAAATAGAGGTGTGATCTGAAATTGTTATCAAGCCTATTCGAGAGGAATTAATTAGATGAAGGGCTTGTGCTTGTTCTAGAAAGTAGTCTATTCAATGATATGATTCGTGGGGTGAAGAGAATAAAGTATAATCTTTCACGGTAGGATGTAAACTATGACAGGGGTCAACAAGATGTAGGGAGTTCAATTTATTCAAGAATCCGTGTCTCAAACTCTTGGCTATAGTAGAATAGCCACTAGAAGCATCTAGACAATGTTGAAGCTTGGGATCTAGGTCACCTCCCACAACCAGCAGACGCTCCTTGAAGAGATAAAGTATGTTGAATGTTTTTTTTCAGCCATTGTACCTACTTAGTATTAGAGGCAATTAAGTTGTCAAAGGTCACCATTTTGCTAGCTAGGAGGCCTTTAACAAAGATGTATCTTCCCTCTCCATCACTAAGGCTATCTATAAACGTGAAAGGGAGATCTTTTCTGAATTCCACGCTAACACCTCTAGACGCCAAAAAGCCACAGCTATTGTACCAGTTGGGAAAGGAAGAAAAAGATAAATTGGGGCCTGATTTAAAGTGGGCTTCTTGAATAAAAGCTACCTGTCTTTTGTTTTTTCAAGAGCATGAGGATTTAATTGCGCTTTGCAGGGGAGTTAACGCCTTTTACATTGAAGGACACCACTGTTATCGAGCCCGTACTTACTAGTCACACTTGTCATGTACATCAGAGGCCCATATCACCTCAATAAGCCTGACAAGGAGAAAAAAGGGGTGAACAAACAACTTTTTACAAAATATGCTCATCCATTGCGGGGGGGATTGATATACCCAATCATAGGCGAGGCAAACCAAGTAATGATCTTAGAACCGGAAATACTAAAAAGGAGAAGCAAAAAAAAAAAGGAGAACCGATGGAGTAGTTATGACCGAGGATCGTAGATATGAGTATTAGTAACACAAGTCCTGCATCCCAAGAAAGCTCTCTTTTCTCCCAAGACTTCCGCCCCCTCAAAATTAGAAATTAACAATGAAAAAGAGGAGAAGAGGGAAAAAGGGAGTTCCAGGGACTGCTGCAAGCAGTAGACAAAGTTCTCCAAAATTTTAGCAGGACTTTCTCGCCATTGGGATCAGAAGAAAAAGAGAAGGTGGAACCTCACTGAACAATAGATCAGATGGAGTTCATTCTGAGGTCCTGCTTTATAGCTTTTGGAGAAGCGTGTTTATTCTTGAGGGTCCACTCCTGTGGTCTCCTCATCGAAGAGAGGCTCCATCCTGTGTTGATTGGCATCCAGGAGGGTATATTGATTGGCGATATTCCAAGCTCTTCCCAGGCTTTATCCAGATCTTCTGGAGATCGAATTGTGACCAGGTGACCTCCTACATTGATTGCGAGACCAAAAGGGTATAGCCACTTATAGGCCAAGTCTTTAGCTTTCAGAGCCACTAGGAGGGGTTTGAAGACTCATCTCTTTGCAAGGGTGGAGGGAGAGAGGTCCTGGTAAAGCGGAAGTTGAGAGTTCTCATATACAACCCCTGGCAAAAGCTATGGAATCACCGGCCTTGGAGGATGTTCATTCAGTCGTTTAATATTGTAGAAAAAAAAAGCAGATCACAGACATGGCACAAAACTAAAGTCATTTCAAATGGCAACTTTCTGGCTTTATGAAATACTAAAAGAAATCCAGAACAAAAAATGTGGTAGTCAGTAATGGTTACTTTTTTAAACCAAGCATAGGGGAAAAATTATGGAATCACTCAATTCTGAGGAAAAAATTATGGAATCTTGAAAAACAGACAAACAAAAACACACTTCAACACATCACTTATTTTGGCTTTTATAACAGCTTGCAGTCTCTGAGGCATGGACTTAATGAGTGTCAAACAGTACTCTTCGTCAATCTGGCTCCAACTTTCTCTGATTGCTGCTGCCAGATCAGCTTTGCAGGTTGGACCATTTTCTTCAACTTCCACCAAGTGGACTGACATGAATCATGGCTCCACCACGAGAGATGTCAATTGACACAAAGGAGAGGATTATCAAACTCATAAACGAGGGTAAATCATCAAGCAATGTTGCAAAAGATGTTGGTAGTTCACAGTCATCTGTGTCTAAAATCTGGACCAAATACAAACAACATGGGAAGGTTTTTAACCCCTTCCCGACCTGTGACACAGCGTATGCGTCATGAAAGTCGGTGCCAATCCGACCTATGACGCATACCCTGTGTCATGAATTCAAAGCCCCCCTGCGGGTCGGGTGACCGGGGTCAATGAAAGATCACCTGACCCGCAGATACAGGGGGCTTTGTAATTCACCACAGGGGGCGTGGCTTCACCCCCACGTGGCTACGATTGCTCTGATTGGCTGTTAAAAGTGAAACAGCCAATCAGAGCGATAGTAATATTTCATCAATGAAAATTGATGAAATATTACAATCCAGCCATGGCCGATGCTGCAGTAGCATCGGACATGGCTGGAGACACCGATTTGACCCCCCCACCGGTGATCGCCCCCCCTGCCACTGAATGACAGCGGCGATCTGCCGCCGCTGTCATCATCTGCCCCCCCTCCCATTCCCTTCGCTCCCCGCCAGCTTCCGATTCCCCCCTCACCCACTCTCACCGCCCCCGGCGCCTTCCAAGTCCCTCCGTCGCTCCCGGTGTCCGGCGGGTCCGGTTCATGGGCGCCGCCATCTTAGAAAATGGCGGGCACATGCGCCCGCCCGAATCTGCCGGCTGCAGATTCCATTATTTCATTTTGATCACTCTCAGAGTGATCAAAATGAAATAAAAAGTAAATGAACCCCCCGATTATCACCCCCATAGGTAGGCAGAACTAATAAAATAAAGAAAATATTTTTATTTTTATTTTTCCATCAGGGTTAGGGTTAGGGTTGGAAAGAGGGTTAGGGTTAGGGTTGGAAAGAGGGTTAGGGTTAGGGTTGGAAAGAGGGTTAGGGTTGAAAAGAGGGTTAGGGTTGGAAAGAGGGTTAGGGTTGGAATTAGGGTTAGGGTTGGAAAGAGGGTTAGGGTTGGAAAGAGGGTTAGGGTTGGAAAGAGGGTTAGGATTGAAAAGAGGGTTAGGGTTGGAAAGAGGGTTAGGGTTGGAAAGAGGGTTAGGGTTAGAATTAGGGTTAGGCTTGTGGTTAGTGTTATGGTTAGTGTTGGGGTTAGGGGTGTGTTGGGGTTAGGGTTAGGGTTGGGTTTAGGGTTAGGGATGTGTTGGGGTTAGGGTTGTGGTTAGGGGTGTGTTGGGGTTAGGGTTGGAGTTAGAATTGAGGGGTTTCCACTGTTTAGCCACATCAGGGGGTCTCCAAACGCGACATGGTGCAACCTTTGATTCCAGCCAATTTTGCGTTCAAAAAGTCAAATGGTGCTCACTCCCTTCCAAGCCCCGACGTGTGCCCAAACAGTGGTTTACCCCCACATATGGGGTATCAGCGTACTCAGGAAAAATTGCACAACAACTTTTGGGGTCTAATTTCTCCTGTTACCCTTGGGAAAATAAAAAATTGGGGGCTAAAAAATTATTTTTGTGGAAAAAAAATGTTTTTTTCATTTTCATGTCTGCATTATAAACTTCTGTGAAGCACTTGGGGGTTGAAAGTGCTCACCATACATCTACATAAGTTCCTTGGAAGGTCTAGTTTCCAAAATGGGGTCACTTGTGGGGGGTTTCCACTGTTTAGGCACATCAGGGGATCTGCAAACGTAATGACGACTGCAGACTATTCCATCAAAGTCTGCATTTCAAAACGTCACTACTTCCATTCCGAGCCCTGACGTGTGCCCAAACAATGGTTCCCCCACACATATGGGGTATCAGCGTACTCAGGACAAACTGGACAACAACTTTTGGTGTCCAATTTATCCTGTTACCCTTGTGAAAAAAAAAATTGCGGGCTAAAAATCATTTTTTTTTAGGGAAAAAAATGATTTTTTATTTTCACGGCTCTGCGTTATAAACTTCTGTGAAGCACTTGGGGGTACAAGGTGCTCATCATACATCTAGATAAGTTCCCTGGGGGGTCTAGTTTCCAAAATGGGGTCACTTGTGGGAGGTTTCTACTGTTTAGGCACACAGGGGCTCAGCAAATGTAACATGACGCCCGCAGTCCATTCCATCAAAGTCAGCATTTCAAAATGTCACTACTTCCCTGCTGAGACCCAACGTGTGCCCAAACAGTGGTTTCCCCCCACATATGGGGTACCAGCGTACTCAGGACAAACTGGACAACAACTTTTGGGGTCCAATTTCTCCTGTTACCCTTGTGAAAATAAAAAATTGCGAGCTAAAAATTCATTTTTTGAGGAAAAAAAAAGATTTTTTATTTTCATGGCTCTGCGTTACAATCTTCTGTGAAGCACTTCGGGGTTCAAGGTGCTCACCACACATCTAGGCAAGTTCCTTATGGGGTCTAGTTTCCAAAATGGGGTCACTTGTGGGGGGTTTCCACAGTTTAGGAACATCAAGGGCTCTGCAAATGTAACATGATGCCCGCAGACCATTCCATCAAAGTCAGCATACCAAAACGTCACTACTTCCCTTCCGAGCCCTGACGTGTGCCCATACAGTGGTCATCCCCCACATATGGGGTATCAGCGTACTCAGGACAAACTAGACAACAACTTTTGGGGTCCAATTTCTTCTGTTACCCTTGTGGAAAAAAAAATTGCGGGCTAAAAATCATTTTTTTTGAGGGAAAAAAATGATTTTTTATTTTCACGGCTCTGCGTTACAATCTTCTGTGAAGCACTTGGGGGTTCAAGATGCTCACCACACATCTAGATAAGTTCCTTGGGGGGTCTTGTTTCCAAAATGGGGTCCCTTGTGGGGGGTTTCTACTGTTTAGGCACACAGGGGCTCAGCAAATGTAACATGATGCCCGCAGACTATTCCATCAAAGTCAGCATTTCAAAATGTCACTACTTCCCTTCCGAGCCCCGACGTGTGCCCAAACAGTGGTCTCCCCCCACATATGGGGTACCAGCGTACTCAGGACAAACTGGAAAACAACTTTTGGGGTCCAATTTATCCTGTTACCCTTGTGAAAATAAAAAATTGCAGACTAAAAAATTTTTTTTTAGGAAAAAAAAAAGATTTTTTATTTTCACTGCTCTGCATTATAAACTTCTATGAATCACCTGGGGGTTCAAAGTGCTCACTATGCATCTAGATAAGTTCCTTAGGGGGTCTAGTTTCCAAAATGGGGTCATTTGTGGGGGAGCTCCAAACTTTAGGCACACTGGGGATCTCCAAACATGACATGGTGTCCGCTAACGATTGGAGCCAATTTTCATTTCAAAAAGTCAAATGGCGCTCATTCCCTTCTGCGCCCTGCCGTGCACCCAAACAGTGCCCCCCCCCACATATGGGGTACCAGCGTACTCAGGACAAACTGGAAAACAACTTTTGTGGTCCAATTTCTCCTGTTACCCTTGTGAAAATAAAAAATAGCGTGCTAAAAAATCATTTTTGAGGAAAAAAAAATGATTTTTTATTTTCACTGCTCTATGTTATAAACTTTTGTGAGGCACTTGGGGGTTCAAAGTGCTCACTACACATCTAGATAAGTTCCTTAAGGGGTCTAGTTACCAAAATGGTGTCACTTGTGGGGGAGCTCCAATGTTTAGGCACACAGGGGCTCTCCAAACGCGACATGGTGTCCGATAACGATTGAAGTTAATTTTCCATTCAAAAAGTCAAATGGCGCTCCTTCCCTTCCCTTCCGGGCCCTTCCCTGCACCCAAACAGTGGTTTATGACCACATATGAGGTATTGGTGTGCTCAGGAGAAATTGCCCAACAAATTTTAGGATCCATTTTATCCTGTTGCCCATGTGAAAATGAAAAAACTGAGGCTAAAAGATAATTTTTGTGAAAAAAAAAGTACTTTTTTTTTTTACAGATCAATTTGAGAAGCACCTGGGGGTTCAAAGTGATCACTATGCATCTAGATAAGTTCCTTGGGGGGTCTAGTTTCCAAAATGGGGTCACTTGTGGGGGAGCTCCAGTGTTTAGGCACACAGCGACTCTCCAAACGCGACATGGTAACCGCTAAATATTCCAGCATATTTTCCATTCAAAAAGTCAAATGGTGCTCCTTCCCTTCTGAGCCCTGCCGTACGCCCAAACAGTGGTTTATGACCACATATGAGGTATCGGTGTACTCAGGGGAAATTGCCCAATAAATTTTAGGATCCATTTTATCCTGTTGCCCATGTGAAAATGAAAAAAATTGATGCTGAAAGGAAATTTGTGTTGGAAAAATTAAAATGTCCATTTTTTCCTTCCATATTGCCTTAGCTGTTGTGAAACACCTGAAAGGTTAATAATCTTCTTGAATGTGGTTTTGAGTAGCTTGAGGGGTGCAGTTTTTAGAATGGTGTCACTTTTGGGTATTTTCTGCCATATAGACCCCTCAAAGTGACTTCAAATGTGAGGTGGTCCCTAAAAAAAATGGTTTTGTAAATTTTGTTGTAAAAATGAGAAATCGCTGGTCAACTTTTAACCCTTATAACTTCCTAACAAAAAAATATTTTGCTTCCAAAATTGTGCTGATGTAAAGTAGACATGTGGGAAATGTTATTTAGTAACTATTTTGTGTCACATAACTCTCTAGTTTAACAGAATAAAAATTCAAAATTTGAAAATTGCGAAATTTTCAAAATTTTCGCCAAATTTCTGATTTTTTCACAAATAAACGCAAAAATTATCGACTTAAATTTACCACTAACATGAAGCCCAATATGTCACGAAAAAACAATCTCAGAATCGCTAGGGTGCGTTGAAGCGTTCCAGAGTTATTACCTCATAAAGGGACACTGGTCAGAATTGCAAAAAATGGCCAGGTCATTAAGGTCAAAATAGGCTGGGTCATGAAGGGGTTAAAGGCAAACATACTGGTAGACCAAGGAAGACAACAAAGCATGAAGACCGGAAACTTAAAGAAATATGTCTCCAAAACAGGAAATGTACAACAAAACAAATGAGGAACGAATGAGAGGAAACTGGAGTCAACATCTGTGACCGAACTGTAAGAAACCACCAAAAGGAAATGGGATTTACATACAGAAAAGCTAAATGAAAGCTGTCATTAACACCTAAACTGAAAAAACAAGGTTACAATGGGCTAAGGAAAAGCAATTGCGACATCGGCAGCCCTGACCGCCGATGCCCCTTCAGCGGCGGCGCCCGCCGCAGCGTCGCCTCACCTGCACGGCCACGTGCACACCCGCTCTGCCTTCGGCCCTGCTTATTGCTTCTCCTTCCCTGCCCAGGTACTCCTGCTCTGGTTCCTTAAGTTCCGTCTGTCTCCCTCAGCCTTGCTGTCCTGAGCCGCCACTCTTGGTTCCGGCTGTCACGCTTCTGCCCCCTGTGGTCCTGCCCCTAACGATCCCTGTATAGGGGTCGGTCTTCACCTGGCGTGCTCGCCCCAGGGGCTCCAGATCCGCGATCCAGAGGGTCCACTCTCGGACATAACCTGCTCCTAATTGTCACAGTAACACCAGGCCATGGACCCTGCCGGTGCCACAGCTACTACACAGAAAGAGCTGCTTTTCTTACGAGAAAATCAGTCCCGGATAATGTCTTTCATGAAATCCATGGACACCCGGCTGTCCGCCCTGCAAACCACTGACCCAGGGCATGCTTCTCTCTTAGCCAGCCTCCAGCAGGAGCTGGCACAGCAGCGCGATGCCCAATCTCACATTTTGGGTTATATGGCGTCCGTTGATGATCGACTGCTTACTTTGCAGTCCTCCGCGGCCGCTTCTACCCAAGCCCAGGACGCTGTTTCTTCTCCACCTCCCCGCCTGGGAAAACCTCCCAGGTATAGCGGGGACCCTAAGTTATGTAGGGGCTTTTTAAACCAGTGCAGACTGCATTTTGAGCTTCTGCCCCAACAATACCCCACAGATCGCGCCAAAGTGGCGTTTATAGTGTCCCATCTCGAGGGAGAGGTGCTGGCTTGGGTGAATCCGTTATGGGAGAGGGATGATCCCGTGGTCTCCAGTATCCAGAATTTTTTGGAGACGTTCCGCAAGGTGTTTGATGAACCCGGGCGCCTAGCTTCCACTACGGAGGCCCTTTTTAACCTTTGCCAGGGATCCCTTACGGTAGGGCAATACGCCATCCGCTTTCGGACCCGGTCTTCGGAGCTGGGGTGGAATAATGAAGCCCTTGTGGGTGCCTTCTGGAGAGGCCTTTCCAGTAAAATCAAAGACGAGCTTGCCGGGCGAGATACTCCCACTACCCTGGAAGATCTCATCTCTCTGGCTACTCGCATTGATCTGCGTTTTTTAGAACGTGCCAGAGAGTCGGCCAGAGAGAGAAGGCCCTTTAGGTTGTATCAAGCTCCCATTCCGCGTTCTTCCGCACCTCCTATTAGCTCTGTTCCCGAGCCCATGCAGATAGATCGTATCAAGCTCTCCGAGCAACGGCGCAGGGAGAGGATGACGAATGGGCTCTGTTTGTACTGCGGTGGAGCCAACCACTTTGTACGCACCTGTCCTGAGAAGCCGGGAAACGCCTCCACCTAGGCCAGGTAAGAGAGGACCTCCTAGGTGATCATAACTCCTCTCTACCACTTACCCTTTCAGCTCTGATTATTACAGGTCGGGGGCGCGGATCTGTGGAGGTGTATGTGGACTCGGGCGCGGCAGGTAATTTCATTCGCCAAGAAGAGGTTGACAAACTCCAGATTCCGGTGGTCTTCCTAAGAAATCCGCGGGCAATCACCTCCGTCTACCGCAAGCCTCTACCCGAACTCATCACCATGGTTACCGCCGAAATTGACCTGCAAATTGGTGCACTCCACCTCGAGAGAATAGCTTTCTACGTCCTGCCTCAGTTGTCCCATGCTGTTCTCCTAGGGCTACCCTGGCTCAGGCTGCATGAGCCAGCTATCAACTGGCGCTCAGGAGAGATCTTGCATTGGGGGCACTCCTGTCATGAACGATATCTGCGGGTCCTAGTTCGTCCCCATTTTCTGCCTAGGCCAGTTGATCTCCCGGGCCTTCCTGCACCATATCACGCATACGCCGATGTTTTCAGCAAGAAGGAAGAGGAGTCTCTACCGCCACATCGGTCCTATGACTGCCCTATCGACCTGATCCCTGGAGCTGTTCCCCCCAGAGGAAGAACGTATCCTCTCTCCCCAGCAGAGACCACAGCTATGACAGTGTACATACAAGAAAACCTGGCCAAGGGGTTTATTCGGGAATCCTCATCCCCTGCCGGTGCAGGTTTTTTCTTTGTCCGGAAAAAGGATGGATCACTGCGACCATGCATAGATTACCAGGGCCTGAACAACATCACCGATAAGAATCGATATCCACTCCCGCTGATTCCAGAACTCTTCGACCGGTTGAGAGGGGCCCGGATCTTCACGAAGTTGGATCTGCGAGGAGCCTACAATCTGATCCGGATCCGCGAGGGGGATGAGTGGAAAACGGCCTTCAACACCTATGATGGGCATTATGAGTATCTAGTCATACCATTTGGTCTCTGCAATGCTCCGGCCGTGTTTCAGGAATTCGTTAACGAGGTGTTCCAGGATCTACTCTACTCCTGCGTGGTGGTGTACTTAGATGATATTCTTATCTTCTCGCCCGATCTGCCCTCTCATCGGAGGAGCGTGCGAATGGTCCTGCATCGGTTTCGAGAGAATCAACTCTACGCCAAAATCAAAAATTGCCTCTTTGAGCAAACATCGTTACCCTTCTTGGGATATATCGTCACAGATTCCGGCCTGAACATGGATCCAGAGAAACTCTCTGCAGTACTCAAGTGGCCTCGTCCCGTTGGTGTAAAAGCCATCCAGCGTTTCCTCGGATTCGCTAACTATTACCGACAATTTGTGCCTCATTTTTCCACAGTCACCAAACCCATCACGGCCCTGACACGTAAAGGGACAAAGTCAAACAGCTGGTCCCCCGAAGCTGAAGACGCCTTCCTTGCTCTGAAACGTGCTTTTGCATCAGCACCAATCTTACATCGTCCAGTAGCCAGCAGGCCCTTCGTCTTAGAAGTGGATGCCTCTTCCACTGGAGCTGGAGCGGTTCTGTCCCAGCAGGCCTCATCTGGACGTCTGGTGCCTTGTGGGTTTTTTCAAAAACCTTTTAGTCTGCGGAGTGCAATTACTCCATTGGAGACCGGGAATTACTGGCCATTAAGATGGCCTTGGCAGAGTGGCGATATTTACTTGAAGGGGCAGTACACCCTTTCACCATCTTCACAGACCACAAGAATTTGGTCTACCTGCAGTCTGCCCAAAGACTCAATTCCCGGCAAGCCAGATGGGCTCTGTACTTTTCCCGTTTTGATTTTAAGCTTCACTTCCAACCTGGCAATAAGAACATCAAAGCGGATGCACTCTCCAGGTCTTTGCAGTCGCCTGAAAAGGATGAAGATCCTTCGTATATTATCGAGCCTGCTAAAGTTATCACCGTGGCTCCCATGAATTTCTCTACTCCTCCACCAGGCAAAACCTTCGTTCCTCAAGGCAAACGTTCAGAGGTGCTGCGCTGGGGGCATTCCTCCAAAGTTGCTGGGCACGTTGGGTCTAAAAAGACCCTCATGCTGCTTTCCCATTATTATTGGTGGCCCGCTCTTCGCCAGAATGTTATGGACTATGTAGCCTCGTGCGCGACCTGTGCCCAGAACAAGGTTGCAAGAACTCTGCCCTCCGGACTTCTTCACCCATTACCAGTTCCAGAAACTCCTTGGCAGCAAATTGCTATGGATTTCATGACTGATCTCCCCCGCTCAGCTGGATGTACCACCATCTTAGTCGTAGCAGATCGCTTCTCCAAGGTGGCCCATTTCATTCCCTTGCCTGGACTGCCGTCTGCCCCAAGGTTGGCCGAGATCTTCATCCACCAGATCTTCAGGCTGCATGGTCTTCCTCAGCGGATCGTGTCGGATCGAGGGGTCCAGTTTACCTCTCGATTCTGGAGGGCTCTCTGTCGGCTTTTGGGTACATCTCTCGATTTTTTTTCTGCATATCATCCTCAGACCAATGGGCAAGTGGAGCGAATTAATCAAGTATTGACTACCTTCTTACGTCACTTTTCCAACGCCCATCAAGACAATTGGGTCGCTCTCCTACCCTGGTCTGAATTTTCGCATAATAACCATCCCAGCGAATCAACCGCCAAATCACCATTTTTTGTGGTAACAGGTCAGAATCCTGGTATTCCGCTGCCCTTTTCCACTTCATCAGGAGTGCCCGCAGCAGATACTCTTGCCAAGGGATTTTTGCAAATTTGGAAGGAAACCAGGGAGGCGCTTGAGAATGCCAGTGCCCGAATCAAGAAACATGCGGACAAGAGACGGAAGGATGTTCCTCCGTACCATCCTGGTGACAAAGTCTGGCTTTCAACCAAACATATCCGCTTGAAAGTCCCTTCTTACAAGTTAAGCCCCCGGTATATCGGACCTTTTGAAGTGATTGGACGCATTAATGAAGTGGCTTATAAACTGAGGTTGCCTGCTTCGCTCCGGGTTCCCAACCCCTTCCATGTCTCACTCCTGAAACCTGTGGTTCTGAATCGGTTCCAACCAGCTTCCATTGCCTCTCCTTCACCAATTGGCTCGGATGACATCTTTGAAGTAAAAAACATTTAGGCCATGAAAAGAGTCAGGGGAAAGACCCTTTTTCTTATCGATTGGAAGGGTTTTGGTCCCGAGGAGAGGTCCTGGGAGCCTCGAGAGAATGTCAATGCCCCCCCTTATCATGAAAAGATTTCTGGCCAATCTCAGAAGGGGAGGACGTAAGGAGGGGGGTACTGTGACATCGGCGGCCGTGACCGTCGATGCCCCTTCAGCGGCGGCGCCCGCTGCAGCTTCTCCTCACCTGCACGGCCACGTGCACACCCGCTCTGCCTTCCTTCCTGCTGCAGGCACACGCGCCGGCCTTAGGTCACGGGCCCTCCCGCTCTCTTCCTCTGGTGGGGGGCGTCGCTGAGGGGCGGGGCTGGAGGACATACTTCCTGCTTCTAGGATATTTCAAGCGTCCTCTCTATGTGGAGGGCGCCTGGTGATCGTGTGCTAACCCTGCACCTTTCTGGCCGCTACAGTTCTCTGTAGTTTACACTTTCCGTTCATTCCTGTCTTCCGTTGGTTCTGCCTCCGTCCCTGTTCCGGTGCCTCCTCTTCTCTGCCTTGCCCTGCTCTGTCCGTGTGTCCCCCAGTGTCCTCCCAGTCTGTCTGCTGTGTTTGTTCCTCTCCGCAAGTCTCTCTGTACCTTCCCTGCTGTTGTTATTGCTTCTCCATCCCTGCCCAGGTACTCCTGCTCTGGTTCCTTAAGTTCCGTCTGTCTCCCTCAACCTTGCTGTCCTGAGCTGCCCCTCTTGGTTCCGGCTGTCGCACTTCTGCCCCCTGTGTTCCTGCCCCTAACGATCCCTGTATAGGGGTCGGTCTTCACTTGGCGTGCTCACCCCAGGGGCTCCAGATCCAGAGGGTCCACTCTCGGACATATCCTGCTCCTAATTGTCACAGCAATCATGGAATGTGGATGACTGGATGAAAGTCATATTCAGTGATGAATCTCGAATCTGCATTGGGCAAGGTGATGATGCTCGAACTTTTGTTTGGTGCCATTCCAATGAGATTTATAAAGATGACTGCCTGAAGAGAACATGCACATTTCCACAGTCATTGATGATATGGGGCTGCATGTCAGGTAAAAACACTGGGGAGATGGCTGTCATTACATCTTCAATAAATGCACAAGCTTATGTTGATATTTTGGACACTTTTCTTATCCCATCAATTGAAATTGTTGATGAAATAATTTTTCAAGATGATAATGCATCCTGCCATAGAGCAAAAACTGTGAAAGCATTCCTTGAAAAAAGACACATAAGGTCAAGGTCAAGACCTGCAAATAGTCCGGATCTCAATCCAATTAAAAATCTTTGTTGAAAGAGGGCTATGACAAGGCTCCAACCTGCAAAGCTGATCTAGCAACAGCAATCAGAGAAAGTTGGAGCCAGATTGATGAAGAATACTGTTTGACATTCATTAAGTCCATGCCCCAGAGACTGCAAGCTGTTATAAAAGCCAGAAGTGGTGAAACAAAATACTAGTGATGTGTTGGAGTGTTCTTTTGTTGGTTTGTTTTTCATGATTCCATAATTTTTTACCTCAGAATTGAGTGATTCCATAATTTTTCCCCTATGCTTGGTTTAAAAAAGTAACCATTACTGCCTACCACATTTTTTGTTCTTGATTTCTTTTAGTGTTTCTTAAAGGGAATCTGTCATCTTATTTTTGGCCTATAAAATGCGGCCACAGCCATCAGGGGCTTATCTACAGTATTCTGCAATGCTGTAGATAAGCCCTTGATGTAACTTGAAAGATAAGAAAAACTAGTTAGATTATATTCACCCGGGGATCCAGTCCGGTCCGATGGGTGTCGCAGTCTGGTGCCTCCCATCTTCATACGATGACATCCTCCTTCTTACTTCTGCCATGGCTCCTGTGCAGGCGTACTTTCTCTGCCCTGTTGAGGGCAGAGTGAAGTACTTCAGTGTGCAGGTGCCACACCTCTCTGAACTTTCCAGGCGCCTGCGCACTGCAGTACTTTACTCTGCCCTCAACAGGGCAGATAAAGTATACCTGCACAGGAGCCGCGGCAGAAGTAAGAAGGAGGACATCATCTCTAAAAGATGGGAGGCGCCGGATCGGACCACGACACCCACCACACCCGACCTCGCACCCTCGGTGAGTATAATCTAACTTGTTTTTCTTATCTTTCAGGTTACATCGGGGGCTTAAAATGGGCTGCAGGTTATAGGCCGAAAATGGGGTGACAGATTCCCTTTAAAGCCAGAAAGTTACCATTTGAATTGACTTTAGTTTTTTGCCATGTCTGTGATCTGCTTTTTTTCAACAAAATTAAACAACTGAATGAACATCCTCCAAGGCCGGTGATTCCATAATTTTTGCCAGGGGTTGTATATGCTCTGTTGGGATTTAACTCTACTTAGGCTACTTTCACACTTGTGCTGCTTGGAGCTGCGTCGGGCTGTGCACGGCCGCCGCTAAGCTCCGCTCAAGGCCGTGTCTCCTCCTGTCAGCTCCGCCTATGGGCACATGATGCTGCATGTGACCTGTGTACCCTATCTTTAGCATTGGGTACACAGGCAGTGCGCAGGTATGCATTTGCCAGTGCATGCGTCCTCTTGACGATGCGCCGACCTGCACCGAACTCACCATGTTGTATTTTGATGCGCTCGGCGAATGCATACCTGCGCACCACCTGCGTACCCAATGCTAAAGATAGGGTATGCAGGTTGCATTCAGCGTCATGCACTCATAGGCGGAGCTGACCAGGTGCAGCCATGGGCGGAGCTTAGCGGCGGCCGTGCACAGCCCGACGCAGCTCCAAGCAACGCAAATGTGAAAGTAGCCTTACCAGATTAAATTGTCATAAGAGTGATCGCTCACATATGATCTGCAGACTTGTGGTGATGTGCTGACTAACTTCTCCTCCTGCTCTCTCAATTGAAAATTAGAACAATAAGAGAGCAGAAGGAGATGCTAGTTAGCACACTATTTTTGCATATCGCATGGGATGAATCACGTGTGGACCGCTCAATCAGAAAAGCAGAGTAAACTACTAAAAGAGAATATACTTAACAACATTTGGATTTGGCATGTCAATGTCAGCTTTCAGAATAGCAAACACATAAATGACACATATATTACACTCATACACATTATATCCTACACATTACAGACAGATTGCAAAAATGCAGTCAAGTGATGGTCTGATCTGCTCACTCTGGGAATTTTGGCATCATGTAAAATGCTGTCACAATTCAGAAGTCTGAGTCACAGAGTGACTGCATACTTTTGGGTCAAGCCTAGAAAACCCCCTTCACATCCACCTATAAGGCCCCTATTGTCTTGACAGTGCTCTACTTCTATTAAAAAACAAAAACCATCTCTCACCTGTTGCCGCTCCCACGCCATTCCTGTTCCTTCTTTTATTTGCTGGCTCACTGCACACAGTGGTGTCATATAACAGGCTGTGGCTGACGTCATTATACAGTATAAACAAACAAAAAATTTACATATACATAGATACACACTTATTAAAAGGTGTTTTTAAACTGTGCCCACTTTCCCCTTGCTTGTCTCCCATCTGGCCCACATTCTTCACTGAAGCTCCTCTCCAGTGGAAGTTGTAGTGCAGTGCGTGCTGAGGCGACATCAGTTTATCAGACATAGCAGTGTCTGCTAACTGTCATGTGACCGGGTCAGCACACACATAAAGCTCTAGTGTTGACCTTGCTGGTAAAGAAACAGGTGTCCTAACAGCCCTGCATAACTAATGGGGGAGTGGCCAGTTGGCATATGTCATCCACCCACGCAGCTGACTTCTACAGCCCCATCACTCTTCACTTTCCCCTTGTGGTCTTTTGGGTTTTTCATTCTAGGTCGAAACTTACGGCTCTGATGAACCATTTTGTACAAGCAGGTGTAATATCACAACATCATGATGATGTTACACCATGTGTGTCGTGACCCTGAGCGCACATACTTGGAAATGTCCCAGACCTCTTTACGCTAGGCAAGCATTCAGGGCTTGGAGGCAGTGATAAAAATATATGCCAGGGACCAGAGAGGGTATGGTGAAGATTTGGTGCACAGTGGAGGAGCTTGAGAGGTGAGCGGTAAGGTGAGTATAACAATTTTTTTTTTTTAACCTTTTGATGGCCTTTTAGGGTTCAACAAAAAAGCGGCCACCCAGACATCATTTTTCCGGATCCAAAAAGAAGCACGTTACAAAAAATATGCATTTTGCTTAAGGAGATTTTATGTAATATTCGAGTAAAGTTCAATTTCAATCAAACACTGTATATTTGCCAATTTCTAAAGACCATTTCACTTTTGAATGGGCTTTTCAGTGCCTATATGTTAGAAAGCCCCCCCAATTAATTCCATAGTTTATTATAGAATCAAAAGGATTATCATGTCCAATCCCCTGCTCAATGTAGGATTCATTAAACCATCTGAGACAGATGTCTGTCCAGCCTCTGTTTGAAGACTTCCATTGAATTTGAACTCACCACCTCTCATGGTAGCCTGTTCCACTCATTAATCACCTTCACTGTCAAAAAATTTTCTCCTAATATAAAATCTGTATCTTCTCCCTTTTAGTTTCATTCCACTGCTTCTTGTTTTTCCATGTGCAAATGAGAATAATGATGATCCCTCTTCACTGTGACATCCCTTCAGAAATTTGTAGACAGCTATTAAGTCTCCACTGTGCCTTCTTTTTTGCAAGCTAAACATTCCCAGACCCTATAACCATTCTTCCTAGGACATACTTTGCAGACCACTCACCATCCTGGTAGCTCTTTTCTGAAGTTGATCCAGTTTTTTAATGTCTTTTTCCAGGATGTCCTATCCTGACAGCACCATGGGGTTGTCCTTCCTTCATCACAGGGACAGGAAATGCACGAGAGGTTAAAAGGTCCCCTCCCACTCTCAGACTCCAGTGTTTTTCCTGTCCCTGTAAGGACAGACACGAGAGCGCCGGAGGAAGATAGCCGCGGCATCCAAGAGAAGCTTACCGACGGACCAGGGGGATTGGGGTCCGGACACCAGCTCTCCCCGTCAGACGGTTCGAGGCAGCACCCCCCTAAGGGGGGGTTCTCCACCAGGCATCCCGTGGAGCGCTGCTCCGGGACTCGGAGCCGCTTCCCCTCAGCGGGGCTCTCGGCTCCCGCCATCACATGCCACATCATCCCCAGGACCGCATCACTTCCGGGCGCCAGATGACAGCTTCCGGTGGCGTCCCAGCATGGAAACGGAGCAGCGACGTGGCTGGAGCAACAACGCGGCTGGAGCAGCGATGGCTGAAGCGGCAGATGGCGTGAGGATCAATCGACCCACTCAAGACAAGGTAGGACGATGGGGTGGGTCAGCTGCACGGGACACCGCCATGGAAGGCACTGTGGAAACCCAGCGATCATCCTGAACCACCAATGTCTGTAAGTTGTGGACAGGATGGACATACTTAAGACAGGAGCTTTAACCAAAAAGCTCCGGTACTTTATGATAGCAAAAGACAGCACCGACTCCTGCAGCTTCAACCTCCAGGAAACCAGGCAGATCTAATACCCGTCCGTGCCAGCATGACTGCATTTGTGAAGACGCCTAGTGTTAGCCGGGCAAATCACCTGGACTGATGTCTCTGCTGGGCAGGAACCTCTGCGGCTGCAAAGGATGGGAGACTGCAGAGGACAGGGCTTGAGATTCCCCCTGTGCAGTGGAGGAAACTTGACGCCTAATACATCTATCCCACGTGCAGACAAGTCCGCAATCGCAGGTCGCACGGAGCTGAGATGCGCATAGGGGTCAGATAGGAGGTCCACACTTCCGTCCCAGGATGGCTACCTTCTCAGTCTTCCACCACACACTAAGAGGTGCTAGGCTGAGCAGCCGGTGCTAGTCAGGTGTCAGCTGCTAGGCGGCCAGGATGAGAGTCCGGTCCATCGGACGAGTATAAATCATTCTAGAGGAATGGGAGGACGCTGGGAAGCGGCTCGTTGTCTCCTGAGACTTCAGGCTCTCCTACCGCCAACCAGGTTAACACTTGGGATGGAGTTCCTAGGATCGACAACCCAGGGGGGTGTCAAGGAACACTTCAATTCCCTTAGAAGATTCCTCTAGCCCAAAAGACCCAGGTACAAGAGGCTGACAGGCTCCTAAAGAGGGCTTGGGTCTGCAGTAGCAGATAGGGCACATCGGTTGCCAGTTCCACGTATCTAGGATCAACCAGTTGGAGCACCAAGTTAGAGAGGAAACCCCTAGAAGTGATTTCTTAGAGGACCTTTCCCTGGAAGAGTTGCAGCTAGATTCCTGTTGGACGCTTCGGCCGTACCGGTGTGTTTTGCGGCTAGGAATAATTCTTTACCCAAAACGGCTCGCCAGGCCTTATGGATGAAGATCTGGTCAGGGGTTTACCAGTTGAAAAATAAGTTAGGCACCATACCTTTTCAGACAGGAAGGTAGTTGGACCCGTCTTAGATACAACACGGAAGAATGCCACTGACATTAAAAAACGGCCCCGCGGGAAAGCAAAGGTTTTCCCTTCAGAGGTCTCGTCCTTTCCAAAGGCAGGAATATAGAAAGAGGGTAAATCGACTCGCTGGTATCACCAGAAGGGGGAAGAGTAGGATCCCCCTTCTCGCTCAGGACAAAGTTCCTCAACAGGCAGTGACACCATACTGGTTGGGGGCGCCTCAAAACACTTCCCGGAACCAAGGGCTTATCCCCCAGAACCAGTGGATCCTGAATACAGGTTCCCAGTGCTATACCCGCAAATTTATAACCCCCCAGCACGGTTTGTAGTTACAAATCCCGGCCCAAAACCCTTATAGACCCTATAAGGGCAGACGTAATAGATCTACTAAGATCATAAGTAATGGTCCCGGTTCTAGGAACACCTCTGGTGGAGAGTCGGGCCATTATAAATTTATAACCACTAAACCAAGGGATTTTTTTTTTTTTTCCCCACTTGAAACTCAGCTGGTAAGAGTGATTACTAATTGGATAGGTATATATAAAGGAACTCAACAGAACATTACACTGACCTTGAGAAAGACACATCACTGTGTCGATACGCGTGGGTTTGGGGGTCCCATGTATCCTACCCGGTAGCTTGTTCATCCTCAGAAACCAGGTGATATCATGCTAGGGAAAGGGACTTGTTAATGTATGTTTATTTGTGTTGGCAACATGATAAGTATTCAATTTTCTATTCATGGCATATGTAGAATCTCTATGTAACCATAGTAGTTATTGTTAATATGGTATTTTTGATCCAAGGTCATGATTGTCATTACAATTGATTTGATAGACCCTAGGTTATGGTAACTAGCAGATACCTGGCATTATACTGAATAGTTGGCCTTGGGACCCATAGTATTTAACTATTTATCAAAATGACCCATTGTCTTTGTTTTGTTATCAGTGTCTGGTTGTTCAGACTTTTTAATTGATTTTAAACAAAGTGTCTGTTTGTTCTTTCCATTAATAAAATTGATACTTTTTGATTATCATATTCTTGTGGTGATCCCTATTTGTGTGCATATACTTTTTTTCTTTATGTGTTTTCATGTCAATCCATTTATATGCACTAGGTGATCCCACCTAAATTGAGATTGTGGATGGTGCCCGTTTATTCTATATCTTGTCAGACACTAAACCAAGGGATCCGATACAAAATTTCGAATGGAGTCCCGAAACCCACCATTTCCCAAATAGATCAGATCGCCACAACAGGCACAATAGATCAAGAAGCGCATACCATCACGTTCCCATCCACCCTCACCCTCAGAGGTTCCTACGCTTCGCACTGGAAATGGGAAGCGGATATTACCATTTTAGTTTCATGCTCTGCCTTTCGACCTAACTTCAGCACCAGGGGTTTACGAAGCCGATCGCCAAGATCAGGGCACACTTAAGAGGCAGCATAACCATCGTGCCACACCTGTAGGACTTTCTCAGCATCAGAGCTAAGAAAACAACTTGACGGGGTAATCGCCACACCCGGAAACCTAGGATTGGATCCTGAACAATGCAGCCCGGTACCCGGGAAAAATTCCTCAGAGTCTTGTTAGATCTCAAAACAAGAATCTCGTTTATTCCGAAGGAAAGGAAAAGAGGCCATCAGGAACAGGGATCGTCAGCTATGGCGAGATCAAATATCCAAAAGACTACACTAAAGGTCCTAGAGACCCTGACAGCAGGCATACCCTGCATAAAGTGGAACCAGGCTCACACAGGAGTCTACAAGGAAATTCAGTCAAATAGGACAGACAGCAGACCGCTCTGGACAAAGAGACTCGACCGTCCCCAGCCATAAAATCATCTCCTAGACAGGGAACCGATCACAAGATCCATCAGACCAGGAGGACCTCGGATCCTATCACCATACAAGACTATTGTCACGCCTGCCCGCTCTCTGGTGACCTCCACGCTGCGGTCCCGGCTGCCGCGGTCTTCCCCGCGGTCCTCCTTTCGCCGTCCCGTTAACCCGGCGCCCGCTCCTGTCCGGTCTCCTGTGTCCCGTCAGGCGCGCGCCCCGGCCCAGCTTCCTGCTCCTCAGCGGGCGCGTGCGCACACTGTGGTTGGGAGCACGCGCGCTCTCTACCCCTCCTGAGGTCGCGCGCTCTCCTCACCTTGCCCTGGGAGGGGTCATGACCCGGAAGTCCCTGCCACGACTTCCCATATCAGGCCGCCTCTTCCTGCTGGCGGTGGCTGATTATCACTTGTGCCCTGCTAAGTGATTCTGGCCCTTGTCTCTGTGTGCACCCCCATTTCCTCTCTGCCTTTAGCTTACCGTCTTCCCCACTGTGCTCTCTCCTAGGATCTGGACGTCTGAGGTCGTGCTCCGGTCTGTCCTGGTCCCCTGACTGAGTTCTCCCGTTCGTGCCTGCTTCCCTCCGTCTCGCCTGTGTTCCTGACCTGTCCACCATCCGTGTTCCTGTTCCTGGGGAGATCCTCCGCCAGCATCTCCGGCCTCTTGCTGGCTCTCCTGTATTCTCTCTGGGTACCAGCTGCCGTGGTGATAGTTACCCGCGGGCCTGCCCCAAACACTCCCTGTATAGGGGGTGGTCCACCTGGCCAGCTCGCCCGTGGGAGGTTTGTTGCCACGGTCCAGCGGGTCCACTCCAGGAGATCTACCAAAGTCTCACATCACAACAATCATCACGGGCGCCAGCAGAAAAGGGGGGGGCCATCTGGAAGGTACCTTCAAGGACATGGCCGGGAAGCATCAGTTCACAGTCCTCAAACTACAGAGAGCTACGAGCAGTTGGGAGACACTAAAACGAAGCCGGTTGAGTCCACAAGGCCAACTTAGGAAAGCCAGGTCAAACATTGTAACCACAGTATCTTTCCTACTCCACCAGGGGGAAAGCTTCAGGACCTGGTGGCCCGCATCTTCACCTGGTCAGAGAACAGGGTTCGCTCCATATCAGTGATACACCTGCAGGGCCCAGGAACAACATAGCCGACTATTTGAACAAACTAGAAGTCTGAGCCACCGAGTGGGAAGTGAATGAGGAGACATTCATAGGCTTATGCATCGGTGGGGAAACCCTCAGCTAAACCTCTTCGCGACAAGGAAGAACACCAAGCTACAGAGATTCTTCTCCCTCGGTCCAGCAAACCATCCAAAAAAGGGGTGGGGGTCTGCTATATGGTGTCCCCCTATTCCTATAATATCGAGAGGCCTCAGAAAGATCCAGGGAAAAGGCGAGTGAAGCTAGTAATACTCTTCGGGCCCAGGCAATGTTGGTTCCACCTCTGGAAGAAGACGGCTCAGGAAGGACCGCTCCATCTACCAACGCCAGAAGATCTACTTTCCCAAGGCCCAGTTCAGCACCCAAATCTGGGAAACCTACAGTCGGCAGCATGGATCCTGAGAGAGGGATCTTAAGATCATGAGGTCTCTCCGACAAAGTGATCTCAACGATGCAGACCAGCTGTAAGCCCGTTACGAGGGCAATCTATCATAAATCTGGGAGAAGTTCTGCTCAGAAGGTGGTAGTATCCCCATAGATCTGTCTCGCCCAGATATCTCTCAAATCCTTGACTATCCCCAGGCAGGATTTAATAAAGTTCTGAGTCCAAAGCACAATGGAAGTTCAGAGAGCAGCATGGAGTACTGTAATTCACCTTGGCCTCTCATCCAGGGATGGCTCATTTTACAAAGGCCATACAGAGGTTAAGACCCACAATGCTCTGGGGGACCTAAATCTGCTACTTACCGTTCTACGCAGACCCCTATACGAGCCAATATCAGAGATAAATGTCACAAGACTTACACAAAAAAAACCCCAAAAAAACCTCCTTTTGGTAGAGATCTCTTCAGCCAAGCAGCTGGGTAAAGGCCAGGCCCTGTCAGTCCAGAACTCCTACATTCAACTATTCAACGATTGCATAATACTAAAACAGAACCCAGGATTCCTCCCTAAGGTAGTATCTCCCCAGAATTTAAACCAGGAGATAGTCCTACCCTCATTCTACCATCCACGGAAAACGGAGTAAGATTCTTTCACTCATTTGTTGTCAGACGAGCGGTCACATGCTACTTAGAGGCCACTCAGGAGTGGCGACAGGACGCGGAATTGTTTATCCAATACAATGGTAGAATAAGATAAAGGCGCATCTACGCACACCCTGGCAGGATGGATAAGTCAATTATCTCCTCAGCATACAACACTGAGGGATTACCTACCAGGGAGCTTAGAGCTCATTCCACATGGGCAGAGAAGGTGACAGCCTCAATAGAGCAAATATAAGGGGCTGCCACTTAGTCTACACTAGACACTTTCTGTAGACACTACAAATTGTACACGCTAGCAGCTAGCCAGATGACCTTCGGTCGGTCGTAAGATGCTAAAAACAGTAGTCCCACCCTAAGCGAATTCATACTTTGGTATTCCCCATGGTGTTTTCAGGATAGGACGTCCTGGAAAACAGATTAGACCTACCGGTAATGTAATTTCCAGGAGTCCATCCTGACAGCACTGGTAGTTCCCTCCTGATGATTTGTATTGGTAATTTGCTTGCACTAAATCTTAATAAATAATAATTACATCCATACTGGTGTGGTACTTGGAAAATCACTGGAGTCTGAGAGTGGGAGTGGACCTTTTAACCTCTCGTGCATTTCCTGTCCCTGTGATGAAGGAAGGACAACCCCATGGTGCTGTCAGGATGGACTCCAGGAAATAACATTACCGGTAGGTCTAATCTTTCTTTTTAAAATGTGGTGCCCAGAACTGGACACAAAATTCCAGATGAGGCCTGACCCAAGGAGGAGTAGAGGGGGATAATTAGTTCACATGATCTAGACTCTGTGCTTCTTTTAATACATCCTAGAATTGCATTTGCCTTTTTTGGTGCTGCACCACACTGTTGACTCATGTGCTGTCTGTGATCTACTAGTATACTCAAGTCTTTTTCATACATGCTGTTGCTTAGTTCTATTCCTCCCGTTTTATAGATGTAATTTTCATTTTTCCTGCCATATGTAGAATCTTGCATTTCTTCCTGTTGAATACCATAATCTTAAGGGCCTGTCACACTAAGAGATATCGCTAGCAATATCGCTATAACTAGTGACGTTATAGCGATATTGCTAGCGATATCTGTGTGTGTGATACTTACCTACGACCGACTCCCCCGCTGGTTATCGCTGATCGCGCGAGAACGCTCAGGACTGTTTCTCGTCGTCAGCTTCCTGCGGCGCTTCCTGCTGTGACGACGAGCGACGCGTGGGGCCGGGCGGGAGGACGTCAGGATCGCCGTGTCTGACAGGTAAGTAGCAACCCCCGACCCCTGCGATGTCACTGGTGAGATCTGCCTGTGTGGCAGCTCACTAGCGACCACTTAGCGATGCAGCAGCGATCCTGACCGCGTCATATCGCTGGTCGGGATCGCTGGTACATCGCTAACTGTGACAGTACCTTTAGTCACTGCCCATTATTCAAGCTTTTCTAGATCCTTCTGAATCCTTTCTCTGTCCTGTCTAGTGTTAGCCATTCCTCCTAGCTTTGCATTGTCTGCAAATTTGATTAGTTTAACTTCTGATCCCTTATCTAGATCATTTATTAAAATGTTGAACATTACTGTGGCCAGAACACAGCCTTGTGGTACTCCACTTGAAACACTTTCTAATTGGATGTGCAACCATTTTCACTTTTGGTATTATCACTGAGCCAGTTATGAATCCACATAACCAAGTATGGGATTGACAAGCCTACGGTTATATTTTCAATTAGGATAGTATGAGATACTTTATCAAATGCATTGCTGAAGTCGAGATATACTATTTCTACTGCATATCCCTGATCCACCCAGTCAGTGATTCCATCATAGAAGGAAATTAGATTAGTCTGGCAAGACTTGTTTGCTACAAGCCCATGCTGGCACTGGTTAATTACTGTATTCTTATACAAGTACTTACATGCTGTTTAATAATATATTCAAATAGCTTTCCTGGGATAGAAGTAAGGCTCACTCATCAACTAAACATCTCAAAGAATTCAAAATATAATTTGGGAAGTTTCACAGGTTATGACTAGAGATGAGCGATCGTGTTCAGAAAACATTCGCTAGTCTCAAATTCGGCATGAAAGTAGCACATTCTAATTCTTGTTCGCCTTTTACTCAAAGTCGGCAAAAGTCTATCACAGTATGGTAAATCATCGCTTTTCCACTAATGCTTATGTTATTACTTTGATTATGATAGTAGTGCTGTATGATCAGTGGTCGGGCGGGGGAGGAGTACAATGAGGGGAGGGGATGTGTCTAGGTCAGTGGAGCACACAGAGAGGTTACAGAAGCATCGGGCGCTTTTTTATCTTCCCTTAAGCTTTTGTGCATTGATTCCGACAACCAGAGTGAGGAAGCAATCCACAACATCATGACACAAGGTCTTATGTGATTGGATGCCAAAGTCACATGTCCATCGCCATATAAAAAGCAGACATTGTTTTGCTGATGCCATTTGCTCAGTTTCACAGCTCAGAGATATCACTCCTGCACTAGCGCTGTTACTGAAATTGAACTTATCCTGTGTGACATCAATCTTACAGCATCTAAGCAGAAACTGTGTGGCAATCTCCAGAAGCCCCATTAGCTACACCAAATTGTTTGTGCTAACACTGTGTTCCAGTGGCAAATCAGAAGGCCAGATTTCCACTTAAAAAAAATCGTTATGCCTAATTTAGAGGTGCAGCCACTAGGCGAAATTAGCAACTACAAATTGTTTGTGTTAAAACTGTGCTTCAGTGCAAAAGCAAAAGGTCAGAATTCCGAGTAAAAATTGTTAGGTCAAATATAGTGGTGCTGTCATGGGTTTACCGCAACATAGAGAAGCCAGAAAACCTCATGGCCCCATGAGGAAGCTACCGCATAGCAAAACATGCATTGGGGATAGAGAGCCAGAGTGCTGCTATAGCTATACTAATGGGTAATGGCCGCTGTACTTGACTTATGCTTTTATGTATTTGCCATCTTTTACTAAAACTGTTGATCTATATAATTACATGTCATGAATGGTAATATCCATACATCCTTTTTTAGTGTGGGCGTTGAATTGGATGTGCAATAATGTCTGGTTTAATGCTAACATTTGCAGTCCACATAATGCCGTACTGGATACTTTATGATATATGTGCAATATAACTACCATGTGCATTGTCGCCCTGACTTCTTATAGGATGGATATTATATACATCATTAACTGATCACTTTACTGGCATTTAACCAAGGTTTATTCTACATATACATTTCCCCTTGCTCCTTTCACTCTGGTTCTATTGTCACTGTTTCACATGTAACCTTACCCATATTTGTCTGTATTTGTATGTTTAAAATTCCTCTTTAAAAATTGTTTAAAATGTAAATTTTTTATTGAATAGCATGGACTCGCATTTCGCTTTTTATAAAAAAAAAGTGGGAAAAATGAGTTCATGGTGGAAGAGGGAATAGGCTTTGTGTTCAAAGTGTACGTGGGTTAGGTGTTAATGTGAATAAAGCTCAACTGAACAAACACTGTCTCGTTCTATCCAAACACGACTGTATCTGTCATTGGCCAGCCTACTTGACTCCCTTTCTCTATCAGCCACACATCTGTATGCCTTGTAGATAAGGCTCAGGTAGAGCATGTGCTCCAGTGGATAGCAAGCACTACATCAAGTGGCCTCTCCTTCTCTTTTACCATCTCAACATCACACGCAGTACAATCCTCAGAGGTGGCACCCCAATCTCCCTTGTATCCCCACACGTCAAAAATTTACCAACTCTTAGCTTACTGTGGGGAACATCAGATGGACCATTCTGAAGAGCGTTTAACATATTGTATTCTATGGGCATCAGAGGTCTGTTCCAAAGAATCACAGAATCCAAAGGAAAGCATCTGGATCGATGCACCAAATTTTTTCATGTTGGATCCGGGGCCGGACGAAGTATGGTCCAAGCAGAATCTAGACCCTCATCAGCAGACATTAACCAACAAGGGTGGAGGTTATCCTGATGAGACTCAGATACCAGAGGTGCATGCAGACGGTACTGTGGTGTCAGGGCAGGGAGACTCTCAGGGTAAGGAGTGTGAGAACAGAGAGCATGATAATGAAGTTTTAAATCCCACTTGGTGTGAACCCAGCGATATGCAGCCGAGTAGCACAGCATAGAAGGTGGAGGAGGAGGAAGATGAAAAGGTTACATTACAGCTTCCCACACAGACAAGAAGCGACGCAACCATGACAAGCACTGCATCCTTAGCATCAAGTCTGCGTGTCACCAGCACAGGTCGCGAGTGTGCAGTTTGCAGGGGTAGCAAGGTTTGCCCAGTCTGGGCATTTTTTGAGACCGCCAAGGGCATAACACACGTTATCTGTCAAACTTGCAAAAAAACTCTGCAATTGTTTACCCACCACTGTCCGTGTGAGCGAGAGCTGGTCCACTGTTGCAGAAGTAGACATGACTGGTGCTTTTGTGTCACCTAGCACAGCACATCTTTGTCCACCATAATATCTCTGCCTGCACTTCACCCACAGTCCAGCAGTTTGTCCTGTTCTCTATACTCCGCCCTCTCAGCACATGGGCCAGCTTTCGTTCTTGCAGTTGTGGTCACGTAAAAAAAAAATGTTTCCTCCTACACACGACAAAGCTAAGAGCTTGAACTCGACCATATCCAATTTGCTGGCCACCGAAATGCTGCTTTTCCACCTGGTAGATACAGTTTCCAAAAGTTGATAGCTGTCGCAGTCCTCCAGTACCAGTTGCCCAATCAGCATTACTTCTCAAAGAAAGCTGTGCCTGTGCTACACCACCAGGTCACTGACAACATCACTTGTTACTTTAAAAAAAGTCTATGTCTGCCAGGGTACATTTCACTACTGACACCTGGACGAGGAAACGCAGGCAAGGGCATTACATCTCTCTAACTGGGCACTGGATGGCTCTGGTGACTGTGAGAACAGGTGGTCAAGAGCTAGCTCTACAAGTCTTTGAGTCTTAAAGGCTTTTGGGACAAACCTCTGTTTCTAACTGTTCCTCCACTTCTTCTGCTTCTTCCACCTCCTCTAGGGCTTCCAACCATGCCCTCAACCTCTCCCTTAATCAGACAAGCATACCAACTTTACAGATAGAATCTCCTCCACCTTGTTACTGTGCAGCCAGGGCTCTGCGCAATCATGCAGTGCTTAAATTAATATTCCTTGGAGATCACAGTCACACAGCTCAAGAGTTGTGGACAGGTATCCAGGCTGAGTCAGAGCAATGGCTGTCTCCACTGAACCTGGAGCAAGGGAAGGCCGTGTGTGATAACAGTGAAACCTGGTGGTGGCTCTACGCGGCGGCAACCTCACACACATGCCTTGTATGGCTCATGTCCTCAATCTGGTGATACTGCAATTTCACTACTATCCAGACATGTTACAGAAAGCACCGACACTGCGTGCTCAGTTCCGCTGATTGCACCCTACAGGTTATCGACTTGCATCGATACAGTAGTCTTTTGACCAACTGGTTAACTGTTTGATTAATGATGTTCCAACATGGTGGAATTCAACTCTACATGTTGCAGCAGCTGTGGCAACAGCAACAAGCCCTGGTGCAGTACGTCCTTTTGCATATGCTAGGTGAATGTAGTCAGGACATGGTGCAAATCAGTGGACACAGGTGATGGACCTCTGCACCCTCCTGCACATTTTTGAAATTTGCTACTAAGATGGTTAGCACTGACAATGCTGTCATCAGCATCACTGTCTGGTCATCTGCATGCAGGATCACACTTTGAATAGTCTGCAAGAGGAGGTGCTGTTCCCAGAGGAAGAGTTGGAAGCAGAGGAAGATGCGGAAGGGATAACAATATCTCAAATTTCTGGACTGTCATCGTGCAATAGCATGCCATGGGAGGGGGGCTTACAGTGATCAAGAGGCACTCATGGTACTAGACAAACCTTTTGTGAAGATGCAGGAGCCAAGGAACAAATTGAGAAGGACGAGGTAATGGACGCGCAACAGTCAGGAGATGAAGAGGATAATGATACGCTCTGTTTTCCATGTTTAGCTGGAGGGGACGGACAAAGCAAATTTGAGCGTTACCCTGCCATCAACACAGCATGGACTTGGACCTCATTGAAGCACCCAATACATGAGAGCCTTCTTGATGCACTATCTTCAACACAATGCCGGTAATCTTAGAGTTAGAAATAGTGATGACTAGTGGGTTTCAACCATGCTAGATCCTCGGATACTGCCAGAAGAAGTCGCCACAAAAATGCACGTTTGGTTTTATCTGCATCTCACCATCAGGTTGTATCATTATTCTGCTATGTATTCAAATATGGCCTGTACTGTCTACCAGTAGGATTACTGTTGTCATGATACAAGGGTTTTCCTCTGACTAGTTAAAGGGATATTGAACTGTCTATAACTATGCTGTATATTTAGGAAACTGTCCTGATAAATTTAGCTTTCCTCATGTAACTATATACATTTTGAATCTTCATATTATTGCCCCCCTAATATATGATAAGCTTAATGGGAATTGCCCTATATGAGATCATTATGTACTTTCAGCTAATGGACTAAGACCTTGTTATAGTTGACCCCCCCTCTATTTAGAGGTATCCTATGTTTCTCTGGTGATAAAATACTCATTCAAACACCTTTTGCTTTTTAGATATTTTTTCAATATTTTTAGACAGTTTTCAATAAAATGTATAACTTTTAAAATTTATACACCTCTCTGCTTCCATTTTTGTTTGGATATTGGATTGCCACTCCATTAGAGCCACGGAACAAGAGTATATTTAGCCAGATGCTCCACTCCCTGGAAAGAAATGCATGCCTGCTGGAGTATCGAAATATGCTTGTAGAGTGGTTTTACGCAAGACAGCAGTGAGGCACACAGTGTGCATCCCAGTTGTGGACATCCAGTTCTAGACGTCCAACCTTGGGAACGACAAGGTGTCATCACCAAAACAATAGCAGCAGCAGTATAAGTGACCATTTTTTAAACCAGCCCGTGCACCAGCAGAATAGAGTACCAGTCTGTCACATTGTGGACGACTGGACAGGATGGTGCAAGAATGTCTGGTGCTCAGTATCAATGCCATCGGGGGGAGTTTGAACACTTTTACATTTTTGTCTTCAAAAATGGAAGAGTGGCCTGTGCTTATCTGTTATGCCTTGGAGGTTTTGTCATGCCCAGCAGCCAGCGTTCTCTCAGAATGTGCCTTTAGTGCTGCTGGTGGTGTCCTGAGGGAGAAGCGCACCTTGATGTCCCCTCAAAATGTAGAGTGGCTAACTTTCATTGAAATGAATAAGTCGTGGATCACCGATGACTTTTGCACCTCAGTCGCAAATTGGGCAGACTAGGCGATGGTGTGGTTTTTAGGGTCATATATTGATCTCATATTATTGCAGTCTGTGCCATTTTTATGGTGCCTTCTGTGCCTGCTGAAAAATGAAGACTCCAAGTTGGGTCTCCATCTGCTGGGAGTGTAAGTAGGTCTCCCAGACAGGCACTCCAGCACTTACTTTCAGTCAACTACCTGTGTTACTTTCCTTCCGGTTTTCGACCAATAGTGGTCTATAAAACTGATGTTTTATGAGTGTTTATACGAGTGTGGCTGGAATAAATAAAAATTGGATGTGTTGCATGAGGTGTGAGGTCTCCCAGCTAAGAATGGATAAACCACTCCCTTAACCACCAGTTACTCAATAAAACTTCAATTCCAAGCAATAAATGCTGGGCCACACACCCTGGTACCTCAAGCATGGCCCTTGGCTGACAGCTTGTGTACCATTATAACAGGTACTACTGTGAGTTAATTGTTCAGTCAACTACCTGTGTTACTATTCTTACATTTTTCTATCAATAGTAGTCTTTGAAACTGATGTTTGTGCCATCTGAGTATGGCTGTAACAAAAATAAATACAAATTTGAGGTGTTGCATGAGGTGTGAGGTCACCTAGCTAAGATGATTTACACTGCTCCCTTAACCACCAGTTACTCATGAAAACTTCAATTCCAAGCTATCACTGCTGGGCCACACCATTGTATCTGATGCATGTCTCTTGGCTGACTGCTTGTATGCCAATATAACAGGTCATACTGTGTGTCAATTTATCAGTCAACTACTTGTGTTGCTATTTTTACATTGTTCTATCAAAAGTAGTCTATAAAACTTTTTTTTTATGGCATCTGAGTGTAGAGGGAACAAAAAAAAAATTGTAGGTGTTGCATGAGTTGTGAGCTTGCCCAGCTAAGAAGGCTTACACCACTCCCTTAATCACTAGGATCTCATTAAAACTTCAATTCCAAGCTGTAAATGCTGGGCAAGAGACTGATTCCTCATGCATGGCCCATAGCTGACTGCTGCTGTGCCATTTGCAAATTTCTTCTGTGGGTCAATTGATGCCACTTTTCCTGTTGTCTGCCACTAATTTTAGCTGTTTGGGAAGCTTTTTGTCACCCTTAAGTTTTTGTATAAGTTTGGTTTGGCCTCCCATTGAATCTAATGGGGTTCGGGTACGTTCGTCGAACCATTTGACAAACTGTTCAGCGAATGGAGGTCCATTCGGCGAATCCAAAACGAACCTTAAAAGGTTCAATCAACTCTACTCTCGACCACTCACAATAATAATAAGTAATGTAATGAGATATAGGCGGGCACCACAGAACGTAACAAACAATATTGATGCTGGGTGCAACTCTGTACCAAGAGAGCGGAAAATCAAAAGTATAAAAGAAGTACAGAAAAACGTGCACTCACAGCATGAATCAGGATCTAAAAAGGCTTTTATTAGACATACATATACTAAACAGGCAAATGTGCACAATAAAACATCAATAAAAACAAGTGAAAAGACATGCAGACTACTGGATACATAGTCATGATGAAATGCAAATTTATGCTCAAATGAATAAAGGGTAATACGTGAAAGTGATAAATCACTACACAGCAGGAGAAGAAAACATGTGCAATGGGCGCACTCACAAAGATAGAAATATATCAGAGCTGAATAGTACTTGCAGCTAGTATTAAAGGAGTGCTCCTTATTGGACTAAATAGGGTTAATCCATAATACCCAGATAAAAGGTGCACTCACAAAAAAATAGCAATATATCAAAGCTGAAAAATACTGACTGCTAGTAATAAAGGAGTGCTCCCTATTGGACTAAATAGGGTTAATCCATAATACCCAGGACACAGCGACACACGTTGGGCGTTGTGGACAGTGTGATCTCTGGGTAATTATATGTGATTGTATATTGCATGTTTTTTATTTCCATCTGAACTGCACGAGAGTAAAACTTGGGCATCATGGATTAACCCTATATACTTGAATGGGGAGCATTCCTTTATTACTAGCGGTCAGTATTTTTCAGCTTTGATACATTGCTATTTTTTTGTGATTGCACCTATTATCTGGATATTATGGATTAACCCTATTTAACCCTATTTAGTCCAATAAGGAGCACTCCTTTATTATTAGCTGCTAGTACTATTCAGCTCTGATATACTGTATTTCTATCTTTGTGAGTGCGCCCATTGCACATGTTTTCTTGTCCTGCTGAGTAGTGCTTTATCACTTTCACGTATTACCCTTTATTCATTTGAGCATAAATTTGCATTTCATCATGACTATGTATCCACTAGTCTACATGTCTTTTCACTTGTTTTTAATGATGTTTTATTGTGCACATTTGCCTGTTTGGTATATGTGTGTCTAATAAAAGCCTTTTCTGATACTGATTCATGCTGTGAGTGCACGTTTTTCTGTACTTCTTTTCTACTTTTAATAATAATAAGTAATGAACGTACCTGATTACCTCGATGTTCCATTGAGTATCGAGCGGTGGCAAACACCCTCGCCCATTACTAGTTACCTGTTTTCATAATGAGGAAGAAGTGACTTGTCATTAAGGCTTTAAAAAACATTTGGAAAGTGATTCATGTTTGTGTACCCACAAAAGAGTTCATTTCATATGAGCAGTATATTCTATAACTTCAAAACAAAGTGGGCAGACAGCCAGGAGATGTGGGACTGGAGTGTCTGTGCAGGGGCAGTGACAGAATTCACTTAGCAAATAATTGCGATGGGTCAGGTAAAGAGTGTATGGCCAGAAATGACAGCCCTGGCAGCAACAGTACAGTCTAGCAAGTTTAACCCCTTTTCCACAGAGGGCGGTTTGTACGTTAATGACAGGACCAATTTTTGCTTCTGACCACTGTCCCTCTATGAGGTAATAACTTTGAAATGAATCAATGGACTCAGGTGATTCTAAGAATGTTTTCTCATGACATATTGTACTTCATGATAGTGGGAAAATTTCTATGATATGACTCGTGTTTATATGTGAAAAACATGGAAATTTGGCAAAAATTTTGAAAATTTCGCAATTTTACAACTTTGAATTTTCATGCCCTTAAATCACAGAGATATGTCACACAAGATACTTATTAAGTAACATTTCCCACATGTTTTATTTACATCAGCACAATTTTGAAACCAAATTTTTTGGTAGGAAGGTATAAGGGTTAAAATTTGAACAGCGATTTCTCATTTTTACACCACTTTTTTTTTAGGGACCACATCACATTTGAAGTCACTTTGAGGGGTATGTGTCATCAAAGATACCCAAAAGTGACACTATTTTAAAAAAACATACCCCTCAAGGTGCTCAAAACCACATACAAGAAGTTTAATATCAGTTCAGATGATTCACAGGAAATTTTGGAATGTTTAAAAAATGAACATTTAACTTTTTCACAAAAAATTTACTTCAGATCCAATTTTTTTTATTTTTCCAAGTGTAACAGGAGAAATTGGAGCAAAAAATTAGTTGTGCAATTTGTCATGAGTACGCTGGTACCCCATATTTGCGGGTAAATCACTGTTTGTGCGCTTGGCAGAGCTCAGAAGGGAAGGAGCGCCGTTTGACTTTTTCAATGCAAAATTGGCTGGAATTAAGATTGGATGCCATGTTGCATTTGGAGACCCCCTGATGTGCTTAAACAGTGGAAACCTCCCACAACTGACACCATTTTGGAAACAAGACTGCCCAAGTAACTTATCTAGATGTGTGGTGAGGACTTTGAGCCCCCAAGTGCTTCAAAGAAGTTTATAACGTAGAGCCGTAAAAATAAAAAAATATATTTTTTCCACAAAAATGATCTTTTGCCCCCTTTTTATTTTACTAAGGGTAACAGGAGAAATTGGACCCCAAAAGTTGCTGTACAATTTGTCCTGAGTACACTGATACCCCATATGTGTGGGTAAACTACTGTTTGGGCGCATGGCAGAGCTCGGAAGAGAAAGAGCGTCATTTGACTTTCAATGCATAATTGGCTGGAATTGAGATCGGACACCATGTCGCAATTGGAAAGCCCCTTATGTGTCTAAACAGTGGAAACTACCCTTAAGTGACCCAATGAACTTATATAGATGTGTGGTGAGCACTTTGAGTCCCCAAATGCTTCACAGAAGTTTACAACATATAAAAAAATCATATTTTTTCCTCAAAAATGATCTTTTCGTCCCCAATTTTTTATTTTACCAAGGGTAGCATGAGAAATTGGACTCCAAAAGTTGCTGTGCAATTTCTCTTGAGTATGTCAATACCCAATATGTAGGGGAATACTATTTTTGAGGAACAGTGCAAAGCTCGGAAGAGAAGAGGCGCCATATTGGAGTTCATGCGCAGTGCATGATCAGCAAGTCTCTCTGTCAGTGCAAAGCTGACAGTTTCTATAGGATGCAGATGTTGCTTCATCTCAGTGTTATAGAAGTGAACAAAAAATGATTGTCCCATAGTGGGACAAAGTAAAAAAAAAAAAAAAAAAATTGTAAAATTATTAAAAACATCAAAAATAATTAAAAAATCAATATATATTTTATCTCTAAAATATTTTAATGAAAAAAAATCTAAGCATAAAAGTACACATATTTGGTATTGCCGCGTCCTCAATGACCCAACCTATAAACCTGCCCTACTAATTAACCCTTTTAGTGAACATCAAAAAACAATGCTTTATCATCATACTGATGAGCAAAAATAATTATTTATTCAAAAAAATTATTTTTATTGTATAAAAGCGCCAAAACATAAAAAGATGTAAATAAGGTATCCCTGTAATCGTACTGACCCAAAGAGCAAAACTGCCTTATCAATTTTACCACACATGGCCCAGCATAATCTCTGCCCCCAAAAAGAAATTCACAAATTGCTGTTTTTTGTTTATTCTGCCTCCCAAAAACTAGTTTTTGCAATAAAAAGCATCTTTTAGTGTGTGACAGCAGCCAAACATAAAAACCCGCTATAAGGCCTCTTTCACACTTCCTGATATTTCCGGTACCAGAAATATCAGTGTTCGTGTGTAATATTTGTGGCACACATGTGGCATGTGTGTGCCACATCAGTAACACATGGACGGGTGCCAGGAAAGAAGCGTTACAGTAAGCGCTGATCCCCGGCGGTTTGTGCTGAGTTATATTTAAGTGATAAAATAGACAGCAGGCAACGGCTGATGGGACTATTATCAGAATCAGCTGACACCCGGCGGCAATCACCCACGCACCCCCTGTCTGCACGGGCAATCGTGATGATGCAATATTCCATCCATGGTCAAATAGGCTCAGGTTGCATGGACGGAATATTACATCTGATGTCAGAAAGGGGTTTAAACACAATGTGTAGCTAAGAGATGTGAGACTTAAATGGCTCTGCAATAGTAGCAGCAGAAGTTGCATGGTAGAAAATTGTGATATGGTATGTAAGAAGTTTTGTGGCAGTTTAAGTTCAGCAACAGTAGATCTGGTAGCAGCAGTACAAAAGTATAGATAGCATGATAGACAAGAACTAAATGCAGAGCTGAGCTATGGTGTTGTCTGCTTGTTAGGCTATCCTCACATGTATTCAGGCTGTCTAGCAGCCACAAATCATGAAGCTACGGCGAAAGAAACAATCTCTGAGCACATCCAAATACTCGGAGATCACCCGAGCAAACTCAGGAAATCTCAAGTAACGAGTAGAGTTGAGCGAAACGGGTCAAAAAATTTCAAAAGTCGCCGACTTTTGGCAAAGTCGGGTTTCATGAAACGAAACCCGACCCTAGGATGAGGTCGGCCACGAGGTCGGCGACTTACGTGCCAAAGTCGCGTTTCAAAAGTTTGTTTTGCGCTCTTTTTCAGCCAATCAGGATCCAGGGACACTGTGGGCAACGTGATGACATAGGCAGGAGTCACCACCATCTTTCAGAAGGGCATGCAAGTGATTGGCTTGCTTTGGTGGGCGTCACAGGGGTTATAAAAGGGCGTGCACGCCGACCGCCATCTTACTTCTGCCGATCTTAGCATAGGGAGAGGTTGCTGCTGCTGATTCTGTAGGGAGAGCGTTAGGCAGGGAAGAAGAAAAAAAAACTGCTTCTGCTGCTAGCGATTTTGCCTGTACAACACACCAGTCACTGTGTGTGCAGTGCAAGGGGAGGCTATATTGTGGTGAATCAGCGGTGTTGGTTGTTAGGCTGCCTTCTAAGGCTTCCTGACAGCTGCATTGCTGTTTACCCACTGCTCTGCAAACTGCATTTTTAAAACCAATCCCAATTTTTTTTTTTGTCCTGCTGAGGTACTGAGCGTGCATTTTTTCACACCATACAGCGGTGTACGCTCCTCACACAGTACCGTGTAACGGCTGTTATCACAGCCACAGTGAAGCTATCTGTGTGTCACTCTGTGAGAATAAGTCGAGGACATGTTAAGTTCTTACAGACCTGCATCTAATAGTTTTGTCTAGCTTTCAAACAGTTAAATATATTTGCTGTTTGATCACATTCAAAACTATAGAGAGACAGCGTGTGTCAGTCCGTATACTTAAAAAACACGGAGCATGACAATTTTATGTACACCGGACAGCTGTGTACGTGCATGCTCCTCTCAGTACCGTGTAACGGCTGTTATCATGGCCACAGTGAAGCTGTGTGTCACTCTGTGAGAATAAGTCGAGGACATGTTCCGTTCTTACAGACCTGCACCTACTAGTTTTGTCTAGCTTTCAAACAGTTAAATATATTTGCTGTTTGATCACATTCAAAACTATAGAGACAGCGTGTGTCAGTCCGTATACTTAAAAAACACGGAGCTTGACAATTTTACGTACACCGGACAGCCGTGTACGTGCACGCTCCTCTCAGTACCGTGTAACGGCTGTTATCACGGCCACAGTGAAGCTATCTGTGTTTGTCACTGTGGAAGGATAAGTGGAGGACTTGTTCCGTTCTTACAGACCTACACTCTAGGGAGATTCCTATTCTGCCCAATTCTACATACACCTTGTAGTTTGTGATACACTAGCCAATTTCTGCCTGTGACATAGCGCTCTGATATTCAGTGGGCCTCACACAATCCAAAAGTGTCCAGTGTCCACTAGTGTGTGCAGAAATTCAAAATCTCCCTTATCCTGTAGTCACTTTTTTCACACCTGTGCCATCGGGCCTGTGACATAGCGCTCTGATATTCAGTGGGCCTCACACAATCCATAAGTGTCCAGTGTCCACAAGTGTGTGCAGAAATTCAAAATGAGGAAGGCTGGTGGAAGAGGCCGTGGAATTGGGCGGGGGTTGGCAGCTGGTAATCATGGTGTTGGTGGTGGATCTGATGGTAGTGGCAAGAGCAAAATAGGAACGAATGCAGGAGGTGTTGAGCCTGCATCATCGTCTGGCTCCATAACGCTTCGAAGGCTTAGTTTTCTAGGAGTTGGCAAACCACTTTTAAAGCCAGAGCATCAGGAAAAAGTTTTGTCTTACATTGCTGACTCAGCCTCCAGCTCTATCGCCTCCTCTTCTTCAGTTGTAAAAAGTAAAAGCACTGAGTCGTCATTGGAGGCTCATGTTCATGAACCACACCTTTCCTTGTGTCCTTCACCCCAACCAAGATTGAAGGATGACGCAGGCCATACTACTGATTACTCCATGGAGCTGTTTTCACATACCATGCCTGGATTATCAAGTGAAATGGTGAATTACCCAGGCCAAGATGAATCTGACATGGAGTGCACTGATGCACAGCCACTGATGGATGATTCTGCTGGTACATTCACTCAGAGCACTACATTGTCCTCGCAGTGTACAAAGCCAGATTCTGACTCTGATGAGACTCAGGTGCCCCTTCCCGCACACTATACCACCATACACGGTGACACAGAAGGTGCACATGACATTGAAGAGGAGGTGATGGATGACCCAGTTGTTGACCCAGATTGGCATCCATTGGGGGAGGAGGGTGCTGCTTCCAATAGCTCAGATGAGGAGCATCCACAGCAGACATCGACATCGCAACAGCTGTTATCTGGCAGGCCCTGAGCACTCCAAAGACAGGTTCCAAAATTCAAAAGAGTTGCTGGACAGCTTGTCCAGAGGGTCAAAAGATCACAGCGTGCTAGGCCGCAAAATGTCTGCCAAAGTAGGAAGAGTGCAGTGTGGCACTTTTTTGAACAAAATCCTCATGATCAGGCCAAGGTTATCTGTAAGAAGTGCGCAAAGACCTTTAGCCGAGGGAAAAATCTGAAAAATTGGAATACCAGTTGCATGCTTAGACATTTAACCACCATGCACTTGCAAGCGTGGACACAACACCAAACCTCAAGTGCCACATGTGCAACTGATCACAAAGAAGGTAGTCAGCAACGCTACATTGTTTCCCCCACTGTAAGCCCACCGGTTAGCACAGCAGCAAATGTTGAGGTGTCGTTGCAAGGCCACAGCAGTCAGGGAATCCCACTGTTATATCAATGAAATACTGAATCTAGGCCATCTGAAAGAACACCAACTCCATCACCATCATCAACCCTCTCTCAGTCCGCCCTGTCCACCGCTATTTCCACCATATGCAGCTCTCAAGTCCAGCTCACCCTCCCAGACACTATGAGTAGGTCAAGAAAGTACTCAGTCTCTCATCCGCGTACACTGGGTTTGAACGCCCACATTGCCAAACTAATCTCGATTGAGATGATGACCTATCGGTTGGTGGAAAGCGCAGCTTTCCGCGAACTCATAGCCTATGCAGTACCACGCTATGACCTACCCAGTCGCCACTTCTTCTCTCGCAAAGCCATCCCAGCCCTCCACCATCATGTAAAAGACCGCATTGTCCATGCACTCAAGCAGTCAGTGAGTGGAAAGGTGTACCTCACAACTGATGCATGGTCCAGTCGGCATGGCCAGGGCCGTTACGTGTTAGGGCGGCACGGTGGCTCAGTGGTTAGCGCTGCAGCCTTGCAGCGCTGAGGTCCTGGGTTCGAATCCCACCAAGGACAACATCTGCAAGGAGTTTGTATGTTCTCCCCGTGTTTGCGTGGGTTTCCTCCGGGTACTCCGGTTTCCTCCCACATTCTAAAGACATACTGATAGGGAATTTAGATTGTGAGTCCCATCGGGGACAGTGATGAAAATATGTGCAAACTGTAAAGCGCTGCGGAATATGTTAGAGCTATATAAAAATAAAGATTATTATTATTATTATCACTGCGCACTGGGTTAATGTGGTGGATGCAGGGTCCACAGGGGACAGCGGTGGTGGGACAGTGCTGCCTAGCCCACGGTATAGGAAACAGTTGGCTGTAGGCGTTCGACCCTCCTCCTCCTCCTCCAGAAGCGAAAGCTCGTCCACAGAGCGCAGTCGTACGAGCACTCCATCTGCAGCTGCCACTGTTGCACACGAGTTGTCCCCCTATCGAGCAGCTAGTGGAAAGCGTCAGCAGGCTGTGTTGCAGATGATGTGTTTGGGCGACAGACACCACCGAGGTGCTGGCCGAGTACTTGAAGCGACAAACTGAGTCATGGCTGGGCAGTGTACATCTTGAGGCAGGCAAGGTAGTTAGTGATAACGGCCGTAATTTTGTGGCAGCCATAGCCCTTTCAAAACTCAGCCACATACCTTGCTTGGCTCACACCTTGAACCTGGAGGTGCAGTGCTTCCTCAAAAATTATCCAGAGTTAACAGCCCTGCTCCAGAAGGTGCGAAGACTGTGCGCGCACATCCGCCGGTCGCCTGTACACTCCGTTCGTATGCAGATGCTGCAGCGATTGCTCCACCTTCCCAACCACCGCCTCATTATCGACATTGCAACAAGGTGGAACTTCACCCTGCACATGGTGGAGTGGCTGTGCGAGCAGAGGCAGGCCATAATGCATTTGTGGGAGGATACACGGCCAGGCACTTTGAGAGCAGACATGGAGTTGACAAGTGTGCAGTAGTCGAAGCTGAAAGACCTCTGTAAAGTCCTTCAGTGTTTTGAGGAATGCACACGGCTGGTAAGCGCAGACAACGCCATCCTAAGCATGAGCATCCCACTTATGCGTCTGCTCATGCAAACTTTGATGCACCTTAGGGAGCAGGCGTCTGCAGCCAATGTTGATGAGGAGGAAGAGGAGGAGAGAATCCTTGATGACATTCAGCCATTGTCTGCTCAGGGACCTCTCCTGGACGAGGTGGAGGAAGAAGAGGAGGAGGAGGATGATGATGGGGATGATTACTTAGGGGAGGAGGATGCATCTCGTGGGGCAAGTGAAAATGTTGGCATGGCAAGGTCTGGTACAGGGTTTGTGCGTGACTGGAGGGATGTGGATTTGCCAGAAAGTGCTCCTCCAACCAGCACTCGCAGTGCATCATTGACACTGGGAACATTGGCCCACATGTCAGATTATGCCTTGCAGATCCTAAAAAGGGACCCCCGCATTGCCAAAATGATGAACGATGACGACTACTGGTTGGCCAGCATCCTGGATCCACGCTATAAAGGCAAATTACAAAACATCATGCCACAGGAGAACCTTGACCGAATATTGGCTAATAAACAAGCAACTCTGGTAAATCGGTTGCTTGAGGCATTCCCAGCACACAGCAGCGGTGATGGTTCTCACACGAGCCCTACGGGCCGGGGGCAGCTTGGCAGAGGTGTTCGTGGTGCACACAGCAGAAGTGGCGTTGGAGACAGGGGTTTCATGACAATGTTGTGGACTGATTTTTCAAGTACTGCTCACACAACTGGTAATACTGCATCGATGGAAAGTGACAGGAGACAGCAGTTGTCAACTATGGTTACAAACTACTTTTCCTCCCATATTGATGTTCTCCCACACAGGTCATTCCCCTTTGACTATTGGGCCGCTAAACTGGACACCTGGCCTGAATTGGCACAATATGCCTTACAGGAGCTCGCTTGCCCAGCTGCAAGTGTGCTATCGGAAAGAGTCTTCAGTGCAGCTGGATCAATCCTGACAGAAAAAAGGACCCGTCTGTCAACCCAAAATGTGGATGATCTAACCTTCATTAAAATGAACCATGCATGGGTTTCCAAGGATTTTGTCCCACCTTCCCCTGATGACACATAGGGTGACAGAAAAATGGCTTTCTTTGGTCCACCTCTTCCTGGGACTTGACCTATTTACTTTTGCATCAGCTGAATGTCCAACATCAACATATGCCACTTTCTAAAACTCCCTAACTATGCTGCTTCCCCCCCCATGGCCGGGGTCACCACCTAGCGCACGACACCGTGCGAGTGCCGTTGCCCTGGACAGGTGGGTAGGCCGACTCTTGGGCGCGGGCACTGGCACAGGGTCCCTCATAGTGCAATCAAGTGTCTCTGACGGTGGTGGTGCACACCCGCCGTCAGACACACTGCTGTACTATGAGGGGCCCAGTGCCAGTACCGACGCCCACGAGTGGGCCCCCCTTGCTTGGGCAGGGCCCCAGCATTTGCAATCTATACCTCTCCCTGCTCCTCCGCTGTGTAATCTGGGCCGTCAAATCCATACTGTGCCTGACACCGTCTGAGCCTGCCTCCTGATGTACAGACATATATTTTGAATGTGTACGCTATCCATACATGTTATCCGGGGATACGGTACCATTTCTCACCTTTGTGCAATCACGTGTAATCCATACTGGGCGTGAGAACGGCTTGCGAGCTGTTAAGCAAGCTACAGCACCTGTGGTTTGCACACGTAAGTTTTTCATTTTTTCAGGAATGACGGTTAGGCCTAACTCCGGAACTGCGGTTGACCTGCACTTACTGGGAAATCATCGTTCGCGGGTAATAATTGTAATCAGTGATCCCCATCACTAACGTTGTTCAGCGGGTTATCTGCACCTGTAAGCGACAAACGCTGGCCTTTTCAGTGTAGCGCACATGCAGCCACGGACATGTAAGGGCATGACACACCAGTTATTGGCCAATCTCATGTGCCAGAGCCTCACGTGTCCCTCTAGTAAGCCGGACTCGGACCGCGGGGCATGACGGAGTCTCGTTCATTAACGGAATTAAGCTTGCAATGTGTGCATCTTTTCTGTAGCTGGCATGGTTGAGGTTTCCCAGGTGGAGTCGAATTTAACCGTAGGCTCCACTCCTGGTGGTGCCCTTCTGGACATTCCTTTAAGGTTCAGCTTTGCAACCATACTGCCCACGTAAAACAAACACTTTGCCTTCATGAACGCTGTTTGGAGGGTCATGACTCGTGGGAATAACGCCGCCCAATCAGTTAACCTGCTAGAGAGATCCTTCATTGTTCCCAAGCATGACATCACACTCCCTAGGAGGAAGGTAATGCCACTGTGGCGACCGTACTCCTGGGGGCGACACAAGTGCACTGATGCCCAGCCACTGCTCGATGAATCTGCTGGTGCATTGACCCAGACCACTACATTCCCCTCGCACGCTACACGGCCTGAATCTGACCCTGATGAAACTCAGGGTACCCTTCCCATATACAGTTCCATCTTACACGGTGACAAAGAGGAAGCTGCAGATGAAAGTGCAGGTTCGGCCCACCCGCCATCAGACACACCACTGTACTATCAGGGGCCCTGTGCCAGTGCCATCGCCAACGAGTGGGCCCCCCTGCTTGCTCAGGATCACAGCACTTGCAAGGTTGAAATACTGTGCAGTGAGATGGAAGATGGGGACGACGAGGAATCCAGACTAGTACAGGGATTCCCTAGCGAGGAGACTTATTTGATTGTTTTCAATGTTGGGACAGCAATTTTTGGGGAGCACTATACTCTGGAGAATGATAGATGGGGCCCACCATACACTGGAACATTCCAAAGGTGGACATCAGACACTGGAGCAGCATTTACAGGGCCCATTATACACTAGAGCATTAGAAATGGGGCCCATTATGTTTGGAGCATTATTTGGGCCCATAAGACAGTGGAGCTTCATCCATGGGGACCAACATATACTGTAGCATTATGTGGAGCTCATCATATACTGTTTCAAACATTATATGGGACCAATGATTCTGTATGGAGAAATAGATGGGCCTCGTCATGAGATGTAAAAAGTGAAGTATTTTTCATTGTACTATACCGCTATTTCTCTGCCGTATCGGAGCATGATGAGTTGTGGTATGTGTTAAAGGGGCGCTCTTTTGCCCAGGGCACATGAAAACCTGGAGCCAGCCCTACCCCCCCACAACTTTAGCCAAATAACCCCCATTTTTCAGTGCGTAACTTGTATTATGAAGTTAATTAAGGTTGACAAGCTTAAGTAAGAAGAATTGATGCTTTTGGCATTCAAATGGGCACTGTAGGTGTTTCCTGTCCTCCTCTCACTGCCGACTTTTATTCCCCATTGACTTACATTGGGTTTCGTGTTTCGGGACGACCCCGACTTTTCCCTATAATCGGCCGATCTTGCTCGACCCGACTTTTGGAAAAGTCGGGTTTCACGAAACGAAACTCGACCCTAAAAAAACAAAAGTCGCTCAACTCTAGTAACGAGTATACTCGCTCATCATTACTTATTAACAATTTGAGATGACCCAACAGGAACTAACAAGTCTTAAAACTTAACTTTTATTATGAATTAAAATAGTGGGGTAAAACTAAGCATGAAACATTCTGTACCTATATTGCCTAAACGATTCTAATATAATGTAGGTGAAGCACATTCCTCATTATCTGCCAATAGCAGATCTCAAGGTAACAAACACCATAGCGTAATGTAGTCCATCTCTACTTTACATTGCACGTACAGATACTGTAACATATACAGCAGTAAAATCCACCAAAAATTTTAAACCATGTGCTACTTTGGCAGACTTTTTTTGTATGAAGCCACATAAGATTGTTTGAAATAAGCTGACATTTGCAATACCCATTACCTTATTCAAACACATACTGTATATTTGTGAAAAATACTTACAATAAATTCCATGACATTGATCATTCATGAAGCAAAAGTTACTTTGCCCACTCATGACAATTTTTAGTTCCAGTTCCAGGGGTGTCAAAAAGTAGATGAATTGCTGCTTGACAATGAGTAGCAACTCGTTCACCATGTGCTCCTTCTCCCCCAGACTTCCAAACTATAAAACCACTTGGCAGTGCTTTACCCTACATGAGATACAAGAATGAGGGTGATATGGATTCAATGATGTGCCCTTGGCCTGTTGGGAAAGTGGTCATTTCAATTGAGTAGGATGCAGAAGAAATGTAACAGATAACTGCTGACTAGCGTTGGAAACAAAATGTAGCTCCAAGTCACAGGGGATTCACCATCTGACCAGTTGTGGTTGTGCAACGATGCTGTTAAAGACCTTCACACAGTGATCCATGAAACTCATATATCGTCTGAACCCATAGTTGCTGCTTTAGGTATCTAGAGTGCAGTACGCTTAGGCTGCTCTCTTGACTTGTGTTTGAGCTCCAATGATCTACTGAAACATAGAGTGTACATAGTTTTCTGCAAGAAATAATGGTGACAAACTATCTTCAATCAAGGCTGAATGCACACAATTATGTTTCAAAAGACAACCAACTCCACAATGTTGTGTAGCAGCGACTGCACTACCTGCAACTTGACCATGTGAAACTTTGGATGGCAAACCAGCAGATAGGTTGGAGTGTATGTATTTTTCCTAGATACAAAATCAAGGATGGAAATGTTTAATTGCAGGAGTAGAAGGCATGATTGGAGTACAACAAGCAGTAGTTGTATATGGAACGATAATGGTGTTAATGATGGCACTGACCATTTGCTACTTAAGAGTGTGGCTTGGCTGACAGAAAGACAAGCACAATGAGAAGATGAAGTAGAACAACTTGATGGATGGCTGGTTTTGATAAAATGAGCAGGTGATGTCTCTTCAGGTGCTGATGGAAATTTCTAATTCCTAGTCTATAAGAGCCAGGATGTCCACAACTCAATTTCTTCTTGTAGATACTGCAGATTGCCAGAGAATCATCTGACAGCAATCAGCGAAAAACTCTTACACACAAGATGTCTGAATATATGACTTGTGACCACTATAACAAAAACCTTTCAGATGCTTTTGAGTCTCATTCACCAATAGCACATGTGGCTTCACCTGCTCTTGGGCTGACCTTAGTAAAAGTTGATTTTGTCCCAGAGTCTTTTAGCCACATGTCGTTTTCACTGCGTATCTGATGACCTTACCACCTCAACACTCATGTCTGGATTTAAGCTCTTGTTCACCACAGAATCATCATCATTATCATCCTGACTTCAGCTGATATTTGCCTAAGTGTGGGAAATGTGTTCTAACCTCCTATCCCTACAATGTATCAGCATGACTTAACTTGCTCCATTCTCTCTTTTATACTGCCCTTTGATTGGCTTTTTTAGATTGTATGATGTGACAGGTACAGGGCATTGCCTGAGAGCACCTGTGACTATTAGCCCACACTCAGACTTCAGCAGTGTGTAAAATGGCTATGGGTAATTTTTTTTATTTATTTGGTTTAACCTCTTAATTCAAAATGCAGTGTTCAAATTCACAGGAATCTGTGAATTTCAAGAGTTTTGACTCAAAGTTTATAATTCACAAATTTCATCTACTCTTCTCTAGTGGTACTGGCCTTAAGAAATGTGATGATAAACCTGAATTTTATTCTCTTCATTCCACTTTGGCATACCAATTTTGTGCATTCATAGATTTGTTAATGGCTAAATAAAATATCATAACTGGAACTAAACTAAAAGTGGCCGCGCTTAAAGCACTGTGTAATAAAAATGCAACCAAACTAGAAATGGCGGTAGAACTTTAAAATGTGGAATGCAAATGCATACAGCCAGAAAAACAGATGACGTTACTCACCGTTATAAAGACTGGCTGTTAATGAACATAATGCTCTTGAAGTCACAAGTGGATAAAAAGAAGAGCCACTAAGCATAAAAGACTGAAACAAATCCAGGGAGCCTCCTCCCGTTTGCAAAAGAAACAGCTCCCTGCAAGGGAACGCGTCCCCCAGAGCAGCAGGCAGCCATGGCCGATGGCGCCGCCTAACAGTGGCGTGGTGAACAAGGGGCGTGACTGGCGGGGGGCGTGTAGTATGGGCAGAGACGTCACCGGTCCGTATAAGACGGACATGTGCAAGGGCCAATCCTGACGCGTTTCGGGGGAACCGTCCTCCTTCCTCAAAGGCATGGGTCTTGCACTACCGCCCACACTCTATATACCCCTGCCTCCATTTAGTGAAAATGACGCAAGCATATCCCGTTCTAGTTTGGTTGCATTTTTATTACACAGTGCTTTAAGCGCGGCCACTTTTAGTTTAGTTCCAGTTGTGTTTTCTAGTGGCGGAGAGCACACTCACTCTGCCAGGTGTGCCAGCAGCTTTTTGATTGACTGTGTATTTGTAGCGCCGGTGTGTATTTGTTTATTCCGATTTTAAATAAAATATGTCAGGTTAATTACAGAAATACAGTATGAAATGTTAAACTATTGATAGAACATAATTATAACTGTAGCTTTTCTTTATCGGATTTGACAATTTTTTGGTCGCCTTGAGCTATTGATTTCACTAGATTATAGAATAAATAGACTTCAGTAATAATGCATCCACAGTTTTAGAGCATTAGTGAAAGATTAGAAAATGTGCCATAATGTCATCCAGCATGCCAAGACAAATGGTACCACTGAGACACAGGAGAACATGGCATGTGCTTGACAATGTTTAGACATAAAAATGTTCTTTAACCCAGACATTAAAAAATGATATTTCTATCTCAAGAGGAATGTAATCTGCATAATCACTGAAACCATTGAAGGATAAGTTAATACAGTTGGCAAGTTGCGTAAACCATTGGTTATATGGTCAAACTGTTTAATTATAGCTTATTCTCTAATCCATTCACTAACTAAATTCCGTAGTTTTAGTCACAGATATTACAGAAGGTCTATTTTGTTTTCAATACATGCTGCAGACAGACATTCAGTGGTGCTAAAATGGAAGCCCTTGGCAGCTTCTAAAAGTGTTAATTAATTAAAACATCTTTTACAGCAATATTTCAGATCCACATGACAGATGTATCTCTGATAGTCTTTTGGCAGGCTCAGCTATAGGCAAATAATGTGACAGGTGCATCCCTGTGCTGCATGTCTTGAAAAAGAAAAAAAAAAACAGAACAGAAGATAATATACTCATCAAGCCTTTGAAAACGTCATGATTTTTAAGTTCAAGGAAAAGATTAGTCATTAGCTTCATCTAATGATCAAGTTTTGATACAAATCAAATTAAATTTCATTTTCATGAAATTCAAAAGTCCTAGTGAATTAGAACAAATTTCAAAATACCAAAAAAATGCAGGCTGAATTGTTAACACATTAAAGAAGATAACATCAGTCAGTGACAGAAAACTTAAGGTCCCGTTACATTTAGCAATGCACCAGCGATCTCGACAACGATACGACCCGGTCAGGATCGCTGGTGCATCACTAAATGGTCGCTAGTGAGCTGCCAAACAGGCAGATCTCACCAGCGATGCAGCAGCGGTCGGCGGTCATCACTTACCTGTCACATGCAGCGAGGGTGACATCTTCTGCCCGCGTCCATGGAGTTGCTCGTCGGCACCAGCAGGAAGCCGACGACGAGAAATGGACCATACGTTCTCACGCGATCAGCGATATCCAGCGGGGAGCCGGGTCGGAGGTAAGTGTCACATGTAGCGAGATCGCTATCGATATCGCTGTTGCGTCACAAAATCGGTGATGCTTTAGCGATATCGCTAGCAATCGCGCCAAGTGTGAAGGGGGCTTTACATGACCTCAGGCACAACTGCATGGGCTTCTCCATAATGTCTTGCAGCTATCACACCACATGATAAAGTGAAGCCAGGAGGGATTTACATTGCCTGTATGGCAGTCTAGGCAGGGAATGCAGCAGGTATTTTAGGGCAATTTAGATTTTTTTGTGATTCATTAATAATGCATAAAAAAAACAATAATAGGTCTTCACAATCTTTTTTAACAGAACAAAAATTCTTTAATGAGTGTTAGCTAGAGATGGCGTGTTTGTTTGAACTGTTTTTGCCTTTCTTATTTACCGTATTTTTCAGACTATAAGACACTTTCCTTCACAAATCTGGAGGAAAATTGGGGGTGCTTCTTATAGTCCAGATGTACCGGCTTTGGCTGTGGTGGTGAGGTGGGGGACTGGCATTAGTGGAGCAGCGGGTCACATAGGCAGGAGCTGGCTGCTGCAGCTAACTCCTGTTCCTGCTGCTAAAGAGAAATGAATATTCACTGCATTCCACGTCCATGGGTGTGGAGGGCAGTGAATATTCATTTCTTTTTAGCATCCTGGTATGATTGGCCCCCATCCCTGTCATTGTTTGCATGGCCCCATCCTTATCCTGGTATGATTGGCCCCATCAGAAAACATAAAAAAAATTACACTTACCTTCCCGCCCTCCCTTGCAGCATCCTGCTCTGTTGCCTGCAGTTGCTTTATGCAGCACATGGCAGGGATGAAGGGCAGTTGCCGGAATAGCCAGTGTTCTACACGCAAGGACTGGATGAGTGGAGAGCAGTAAGTATTCATTGCTCTTCAGTATTGCGCACAGTGTGAGCCAAAGCCTTCAGGCAGCTGTCGGTGGTCACGTGTCCCCACTACTAAAGAGAAATTAATATTCACCTTGCTCAGAGCCCATGGACTAGGGGGTCCATACACAAGGGGATAGGGATGAGGAGGCCATGCATACCAGGATAGAGATGAGGAGCCATGCATACTAAGATGGGGAGGAGGAGTTATGCATACCAGGATAGGGATGAGGGAGCCATGCATACCTGGATAGGGATGAGGGGGCCATGAATACCAGGATAGGGATGAGGGGGCCATGTGTATCAGGATGGGGATGAGGGGACCATATATACCAGGATAGGGGATATTAAGTACAAAATTGACCATTTTTTTTGCTTCAATTTTTTTCCTAATTTCCTCCTCTAAAACCTAGGTGTGTCTTATGGTCCAGTGAGTCTTATAGTATGAAAGATATGGTAATCTTTTTTGTGATGGTGAGAATAATTTATTTTTTAAACTTCAATTTCCCAGTCACTTAAGTTCAACTGTCTAATTCACTGTCTGTCGCAAATACATTTCTTTTTAAATCTGTTTCACTAGTCTCACAAGTTTACATCTGTATATGCCACATTAATAGCCCTAGGACTTATTTTAGCTTTTTGGACATGCACTACAGGCTTAGAATGGCCAAAAGGGTACATGTGAATTGTTGGTAGGCCTCTGTGCATGAGTGGGACCCTATCCTTCCTATATGGGCAGTAGTTGGCACAGCACACTTGGTTTATTAGCATTTGATGGATAGTAAAGTGATTATCTTAAAAAATAAAAAAAATGTAAAAATATTGACATGTTTGTTCTTTACATCTGGTTTGGTAATAAAATTTTACAACCATTTATGCCACATCTATACAGTCCCCTTCTGCCACAGATTGCCTTCTGTATGAGTTTCTAGTTATCTAGCATTTCTTATTCTGTTCTTCTTGCAAGCATTGAATAGCGGAGTTGAAAAGATTCTCAAAAGTTCAACATTTTTGTTCGTACTGAATGTATGGTAAAAGAAAAGTGATAGGCAATAGACAGGTGTGTGTAAAAGATGCAAATAAGTATATTAAACAAGCGTAACACAACTAACAGAGTTCTTCCTGCAATAGTAACAAAAACACAGCACAATATACAGTGAAACAAGTCAAGTAAAATTAGAAGAGCACTTCCTGCAATAGTAACTAAAACACAGCACAATATAGAATCATGCAAGTAAAGTAAAACTAGAAGAGCACTTCCTGCAATAGTAGCTAAAACACAGCACAATATAGAATGATGCAGAATAACTGAAAAGTGGGGCACGACAGCTAATATGAACCAGTCCAACAGTTCGTGATGTAGGTGTGCACAAGGCACTAGACGTAGGATTCCAGCAGTAAAAAACTGGAGTCTGAACTGAGAAAGCAAGTTAATGTGTATGCACAATGTAAGTGCATATTAACACATGACCATTACACAGAGAGAACAAAAACAAAAAAACACAAATATCCTAAAATAAAAAATTAAAAATGAAATACTGCATAAAGATAATAATAATAATGGTATTTAGTAAACATAATTTTGATCAAAATAATGTACAAGCCATCCCGCCACGTCAAGGCAACCCTTGTGGGACAGTCCTAACTCTAGTATTTAAAACCTTTCCACTTGCCAAGTGACGTGAATGTGAACAAGGATCGAGGGACTTAACCACTAGTAAAAGCATAGGCCAGACAAGATGGATTTCCCAGCTCAGAAAGAGGGTGGTCACACCCATATATGTACAGAATGCACAATGAAATGAATAAAAAACTGGAGTCTGAACGGAGAAAGTAAGTTAATGTGTATGCACAATGTATGTGCATATTAACACATGACCATTACACAGAGAAAACAAAAAAAAAAAAAACACAAATATCCTAAAATAAAAAATTAAAAAATAAAACTGCTGGAGTCCAGCAGTAACTATGAAAGTAATCACACCGCATCTAATGAGGCAGTCCTGCAATGTTATGAATGAGCACGCACACAACACTAAAGTGTAGAGGTCCAGTAATCATAAGGGTGGAAATGCACACGGCACTTAAATGTAGAAGTCCAGTGTGATACAGGAGTGGCATAAACAGGAGAAGGTCATTATATCTACCTTTAGGGCTGAAAGTAGCACACAAGTCGAGCAACACAGCCCAGATAAACACAGACCTAGAGGAAATGAAGAAGTCAGGATTTCTTACTAGCACAGCAGTTCCGGGGTGAATATCTCCACACTAGAAGTCCAGACCATAGTTAAGCACAGACAGCATCAGGGAGACACACAGAGGACTGTAGGTGGCAAAATGCAGAAAGGCAGAGCCCAAAGTAATGAGCAGCAGCAGGGAGTCCACCAGCAGAAAGGCAGGCGCTCTGGAGCCAACAGCAACAAAATACTCAGGCACAGAGGAGCACATGACCTGGACTTAAATAATCAGGACAGACAGGAAGTTCCATGACAGGGCGAGATAAGAGACTCCATTTTGGATCAGGGCAGACACAAAGGAAGTCTGAAAACCTTACACTGACATCTCCAGTACCGGAAATATCAGGGGGTGTGAAAGAGGCATTATAGCGGATTTTTCTGTTTGGCTGCTGTCAAACACTGAAAGACGCTCTTTATTGCAAAAAATAGTTTTGCACCACCATATTTTGAGAGCTATAATGTTTCCATATTTTGGCCCACAGAGTCATGTGAGGTCTTGTTTTTCGTGGGACGAGTAGACATTTTTATTGGTACAATTTTCGGCACATAACATTTTTTCATGGCTTTTTATTCCGATTTTTGGGAGGCAGAATGAGCAAAAACCAGCTATTCATAAATTCCTTTTTTGGGGGCGTTTATACCATTCCGCGTGTGGTAAAATTGATAAAGCAGTTTTATTCTTGCCTATTTTTAATATTTACCCTTTGTGCCTTCTTTTAATACTGACTCCATATATTGAGACTCATTTTAATACCGATCCCTATTGTGCCTCTTTTTTAAAATTTTCCCCTATTTTGCATTTCCTCTGCCTACCAAAGTATGAAACAATAATTTAATACTAACCTCACTCTTTTCCCATGTGGTGTGCTGATATGCTCTGTCATGGCAGAGTCTGGGCTAGCTCAAGTGGCAAAATAAGGTGACACCTTCGGAAATCTGAATCTAGTCCTGTCAGGCTCTTGGAGATCACAGGCTAGAGGGATCCTGTAGCTCAACTAATTTTTGTAAAAAAATGCCAATGGCTCTCTGCTCCACTAAAGTTGTTAACAGTATTGGCATCCTGAAGATGTTAATACTGTTAAAAGTTTTACAGACCGAAGGTGTTCACTGCTGACTGGCTTGTCTAACATTTATCTGAATTGTCAAATGACCAAACTGGCCCTGTATTTGTTTACACAGAGAGGTCACTTTGACATTGCTCTGACAACACATGTTTTAACCCCTTCACCCCCAAGGGTGGTTTGCACGTTCATGACCGGGCCAATTTTTACAATTCTGACCACTGTACCTTTATGAGGTCATAAATCTGGAACGCTTCCATGAATCCCGGTGATTCTGACATTGTTTTCTCGTGACATATTGTACTTCATGTTAGTGGTAAAATTTCATTCAAATAACTTGTGTTTATTTGTGAGAAAAACGGAAATTTGGCGAAAATTTTGAAAATTTCGCAATTTTCCAAATTTGAATTTTTATGCCCTTAAATCACAGAGATACTGCACACAAAAAACTTGATAACTAACATTTCCCACATGTTTACTTTACATCAGCAAAATTTTGGAACCAAAATTTTGTTAGGAAGTTATAAGGGTTAAAAGTTGACCAGCGATTTCTCATTTTTACAACACCATTTTATTTTTAGGACCACATCACATTTGAAGCCACTTTGAGGGGTCTATATGATAGAAAATACCCAAAAGTGACACAATTCTAAAAACTGCACCCCTTAAGGAGCTCAAAACCACATTCAAGAAGTTTATTAACCCTTTAGGTGCGTCACAGGAATTTTTTTTGAATATTTAAAAAAAATGAACATCTAACTTTTTTCACAAAAAAAACTTCAGGTTCAATTTTTTTTATTTTACCAAGGGTAACAGGAGAAATTGGACTGCAAAAGTTATTGTGCAATTTGTCCTGAGTACGCTGATACCTGATATGTGGGGGGGAACGACTGTTTCGGCGCATGGCAGAGCTCAGAATGGAAGGAGCGCCGTTTGACTTTTTCAATGCAAAATTGGCTGGAATTCAGATTGGATGCTATGTCATGTTTGGAGAGTCCCTGATGTACCTAAACAGAGGAAACCCCCTACAAGTGACCCCATTTTGGAAACTAGACCCCCCAAGGAACTTATCTAGATATGTGGTGAGAACTTTGAACGTACAAGGGCTTTACAGAAGTTTATAACGTACAGCGGTACAATTAAAAAATCATATTTTTTCACAAAAATGATCTTTTCACCCCAATTTTTATTTTCCCAAGGGTAACAGGACCCTAAAAGTTATTGTGCAATTTGTCCTGAGTACGCTGATACCCCACATGTGGGGGTAAACCACTATTTGGGCGCATGGCAGAGCTCGGAAGGGAAGCAGTGCCATTTGACGTTTTTGGCTGGAATTGAGATCGGATATCATGTCGCGATTGGAAAACCCCTGATGTACCAAAACAGTGGAAACCCCCACAAATGACACCATTTTGGAAACTAGACCTCCTAAGGAACTTATCTAGATGTGTGGTGAGAACTTTGAACCCCCAAGGGCTTCACAGAAGTTTATAACATAAAGCCGTACATTTAAAAAATCATATTTTTTCCACAAAAATGATCTTTTCACCCTCAATTCTTATTTTTCCAAGGGTAACAGGACCCTAAAAGTTATTGCGCAATTTGTCCTGAGTATGCTGATATCCCACATGTGGGGGTAAACCACTATTTGGGCACATGGCAGAGCTCGGAAGGGAAGCAGATCCATTTGACGTTTTTGGCTGGAATTGAGATCGGACACCATGTCGCGATTGGAAAACCCCTGATGTACCTAAACAGTGGAAACCCCCCACAAGTGACACCATTTTGTAAACTAGACCCCCCAAGGAACTTATCTAGATGTGTGGTGAGCACTTTGAACCCCCCCAGTGCTTCACAGAAGTTTATAACGCCCGGGCGTGAAAATAAAAAATTCGTATTTTTTCCACAAACATGATCTTTTAGTCACCACTTTTTTATTTTCCCAAGGGTACCAGGAGAAATTGGACCCCAAAAGTTGTCCAATTTGTCCTGAGTATGCTGATACCCCATATGTGGGAGAAAACTACTGTATGGGCACACGTCGGGGCTCGAAAGGGAAGTAGTGATGTTTTGGAATGCAGACTTTGATGGAATGGTCTGCGGGTGTCATGTTGCCTTTGGAGAGCCCCTAATGTACCTAAACAGTGGAAACCCCCCACAAATGACCCCATTTTGAAAACTAGACCCCCTAAGGAACTTATCTAGATGTGAGGTGAGCACTTTGAACCCCCAAAGGCTTCACAGAAGTTTATAATGCCAGGGCATGAAAATAAAAAAATCGTATTTTTTCCACAAAGATGATCAATTAGTCCCCAATTTTTTTATTTTCCCAAGGGTAACAGGAGAAATTGAACCCCAAAAGTTGTTGTCCAATTTGTCCTGAGTATGCAGACACCCCATATGTGGTAGAAAACTACTGTATGGGCACACGTCGGGGCTCGAAAGGGAAGTAGTGACGTTTTGGAATGCAGACTTTGAAGGAATGGTCTGCGGGTGTCATGTTGCCTTTGGAGAGCCCCTAATGTACCTAAACAGTGGAAACCCCCCACAAATGACCCCATTTTGAAAACTAGACCCCCTAAGGAACTTATCTAGATGTGAGGTGAGCACTTTGAACCCCCAAAGACTTCACAGAAGTTTATAATGCCAGGGCATGAAAATAAAAAAATCGTATTTTTTCCACAAACATGATCAATTAGTCCCCAATTTTTTTATTTTCCCAAGGGTAACAGGAGAAATTGAACCCCAAAAGTTGTTGTCCAATTTGTCCTGAGTACACTGACACCCCATATGTGGGAGAAAACTACTGTATGGACACACGTCAGGGCTCGGAAGGGAAGTAGTGACGTTTTGGAATGCAGACTTTGATGGAATGGTCTGCGGGTGTCATGTTGCCTTTGGAGAGCCCCTAATGTACCTAAACAGTGGAAACCCCCACAAATGACCCCATTTTGGAAACGAGACCCCCTAAGGAACTTATCTAGATGTGTGGTGAGCACTTTGAACCCCCAAGGGCTTCACAGAAGTTTATAATGCCAGGGCATGAAAATAAAAAAATCGTATTTTTTCCACAAACATGATCAATTAGTCCCCAATTTTTTCATTTTCCCAAGGGTAACAGGAGAAATTGGACCACAAAAGTTGTTGTCCAATTTGTCATGAGTACGCTGACACCCCATATGTGGGAGAAAACTACTGTATGGACACACGTCGGGGCTCGGAAGGGAAGCAGTGACGTTTTGGAATGCAGACTTTGATGGAATGGTCTGCGGGTGTCATGTGCGTTTGGAGAGCCCCTGATGTACCTAAACTATTGAAATTCCCCACAAGTGACCTCATTTTGGACACTAGACCCCCCACGGAACTTATCTAGATGTGTGGTGAGCACTTTGAACCCCCAAGTGCTTCACAGAAGTTTATAACGCTCGGACGTGAAAATAAAAAAATTAACAGGAGAAATTGGACCCCAAAAATTGTTTTGCAATTTGTCCTGAGTAGGCTGATACCCTACATGTGGGGGTAAAACACTGTTTGGGCGCATGGCAGAGCTTGGAAGGGAAGGAGCACCATTTGACTTTTTCAACTCAGAATTGGCTGGAATTGAGATCAGACGCCATGTTGCATTTGGAGAGCCCCTCATGTGCCCAAACAGTGTAAACCCCCAATTCTAACTCCAACCCGAACCCCAACACACCCCTAACCCTAATCTCAGCCCTAACCCTAGCCCTAACCCTAACCCTAAGGGAAAAATGGAAATAAATACATTTTTTTTATTTTATTATTTTTCCCTAACTAAGGGGGTGATAACGGGGGGGTTGATTTACTATTTATTGCGGTTTTTATGTTTGGCAGCAGTCGCACGCTAAAAGACGCTTTTTATTGTAAAAATAGTTTTTGCATCACCACATATTGAGAGCTATAATTTTTCCGTATTTTGACCCACCGAGTCATGTGAGGTCTTATTTTTTGCGGGAGGAGTTGACGTTTTTATTGGTACCATTTTCGGGCACGTGACATTTTTTGATCGCTTTTTATTCCGATTTTTGGGACGCAGAATGAACAAAAACCAGCGTTTCATGAATTTCTTTCGGGGGGTGGGTTTACACCGTTCCGCGTGTGATAAAATTGATAAAGCGGTTTTATTATTCGGGTCAGTGCGGTTACAGCGATACCTCATTTAGGTCGTTTTTTATGTTTTGTCGGTTTTATGCAATGAAAACTATTTTATATAAAAAATAATTATTTTTGCATCGCTTTATTCTGCGAGCTATAACTTTTTTATTTTTTTGCTGATGATGCTGTGTTGTTGGTTGTTTTTTGCGGGACAAGATGACGTTTTCAGTGGTACCATGGATATTTATATGCGTCTTTTTGATTGCGCGTTATTACACTTTTTGTTTGGCGGTATGATAATAAATCATTATTTTTTGCTTTGTTTTTTATTTTTATTTTTTAAGGGGTTCGCTAAAGGGGTTAACTAATGGGACAGTTTTATAGGGCGGGTCGTTACGGACGCGGCGATACCTAATATGTGTACTTTTATTGTTTTTTTTTTATTATTTCCAAAAAATGGATTTATTTGGGGGAATATTTTTTTTTTTTCTAATTTATTTGGCGATTTTTTAAAATTTATTTTAACACTTTTTTTTATTTTTTTTTAACTTTATTAAATAGTCCCAGGTGGGACATTACTGTCCTGTGACAGATCGCTGATCTGTCACATCACAGATCACTGTGACAGATCAGCGATCTGTCACAGGCAGTGCAGAAGGCTTCCTCATGCTTGCGCTTTGCAGGCACTGAGGAAGCCAGCTTCCTGCAGGCCCCCGAAGGCCCCCGTCGCCATCTTGGATTTGGGGGCCTGCAGGAAAGGAGCCCCCCGCAGCAGCGCTGCACATTGCGCTGCCGTGGGGGGCTCAGGGAAGTACGGAGGGAGCCCCCTCCCTGCCGATGCTTCCCTTTAACCCCCGGTACACCGCGATCATGTTTGATCACGGTGTGCAAGGGGTTAACGTGTCGGGGCGGTCCGTGACCTCCCCTGACACATTGTGCCGGGTGTCAGCTGTGATAATCAGCTGACACCCGGCCGCTATCAGCGGCGCTCACCACGTGGGCGCTGCTGATCGTGGTAGATGTACTATCCCGTCCATGGGCATAGGGCCCCCGGTCCCATGGATGGGATAGTACGTCTGATGTCAGGAAGGGGTTAAAGAGCTTGAATTGTGTCTTAAGAGAGGAAGAGGTTTATAACTTTAGTATGCTTTATAAGCATATGACTAAAACATCTATAAACTGTGACACAAAAAACTTTGTGAAAACCAAAATTTGCGTCAATCTCAAAATTTTAGTCTATGACTGTATAGAACATGAGATTGAAGGGGTAAGGCTACTTTCACACTTGCTTTTTTTTGCAGCGCGTTTTTCCCGCAAAAAAACGCATGGAAAAAACGCATACAAACGCATACAAATGCTGCGTTTTTTTCAAGCATTTTTATGAGCATGCATGAAAAAAAACACAGCATTTTTATGCGTTTGTATGAGTTTTTAGTGCATTTTTACCGCGTTTGCGTTTTTTTCCAACATTAGTTGGCCCCTCACACTAATCCAAATCATGACTTTACTAACCCTAACACTAACCCTAACCCTGACCTTAACCCTAACCCTTAACCAAACCATACTAACCCTAACCCCTAACTAATCCTAAACCCTAATCCTTAACCAAACCAAACTAACCCTAACCCAAACCCTAACCCTAACCCTAACCCCCCTTAACTAACCCTAACTATAACCCAAACCCCTAAATTCCATTGTCTAGCTAATGGTCAACAAAAAAACGCATGCGCAAAAAAACGCATACATGAGCATGGCAATGCGCACATATGCACACCCATAGACTTATAGTGGGTGTCTTGCTGTAAAAAAACACATTGCGCGCGCATGTGTTTTTTTTGAGGCAAGTTGGACGCCCAAAAAATGCAACAGGATGCATTTTGTGTGCCCGAGCGCACACCACAAAATAACGCATGCGCGGAAAAACGCATACAAACGCATGTGTATGCGCACATAAGCGCATCCCATGCAAAATATAGGGAAAAAAATGCATGCGTTTTTTAGCGCTAAAATCCAGCGCAAAAAAAATGCAAGTGTGAAACCAGCCTAAGACTTTTAGTCCTCTTCCACTCTGAAGAGACAATTTGCATATTGCCCAGAGGAGCATTGCAAGGCTTAAGTCACTGACTTGACATGTCAGTTTCCACAATGAGAAACGTTACCCCTTGGATCTCATGTTCTATGCAGTCATGGACAAAAAATTGATTCAAATTTTGGTGTCCACAAAGTTTGCGGTTTCACAGTTTCTAGATGTTTTAGTCGTATGCTTATATAGTATACTAAAATTCTAAACATTACATAAGTTTTAAAAAAAAAATTTCACAAATACATTAAGTTTATGTAAAGACTCAATACGTACAGTATTAACTGGTATTTTTCAAGACTTCTGACATTTACCCTGGCATACTTGGTATTGGCTTATGGGCCACACCCCTGACTGATAGCAACTCAGTCTTGACTAGTCAGTTCTTGGAGTTTAATATATTTTTGATGTTTTTGCTTCTCTATCCGCTTTTTAGAGAGAGCGTTACACTTGAGACCGATAAAAAAGAGCATAGTGAGGAGAAGCTGATTATCCACAGTGTCAAATGATGCAAAATGTTCAGGAGAATTAGAAGACAATAGTAGTTGTTACACTTAGTTGTAAGTACAATGTTAGAGACTTTAGTAAGTCTGTATAGAGTAAGGAGTGGAAACTGGATTGTAAAAGGTCAAGAAGAATTATCTAAAAAATAGCAAATTAGACTGGAGTAGACAAAATGTTGTAGGAGTTTAGAGATGAAGGAGAGACTAGAAAGTGGTCTGTAGTTACCAACACAGCTCTGTTGGAGGGATTTTTTTTAAGCTATGGGTGTATAATGGTGTGTTTGTGTAATGGAATTGCAATGGCTTATACTGTGTAATAGAAAATGTGCCATGAAGCATTTATTGGCAAATGCTGTTATCTATTCATAATAATAATTATATTAATAATAATATAATATAATAATAATATCTATTTACAGAGACAGTCAATATAGGCATTTGATAAAGTGCTGAAAGAAAAACACAAGAGACTGCATGGGGGAAAACAAGGCTGGGTGCACAAGAGACATGCAACCTGCTGTGAAGCAAAAGGGGAATACAAAGGAAACAGGGGTCAGAATTGACAATCAGTCATCCCTTGGACATGTCAAGTCATTACTTGTGGAGAGAAGTACTGCACTGGCTTACAACCAAGCCCTAAGAGAATGTTTTGAAGGATGCATAAGCAACACTGGATGTGAACCGATCAGGGATTGAAGAATCTTTCAAAAACATAGTGTATTCTGTTTAGCAAACAGAGAATAGAAGTCAGTTGTCAAGTCACTATATCCTTATCACCACATGTTAATGTGTGTTTACACAAATATTCATATACCTATGTGCATTGTACAGGGTGGGCCATTTATATGGATACTAGGGATGGGCGAATCCTGAAATACTCGGAATCGCTAGACTCTAACGAGTCCGAGTCGGAAACTCGCTATTCGTTGCAAGTCTAGCGAGTCCAATGTTAATGAATGGGGATGCGAGTATTGCAGCGATTCCTGTGCTGGGGAGAGAGAGAGAGATATTACTACAAGCAATTCTAGTTTCTTAGCGATTTTGTGTCCCCCTGCTGACACAAAATCGCTAAGAAACTAGAATTGCTTGCATTAAACTCTGAAAAAAAAAATAGGAGTCTTAGCGATTTTGTGTCCCCCTGCTGACTAGTGTTGAGCTTTCCGATTGGCTGCCGAAATGACGTCATCATGATGCGCTGTCTGTGTGCATCATGATGCGCCATCAGTTTGGGCCTTCGGGGGGGCTGTGCCGACTGTCCGGGGGTCTGCACCGGCCTGCCGGTGGTCTGTGCCGGCCTGCCGGTGGTCTGTGCAGGCTCCGGGGGGCTGTGCCGGCCTGCCGGGGGGCTGTGCCGGCCTGCCGGTGGTCTGTGCAGGCTCCGGTGGTCTGTGCAGGCATCGTCCGATGGGACTACAAGTCCCATCGGGCTATGCCTGCTACCATGACAGTGATTGACACATTAGCCAATGATGGGACAGTAGTAGTCCCATCATCCGGCTAATGTGTTGAATGTAAAAAAAAAATAAAAAAATTACATGCTACATACATGCTACATACATACAACATGCATACTACATATATACTACATGCAACATACATACTACATATATACTACATGCAACATACATACTACATATATACTACATGCAACATACATACTACATACATGCTACATGCTACATGCATACTACATACATGCTACATACTACATACATGCTACATACATACTACATACATACTACATGCATGCAACATACAACATATATACTACATGCATGCAACATGCATACTACATATATACTATATATACTACATGTAACATACATACTACATATATACTACATGCTGCATACATGCAACATACATACTACATACATGCTGCATACTACATACATACTACATACAACATATATACTACATGTAACATACATACACTCTACATGCTACATACATGCAACATACTACATACATGCTACATACATGCAACATACATGCTACATACATGCTACATACATGCTACATACATGCTACATACATACAACATATATACTACATATATACTATATATACTACATACATACACACTACATGCTACATACATGCAACATACATACTACATACATGCAACATACATACTACATACATGCAACATACATACTACATACATACTACATACATACTACATACTATATGCATACTACATACACACTACATACATACAACATATATACTACGTATACTACATGTAACATACATACTACATATATACTACATGCTACATACATGCAACATACATGCTACATACTACATGCATACTACATACATACTACATACATACAACATATATACTACATGTAACATACATACTACATACATGCTACATACATACTACATACATACTACATGCATGCTACATACATACCACATGCATGCAAGATGCATACTACATATATACTGCATATATACTACATGCATACAACATACATATATACTACATACAATACATACATATAGACATACAGTACATATAACATAGAGTACATACTTACCGTCACTTGTCACTTTGATCCCCGAAGCCATTGTCACCTGAGGGTTAAATATCAAAATAAAAAAACACCAATATACTTACCCCGATCCGCAGAAGTCCACGAGGGTCCCACGTCCATCTTGCGTGGAGAACAGCAGCATCAGCTGATGCTACCGTTCTCTACCAGCTCCAGGAATACAATGACGGAAGGTAGGTATCCTTCCGCACTGTATTCCTCCACCACTGTAAAAAGAAAAAAGTCCCTAGTCTCACTTTATGCCATTGCTGCGTGGGAATTTCCCACGCAGCAATGGCATAAAGTGAGACTAGGGACTTTTTTTTTTTTTACAGTGGTGGAGGAATACAGTGCGGAAGGATACCTACCTTCCGTCATTGTATTCCTGGAGCTGGTAGAGAACGGTAGCATCAGCTGATGCTGCTGTTCTCCACGCAAGATGGACGTGGGACCCTCGTGGACTTCTGCGGATCGGGGTAAGTATATTGGTGTTTTTTTATTTTGATATTTAACCCTCAGGTGACAATGGCTTCGGGGATCAAAGTGACAAGTGACGGTAAGTATGTACTCTATGTTATATGTACTGTATGTCTATATGTATGTATTGTATGTAGTATATATGTATGTTGCATGCATGTAGTATATATGCAGTATATATGTAGTATGCATGTTGCATGCATGTAGTGTATGTATGTAGTATGCATGTAGCATGTATGTAGTATGTATGTTGCATGTAGTATATATGTAGTATGTATGTTACATGTAGTATATATAGTATATATGTTGTATGTATGTAGTATGTATGTAGTATGCATGTAGTATGTAGCATGTATGTTGCATGTATGTAGCATGTAGTATGTATGTTACATGTAGTATATATAGTATATATGTAGTATATATGTTGTATGTATGTAGTATGTATGTAGTATGCATGTAGTATGTATGTTGCATGTAGTATATATGTAGTATGCATGTTGTATGTATGTAGCATGTAATTTTTTTTTTACATTCAACACATTAGCCGGATGATGGGACTACTACTGTCCCATCATTGGCTAATGTGTCAATCACTGTCATGGTAGCAGGCATCGCCCGATGGGACTTGTAGTCCCATCGGACGGAGCCTGCACAGACCACCGGCAGGCCGGCACAGCCCCCCGGAGCCTGCACAGCCCCCCAGCAGGCCGGCACAGCCCCCCGGCAGGCCGGCACAGACCACCGGAGCCTGCATAGACCACCGGCAGGCCGGCACAGCCCCCCAGCAGGCCGGCACAGACCACCGGAGCCTGCACAGACCACCGGCAGGCCGGCACAGACCACCGGCAGGCCGGGAACAGACCCCCGGACAGTCGGCACAGCCCCCCCGAAGGCCCGAACTGACAGCGCATCATGATGCACACAGACAGCGCATCATGATGACGTCATTTCGGCAGCCAATCGGAAAGCTCAACACTAGTCAGCAGGGGGACACAAAATCGCTAAGACTCGTATTTTTTTTTTTTTCAGAGTTTAATACAAGCAATTCTAGTTTCTTAGCGATTTTGTGTCAGCAGGGGGACACAAAATCGCTAAGAAACTAGGATTGCTTGTATTAAACTCTGAAAAAACTAGGATTGCCATTGATTTGCATTGGACTCGTTACTGTGCGAGTAATCGCTTGGAAACTCGCAGAGTACCGACTCCTGCGAGTCCCCTACTACTCGCAGAGTAACGAGTCCTAACGAGTAGATTCGCCCATCCCTAATGGATACACATAAATGAAATGGGAATGGTTGGTGATATCAACTACCTGCTTGTGGCACATTAGTATATGGGAGGGATGAAACTTTTCAAGATGGGTGGTTACCATGGCGGCCATTTTGAAGTCAGACATTTTGGATCCAACTTTATTGTTTTCAATGGGAAGAGGGTCATGTGACACATGAAACTTATTGAGAATTTCACAAGAAAATCAATGGTGTGCTTGATTTTAACGTAACTTTATTCTTTCATGAGTTATTTACAAGTTTATGACCACTTATTAAATGTGTTCAAAGCACTGCCCATTGTGTTGGATTTTCAATGCAACCCTCTTATCCCACTTTGGACACACTAATAGCAACACTGATGATCAGATCGCCTGCATATAGCAGGATTGCTGACTTGCTATGAGTGCTGACCACCGGGTTGCAATCAGGCAGTGACAAACAAAGAGGTCTCTAGGAGGCCTCTGGTTGTCATGCCAACCTATCAGTGACCCGCGATCATGGGGGTCACCAAGGATTTCCGGCCAAATGGCCAGAAGCACCCGTTAAATGCCTCTGTCAGAGTTTGCCAACAACATTTAATGGGTTAATAGCTGCGGGTGGATCGTGATTCCACCAGCGGCAGTTCCGGGCACATGTCAGTTGTTCAAAAAAGCTGAGATGTGCTGGGAAAGATGTGGTCTCACCACTGAAACCCATATCAAAGCGAGGGAGTCTGACATCGGTGTAAATGTACACTCGATGTCGGAAAGGGGTTAATGAGATTAGCAGGATTTCTATATCTAGCAGAGAAAGACTTACACTTTTTATAACAAGGAAGGCGCGGTTTATTGGAGCTATTTCCTGCAACTAGGAGAAGGAGAATAGAGTGAGTGAGCAGATGGTTCAGGGATTTTTGAGAGTGTTTCTTGCATTGTGTGGTGAGACTGAATGTATTTGTGGCTTAAAAAAATGAAAACAGGATGTAAGCTGTACATATGAGAGGGAAGGGGGGATGGACCTATATAGATGGTGTGCACTCTGTCCGAAAGGGACAGTAGATATGAAGGCATGCTGCAGCTAGAACAAAGATAAAGCAAATAGATGTGGTACAACGATTTTGTAGCACAAGTAAATTTAAAACATGTTTGTTTGAATGTCTTACATGGCTTACCTGCCATGTTTATCTGTAATTTTTGACTGTCTTACACTTTGAAAAAATCTGGATAAATGCACACTGTACAAGTGACTAGGTCTACAATTATATTACCGTAAGTTTCTGTTGAGAGCTAGGGCAAATTTAGCTAGTTTAATGATTAATCAACATAATGCAAAATCAAACAAACGAGCATGCGGGCCAAAGTGGGACATAGAGTATTAACCCCTTGATGACCAAGCCACATTGAAGGTTAAAACCCGCTCCACCCAAAGCCTCCCTCCCTTCTGTCGACGTGATGATTCCGGAAGTGCTCATTGAACATATTCGAAAATGCCGCACGGTAGCCATAGAGTAGGCTATTACCTTGCAGAGACTGAGCATCTCCGCAAGGTAAACAGACATGCTGCAGTCTAAAAAGTCGCGCCGCTTGTCCGGTTTAGCGGGTGTGTCACCCGCTTAATCGGACTCATAGTGGAGACAGGATTTCATAAAATTCCTTCCACTATGCAGGAACATCTGGCCACATGGATTAAACGCTGCAGCAGGACACAGCGTTCAATCCGCAGCAAATACTGAATGTTTCCGGACTGCAGAAACATGCCCTTATTCTTCAGGTCAGTACGATTACACCAATGCCACATTTACATAGTTTTTTAAGGTTTTGATGTTATTACACAAAAATAACTTTTATACAAAAATTAATTATTTTAACATTGCTTTATTCTGAGAGCTATAGCTTTTTAAATTTTCTGCTGATGGAGGTGTATGGTGACTTGATTTTTGCGTAACAAGATGGCGCTTTGAGTGAAGCTACTTTATTTTTATTTACATTCATCTTCTTGATCTCCTTTTATTACACTTTTTCCAACAGTATGATGATAAAGCATAATTTGCTACTATTTTGTGTTTTTTTATGGAGTTCACTGGAGGGGTTAACTAGTGTGATACTTTTATAGATTGGATTTTTACGGATGCGGTGTACCAAGCGTGAACTTTTTTGGTTTAATTTTTTTACATAAAAATTTCTATTTATTAGTGGATTTTTTTATTATAATATTGTAATTTTTTTTACATATTTTTTTAAAAAATACCTTCTTTTTTACCTTGTCCCTTTATGGGACTATCACTTTTTTCACTTTGATTGCCGGTAGAATGCACTGCAATGCAATGCACTGCAATGCATTGCAGTGCATTATACCTATACTGAAAGATTCTGACACCATGCTGTAGGAAATGTAAGAAAAAGAAATAAGTAAGAAACCTACAGTCCTACCATTAATATGAAACTTTGGCATAATACCTAATTAAACAGTTTTTACAAAGCTAGCATACTGCTTCATTGTAATGGTATACCCCTTTCTGAAGGAGACAATTTTTAATTTTATATTTTTGCTCTTTCCTACCCTTCTACCGAGCACCATAACTTTTTCTGAACAGTAATATAGCCATAAAAGGACTTGCTTTTTGTGGGGCAAATTGTAGTTTTCAATAACATTTGCTTTACCACATTTTGTACTGAAAAAAATAAACATTTTTCCAACTAGAAGGCTACGTTCACTCGTAGCGGAACTCTCACGGAAATTACCGTGAGAATTCTGGATTCCATTCCGCGGGAAAAATCGCATTTTAAATTCCCGCGATTTTCCCACGGAAAAACTAGCGTTTTGCAAGCGTAATTAGCTTGCAGAATGCTAGCATTTTCCAAGCGATCTGGAGCATCGCTTGGAGAACTGATTGACAGGTGGGTCACACTCGTCAAACATAGTGTTTGACGAGTGTGACCAACTTTTTACTACTGATGCTGCCTATGCAGCATCAGTAGTAAGAGATAGGATGTAAAAAATAATAACAAAAATAAAACATATTGTTATTTCTACCTTCCGGCGTCCCGCACAGCCTTCCCGCCTCTCTCCACGCTCCCAGTCCCAGTAATCCTTTGTGAGAATGACCGCGATGGCATCCGTTCTCGCGGGATCGCGATGTCTCACGGTCATACGCGATGACGTCGGAGCATGACGTCGTCATCGCGTATGACTGCGAGACGTCGCGATCCCGCGAGAACGGATGCCATCGCGGTCATTCTCACAAAGGATTACTGGGACTGGGAGCGTGGAAAATGGCGGGAAGGCTGTGCGAGACGCCGGAAGGTAAGAATAACAATATTTTTAATTTTAAATTCTATTTTATGCAGGGATATGGTGCCCAGAGCCCGGAGGACAATCTCCTCTCCTCCGGACCGTGCGTACCATCCGCAAATGTTCTGCTTACTTTTTGCATGACATGCACAGCCACATGTGGAAAGTAAGCAGATCAATGCATTCCTATGGGTGCGGGATCACCGCGATTTCGCTAAATTAATGAGCATGCTGGTTTTTTTACCGCGAAACGATTCCGCTGCGGAAAAAACCACAGCATTAGCACAGCATTGCGGAATCCCATAGGAATGCATGGGATGCTTATTTTTCGTGTTTTCGTGGCAAAATCGCGCCTTTAAAACCGCCACGAAAACACGAAAAAAGCTATGTGTGAACTCAGCCAAATGGTTACAAAAAACACAATTTAGCCCTACCTTTTGGGATTAGCATTGGTGACATTAATTAAGTGGTAAGTACAATTATGATGATACCATTGTATAGCTTTATTATATTTTAATGATGAAGAAAAATTAGACCCTCACATTTCTGTAATGGATAAAGAAGAGTGATTTAAAACTTTGAGGTTGTTTTGTCCATATTTTGAAAAACTTTTTGGAAGTATAAAAATTATCTGAAATGGTGCCTTCATCAGGCCACTGGGTGCAATTGCAACCCATTGGCACCTTACAATCCTGAGGTGGATTTGCTTGAGATGAATGACTTCATACTGTTGAACTGGTAAGTCAGATATGGTGAGGCAACTCAATCTGGAAAACCCATTAAATACTATGATTGACTGATTTATAAACAGCTACTAAGGAAGCCTGACTTTAGTCAATGATGTTGTACATGGCAATGATACAGTTTTATAGTGTCTACAGCACAGATTGTGTATGTTTACTTAATGAGGGAAGAAAAGGAAAAACAGCTCACCCTGTATGAGGCATGCTGAAGAGCAGACTCCAAGGGACTGCTTGAAGGAGACAATGAAAAAATAGAACGGTCTAACTTAAATTAATTTAAGCCTTCACGGAAGCTGGACCTTTCTATTTTTCAAGGTTAATTTAATGTTGCTTATTTATGTTACTTCAATCCTTTTTCCTCTGCGGAACCAAACAATAAAAGACAGGAGAGATCTACCTGAGACCCATGGCTAAGCTTTTTTTGGAAATTTAGCATTGTGAACTTAATAATATTAGTATAGAAAGGCAACTCTAATTCCCAGATTCTGGGAATGCAAACTCATAACAGCCTTTGCCACATTCAGAGCAGGAACGAATGTGTCCGATGGATTCACATTATTCTATGTTAATCGGGGAATGTGCTGCTCGGATTTGTCTAATTTATATTGATAAAGCTTTTGATTCCAAATAAAAGATTTGAAAATGAAATCTTTTTATTAATTACAATATTTTACCACTGTAGGGAATTTTTATAAACCGTCGACACTGAGGTTGCTATACTAAAAATATAATAGTACGACATCATCATATGCTAATAAAGCATATAGTATTATAGTGTATCATTTGTTATTGTCAGATATCATCATATGTAAAATAATCTCATTTGTTTACTGATATTTTGTGTAGCTTTCTTTCTCTCCTGCGAAGTTTAGTTTATGTATTTGTCATAAAATCATTGAAGTTCCCCTATGAATGTTGATGAATGGGCAATGTTCTACTGATGGCACAGAAAATGAAAAATAAATTACAGGGCAGGCTATGATCTCTGAACAAATTAGTCTCACGGACTATAGTATATATCAGCCATCCTTGTCAGTATTAATATACAATCCTGTCAGTTGCCTTCCTCCAATGATGAACACACAAGTTGAGAGACTATAAAACGTTAAGGGATGCTTACAAAATTCTGTGTAATAAACCAGTGAAAAAATGAAAAGTAGACACAGACTGAAAATGCCAAGTTAAAATAGCAGTCTCATTGTTTATTATTTGTATTACCTTCCTTACATTTAGTTAATTAATAGAAAAACTCCTGACGCTTCAATTTTTTTTAAGCAAACTCATTTTACAGCATGTTTTCCTCAGATATGCCTAAAACTTTTGCATAGTACTGTATACTATATAAAGTAATGTGCAAAATTTTAGGCAGGTGAATACAAAAAATGTTGCAAAATGAGCATGCTTTAAAAAACTGAAGTGTCCATAGTTTATTTTTATCAATTAACAAAAGGCAAAGTGGGTGAACAAAAGTGAACAAAAGAGAAATCTAAATTAAATTAAAATTTAGTGTGACCCCCTTCTAAACAGCATCCGTTTTTCTATCTACACTTTCGTATAGGTTTTTAAAAAACTTGATGTGAACATACGAACGTCTTGCAGATGTTGTCCTTGGTGGGATTTTGAACCCCAGCGCTGCAAGGCTGCAGTCAAAAACTTGTAAAGAACTTTCACCAAGCTTCACTGTTGCTTACATACACATTATTGTAATAATCCTTGGTCAGGTATTATCTAGAATACTGTGTCCAGTTTCTGGGCATCACTTTTTAAAAAAGACACTGAAAAGCTGGAGCAAGTTCAGAGAAGAGCTACCAGGATGGTGAGCATGTTAGGAACGGCGGAACGCACTAAATAAAAATAATACTAAAGTGCGTTCGCGGTCCACCGTGCAGTAGGTGTTTTACAACCGTTGCTGAGTAATGGCAGACGAGCAATATGGCGATATAATGCGCACGGGTTCAACTTCACCCGAAGTGCGCAGAGTGGGCTCTGTTCACACACAGAGGCGCCGCAACAAAAACATACAAAAAGGCTGAGCCTGTTAGAGTCACAGGCCTCAGGTAAATGCACACATGGAATAAGGTCAGGAACTAAGACAGAGGGGCTGCGTCCGTCTACACCTACTGTGTGTGCGGCGTCGCTACTGCGAACGCTAAGAAGGGCTGCAACTGCAGCGTGGCGCAGGACACTGCCGCTGGATGACACAGCTACAAAGCAGGCGCTATGTCGGACGCTAGCGCAGAGGTGTGGTGTGCACAGTGGCCTAACGCTTGCCACACACTGGCGCAGACTACTGAACTAATTCCCTAACCACATGCATAATATCAGAGGGAAGGGGTTTCATAATAAGTCAGTCACCAGATTCATACATCCGTCACCATTCACACATAGCAGTTTAGTCTATACTAGCGCATGGCGGAACGGCCATGCGCGCTTTTTATAGCAGCCGGGACTTTCCGGAAGCTTCCAGATCTCTAAGATGGACCAATGAGATCTGGAGCAGGACCTGAGCACATGACTCCCGATCTCCAATGGGAAACCATCTCAGGAGCATGCTCAGTAGGAGGACAGTGGGACTTAGCCCCTGGAGAGATTTGCTGCAAATCAATCTCCTCTGCGGTAGATAAAGAGCAAGAGACCGCAGAATGTAAGGGTCTGGATTCCTGCAGAGCAGACGCAGGAACCTGACTCCTAACAGAGCAGACTGCAAAGAATGTCCTACGTGGAATGGATAAAGGATGTGTGAATGTTTAGCTTGCAAAAAAGAAGGCTTAGAGGAGACTTAATAACTGTCTACAAACATCTGAAGGGAAGTCACAATGTAGAGTGATTATCATTTTTCTCATTTGCACATGGAAACATGAGAAGCAATGGAATGAAACTGAAAGGGAGACGATGCAGATTAGTTATTAGAAAAACATTTTGACTGTGAAGGTGATCAATGGGTGGATCAGGCTGCCATGAGAGGTGGTGAGTTCTTCAATGGAAGTCTTCAAACACAAATTGGACAGACATCTGTCTGAGATGGTTTAGTGAAGCCTGCATTGAGCAGGGGGTTTGTCACAATGACCACTGAGGTCCCTTCCAACTCTAACATTCTATCATGCTATGATCTACAGCTTCCAGCCATTTGGCAAATAAACTGCTTTCTATTACAGGAAAATATTTTATATTATGACTCAACAGCATAGAAAAAATTCAAACACCATGCCACCACTTCACAGTGACTAATTGGACAGTCCTAAATCTAAGATTAAAAACCTTACCGTTTGTCAAGTTACATGCATGTGGATAAGTGCTGAGAAGGACTGGACCCAGCTAGTGGATACACAGCCATGGGAGACCACATCAATATAATGTCCGGTCAAGGAAAGGCATGTCACACTTTTATATGCACATGATGCTACAGACTGAAAATACCTAATGGTATGAATTGGGATATAAACTTGTGTGCATGGAGCATGTAAGCACATGTTCACACTGGCCATTGAACAGAAAAAACAAAGAAACATAATAATTGAATACCCTGCAGGGTACCCTGTTTGCATCATATGCATATAAAGGTATGTCCTGCCTCTCCTTGAGCTGTGCATTTTATTGATGCAGTCTCCCATGACTGTGTGTCCACTTGCTGGGCCCAGTCCATTTCAGCCCTTATCCACATGCATTTCACTTGCGAAATGGTAAGGTTTTTAATATTAGAATTAGGACTGTCTCAGGATCACCGAAAAGTGGTGGAATGGCTTTTGCAGTTTTTTAATCAAAAAACATGTTAACTAAGTATCCTATATTATTTTCATGCACTATGGCTGTTTATTTACTGTAGGGTATTCAATCATTATATTTTTTGACTGTTTTTTTTCTGTTCAATGGCCAGTGTGAATGTGTACTTATATGTTGCATGGTCAACAGTCTATGTCCCAGTTCATACCTTTGGGGGTTTTTTCAGTCTGTTTGCATTTTTTTCAGTCTGTTTGCATCATGTGCATATAAAGGTGTGGCCTGCTTTACCTTTGAGCTGGGCATAATATTAATGTGGTTTCCCATGGCTGTGGGTCCACTTGCTGGGCCCAGTGATTCCTACAGATCCTTTAGAGGCCAAGGGAGTTGATATCACTGAACTACACCAGGCACCTTGCAGAATCCAATGAGGAGCACAACAGAGAGCAAAGGACCTAGGATAAAGGAATTGGACCGTGGGATGGGGGACAGGTGTGTAAAATTATCCTCCCCCTCCTAGGGCCCCTCTCAGATGAGTCAGTGAAAGAAAAAAGGTGTTTAGAGAGAAATATTTTGAGCAAGATTGGAGCATTTATGTGCATCAAGTATCTGTCCTCAGGACTGTATTTCTTCCAGTCTATCAAGTAGAAAATACTCTCATGAACCTTCCTACAGTCCAGAATTTGGCTACTGTCATACTTTGTGTCTGGATCAGAAGGAGAAGCAGGAACAGTCATGACCATAGGAGAAAAGCACTCTTCAACGCTTCTTAGCTCCAGGGGCAGCTAAATTAGCTTGTAACTGATGTCCAGATGTTATGGATATCTTGATACATGCAGATAGGCACAGTGAGATGAGGTTCTTGGCCGACAAATGGATATTTCCCAGAAGACTCTGAGACAGAATTGCTGGGGCAAATTAAGCACAAGGAAGCTGGTGAGAACTGCATAATTCTTTCTGATTGACCATAGCTTTGGGTGTAATAAGCTTAGAAGTCCAGGGAAAACCTCTAAGTTCTTGCAGAGTGCACATCACAACCTGAAAAGAAATTGCGCACCATGAATAGAGAACTTCAGGAGTTTGATCTGGAAGACCAAGCCAACAGTGGAGGAGATGGAAGTCCTGGTAACAGTGTATAATGAGACATCTTTGAGAAATCAGTCCACTGCGACCCAAGTGGTAATGAAATCCTGTGCCTCAGAAAAAGCAGCAACAAGGTCAGCAGAGATCTCATCCAAAAGCTCTTGTGGGATAGGAAGAGGCTGAAGGGAACTGATGGGTTCTTGATGAGAGTTTTAACTGCATACACATGGCAGTATTCTACAAAGTTCTTGAGGTCCTGTTTCTATTTGTGCTAACAAGGCAAACAGATGTGAAGTTGAATGGTAATGGCAAGTTGAACCTTAGTGTGACCAGAGAGGAGTGAAGAATGAACGCAAGATAAACTTTCCAGCGGAGTGTCTTTGAAACCAGAGAATATCACTTAGGTATAGAATTGGACGAAGAAAAGAGGGCAGCAAAAATACCTTCAGGTTCAACAACATATGAGAGCAGATCATTGCAAACATTTGAAGGATAAAAATATATGGATTGGGAGTCAGCCCTACATTATTATCATCACGGTAATAAGTGAGAATGAAATCCAATAGTGAAATAAGGAGTAACCAGCAAGCTTGGTGGGTATTCAGCCTATCTGCAAACGGAAGGCATTTCAGATTTTTGAGGCAGGTTTAAATGGTCACTTAGCTCCTTTAAAAATAGGCCACCATTAGTGAGGGCCCAATTTAATTGCAAATAGTTCAGGGTCACTAATAGAAAAAGTCTGATCTAATGGAGAAAATATCTTGGAGAAGAATCCACACTGTTGCTTACTTGCTCTAGATCAATTTTCTGCTCCTACATCGATAGAGGCATCCACTTCAAGGAAGAATGGTTGTCTACATCAAGATGGTGTAAGACTGGATCAGTGGAACAATGAAATTTGAGTTCTTGAAAAGTTTCAACAGCAGATTCTTACCAGACTGAAAGTGGAGCAACCACTGGAGAACAGCTATTAATAGCTGTTTGCTGAGCTGCTGCGAGCGCAGCCTCAGTGACCGGTGGTAATATCATCGAGGTTACCTCCGGTCACTGAGGCTCTGTTCCCAGCTAGGCTGAACTGTGGTGACCTCTGTGAGATCCCCGCTATCAGCGTGAGTTTTTTTTATCGCTGAAGATGTTTAAATAAAGAAATAATTTTTACTGAAAAAGGATTCCTGTGCCAGAAGTCTTCTATCTCTATTTGCACACATGTGGTAGTCAGCCACTGATCTCTAGGCACGGACGGTCTCAGGTATATTTTGGTGAGTGAAGTTTTTTCTTCCCTTTTCCTATGTTGGAGGCATGAAGTACTCTTAACTGCTGCTGTTAAAATGCATATCTGCGATCGTTAAGGGGTTAAAGGGAATGTGTCAGCCTGTTTTTCATAATCTCAGAGCACCACGATGTATTGAAGAAGAGCCTGATTACAGCGATATGTCACTTATTAGGCTGCGTTTGGTTGTTTCAATGCAATCAGTGTTTTATAAGCAGGAAATTATCACAACAGGACAACTGTCCTTGTGCATCCTAGCCTAACTGCATACCCAGCACTGATTGAGAGCTTTCTGTCACGATACAATGTACACGAAAAGTTGTGGGGTGGAGTTTTATACTTATTATCTCAACAAATAGCTAAAATGCTGGAATCAGGGTCTATGCCTCAACCACAATAGCCTGTTGACAAATTCCCCTTAATATCTGTGATCACTGATTACTGATCATTCTAAAAGATATGAAAATACAAATAATTCTTATGTAACTGGTAGCAAATAGGTATTGAATAAGTTGCTGCACTATTTGATATTGTAAAAACCCTTAACGGGCTGTTGCTCTAGTAGAACTTTGTGGTACTTACAAGGTAATGTTAACATTGAGTGTATGTAATTCATTTATAGAGTAATTGTAAAGAGGTCAATTTTACTCATACTTTATCTCTGTTGCTCCCCTCACCTGTGCTTTCCTTTGTTTAAATCCTCCTTACGATTCCTGAAATTTGGGCTTTCTTATTTAGTGGAAATTTTTATGTTGTTTCAAAATGAGGCAGTGCTTACAGCTTTCTCTGAAAACATGTGCTTAGGCTGCATTACATTGCTACCCTGCCACACTCAATTTATAAATACCTTAAAAAGCAGCACTAAATGAAAAAAATATTTTTTTTTTTTCATGTGACGGATTTAAAAAAAAAAAAAAAAAAAAAAAGAATAGAGAGGGAGTAAAAGAACAAATTCTGGCCATTTTTGACTAAAATGCTGCAGGCTTTACAATTCATGTTCTTGCGAGCGGTTTTGATAGCAAGGGATTATATGTGATGCACTGTTGCCTGAATTCCTGTTTTTTATGTGTAGTTTATCAATAAACCTATATACCTGCTCTATAAAGGCAAATCAATATATAAACTTTGGCTAATAATAAAACTTTTTCCTTCCAAAATGCACTAAGAGAAATGTAATTCCATCTTTCTATGCTATGTTGGACTAATGGGTCCATTTTTTACCATGGTTAGTGATGAGCGAGTGTATTCGTTACTATTCGCACGGATAGTAGGGTTTTCGGGTTACTCGTTACATTTTGAGAATTTGTGTACTCGCCTCGCTATATTTGGATGTCCCGCCCTGCAGTTTTGAGCCTCTTTTGCAGTTGCTAAACATGCTGGGCTTCTTAACCAATTACAGTAATGCCACAGTCATCTTGGTTGTGGCATTACTGTGATTGGCTGGCCATCCAGCGTCATAGGGTCTATGTAACCCCTGAAGCCGCAATTTTGCCCACAATGCATCTACAAGCATAGGGAGAGATTGCTCAGCTGCTATGGAGAGTATTTAGGACTCTTGATAACACAAAATCCCTTTCAGGGCTACCTGCAGTGTATACTAGGTCACTGTAGAGTAGGGAGGGAAAGATACTCGAGCAGGGACAGTTTAAAGGAGCCGGTCACTAACTCCACAACACCACCAAAAAAGAGTTCTTTTCAGTGCTGAAGACAAATAGCAAATTCATAGTACAGGGAGGGAGTGAGTGCGTATTAGGTAGGGAGAGGTTAAAGTGTTCTTCCAGTATCCGTCTTAAAACAGCTCTTGTTAGGGGCAAAGCAATATTTTTCCAGCGCACAGAGTACAAGCATTTTGTGTTGCCTTTCTTTTAACCCCTTCACCCCGAAGGGTGGTTTGCACGTTCATGACCGGGCCAATTTTTACAATTCTGACCACTGTACCTTTATGAGGTCATAACTCTGGAACGCTTCCATGGATCCCGGTGATTCTGACATTGTTTTCTCGTGACATATTGTACTTCATGTTAGTGGTAAAATTTCATTCAAATAACTTGCGTTTATTTGTGAAAAAAACGGAAATTTTGAAAATTTTGCAATTTTCCAACTTTGAATTTTTATGCCCTTAAATCACAGAGATACGGCACACAAAAAACTTGATAACTAACATTTCCCACATGTTTACTTTACATCAGCACAATTTTGGAACCAAAATTTTTTTTTGTTAGGAAGTTATAAGGCTTAAAAGTTGACCAGCGATTTCTCATTTTTACAACACCATTTTATTTTTAGGACCACATCACATTTGAAGCCACTTTGAGGGGTCTATAGGATAGAAAATACCCAAAAGTGACACCATTCTAAAAACTGCACCCCTTAAGGTGCTCAAAACCACATTCAAGAAGTTTATTAACCCTTTAGGTGCGTCACAGGAATTTTTTTGAATATTTAAAAAAAATGAACATCTAACTTTTTTTCACAAACAAAATACTTCAGGTTCAATTTTTTTTATTTTACCAAGGGTAACAGGAGAAATTGGACAGCAAAAGTTATTGTGCAATTTGTCCTGAGTACGCTGATACCTGATTTGTGGGGGGGAACGACTGTTTCGGCGCATGGCAGAGCTCAGAATGGAAGGAGCGCCGTTTGACTTTTTCAATGCAAAATTGGCTGGAATTCAGATCGGACGCCATGTCACGTTTGGAGAGTCCCTGATGTACCTAAACAGTGGAAACCCCCATTTTGGAAACTAGACCCACAAAGGAACTTATCTAGATATGTGGTGAGAACTTTGAACCCACAAGGGCTTTACAGAAGTTTATAACGTACAGCGGTACAATTAAAAAATCATATTTTTTCCACAAAAATGATCTTTTCACCCCAATTTTTATTTTCCCAAGGGTAACAGGACCCTAAAAGTTATTGTGCAATTTGTCCTGAGTATGCTGATACCCCACATGTGGGGGTAAACCACTATTTGGGCACATGGCAGAGCTCGGAAGGGAAGCAGAGAAGAGGGAAGAGAGGATTCAAAAAGATTTAAATAAACTGGAGAAGTGGGCAGTAACTAACAGAATGGTTTTTAACAGGGAGAAATGCAAAGTACTACATCTGGGCAATAAAAATGAAAAAAGCATATATAGAATGGGAGGAATAGGGCTAAGTGACAGCACATGTGAAAAAGACTTGGGTATACTAATAGATCACAGACTGAATATGAGTCAACAGTGTGATGCAGCAGCAAAAAAGGCAAATGCAGTTCTAGGATGTATTAACAGAAGCATACAGTCTAGATCACGTGAAGTCATTATTTCCCTCTACTCCTCTTTGGTCAGACCTCATCTGGAATATTGTGTCCAGTTTTGGGCACCACATTTTAAAAAAGACATCAACAAACTGGAGCAAGTTCAGAAAAGAGCGACCAGAATGGTGACCGGTCTGCAAACCCTGTCTTATGAGGAAAGGTTGCAGGATTTGGGAATGTTTAGTTTGCAAAAGAGAAGACTGAGAGGAGACTTAATTGCTGTCTACAAATATCTAAAGGGCTGTCACATTGTAGAAGGATCAACTTTATTCTCATTTGCACAAGGAAAGACTAGAAGCAATGGGATGAAACTGAATGGGAGGAGACACAGATTAGATATTAGAAAAAACTTTTTGACAGTTAGAGTGATCAATGAGTGGAACAGGCTGCCACGAGAAGTGGTGAGTTCTCCTTCAATGGAAGTCTTCAAACAGAGGCTGGACAGACATCTGACTGGGATGATTTAGCGAATCCTGCTTTGAGCAGGGGGTTGGACCAGATGGCCCAGGAGGTCCCTTCCAACTCTACGATTCTATGATTCTATGATTCTATGATTTGACGTTTTTGGCTGGAATTGAGATCGGACATCATGTCGCGATTGGAAAGCCCCTGATGTACCAAAACAGTGGAAACCCCCCACAAATGACACCGTTTTGGAAACTAGACCCCCTAAGGAACTTATCTAGATGTGTGGTGAGAACTTTGAACCCCCAAGGGCTTCACAGAAGTTTATAACATAAAGCCGTACAATTAAAAAATCATATTTTTTCCACAAAAATGATCTTTTCACCCTCAATTCTTATTTTTCCAAGGGTAACAGCACCCTAAAAGTTATTGTGCAATTTGTTCTGAGTACGCTGATACCCCACATGTGGGGGTAAACCACTATTTGGGCGCATGGCAGAGCTCGGAAGGGAAGCAGCGCCATTTGACGTTTTTGGCTGGAATTGAGATCGGACACCATGTCGCGACTGGAAAACCCCTGATGTACCTAAACAGTGGAAACCCCCCACAAATGACCCCATTTTGGAAACGAGAACCCCTAAGGAACTTATCTAGATGTGTGGTGAGCACTTTGAACCCCCAAGGGCTTCACAGAAGTTTATAATGCCCGGGCATGAAAATAAAAAAATCGTATTTTTTCCACAAACATGATCAATTAGTCCCCAATTTTTTCATTTTCCCAAGGGTAACAGGAGAAGTTGGACCCCAAAAGTTGTTGTCCAATTTGTCCTGAGTAAGCTGACACCCCATATGTGGGAGAAAACTACTGTATGGACACACGTCAGGGCTCGGAAGGGAAGTAGTGACGTTTTGGAATGCAGACATTGATGGAATGGTCTGCGGGTGTCATGTTGCCTTTGGAGAGCCCCTAATGTACCTAAACAGTGGAAACCCCCCACAAATGACCCCATTTTGGAAACGAGAACCCCTAAGGAACTTATCTAGATGTGTGGTGAGCACTTTGAACCTAACCCTAATGGGAAAATGGAAATAAATATTTTTTTTTCCCTAACTAAGGGGGTGATAACGGGGGGTTTGATTTACTATATATGGCGGGTTTTTATTTTTGGCAGCTGTCACATGCTAAAAGACGCTTTTTATTGTAAAAATAGTTAATGCATCACCACATTTTGAGAGCTATAATTTTTCCATATTTTGACCCACTGAGTCATGTGAGGTCTTATTTTTTGCGGGATGAGTTGACGTTTTCATAGGTACTATTTTCGGGCACGTGACATTTTTTGATCACTTTTTATTCCGATTTTTGTGACGCAGAATGAACAAAAACCAGCGTTTCAAGAATTTCTTTTGGGGGGTGCGTTTACACCATTCCGCATGCGGTAAAATTGATAAAGTGGTTTTATTCTTTGGGTCAGTATGATTACAGCAATACCTCATTTATGTCTTTTTTTATGTTGTGGTGGTTTTAAGCAATGAAAACAATTTTATATAAAAAATAATTATTTTTGCATCGCTTTATTCTGCGAGCTATAACTTTTTTATTTTTTTGCTAATGACGCTGTGTGGCAGCTTGTTTTTTGCGGGACAAAATGGTGTTTTCAGTGGTACTATTGATGTTTATATGTGTCTTTTTGATTGCGCGTTATTGGACTTTTTGTTCGGCGGTATGATAATAAATCATTTTTTGATTCGTTTTTTATTTTTATTTTTTAATGGGTTCACTAAACGGGTTAACTAATTGAACAGTTTTATAGGGTGGGTCATTACAGACGCGGCGATACCAAATATGTGTACTTTTATTGTTTTTTTGTTTTTTATTTTCCAAAAATGAATTTATTAGGGAATATTTTTTTTTTTAATTTAGCTATTTTTTTTAAAATTAATTTTACACTTTTTTTTTCACTTTATTATAATGTCCCATGGGGGACATCACTGTCATGTGACAGATTGCTGATCTGTCACATCACAGATCGCTGTGACAGATCAGCGATCTGTCACAGGCACTGTTGCATGCTTCCTCATGTCTGCGCTCTACGGGCAGTGAGGAAGCCAGCTCCCTGCAGGCCCCAGAAGGTCCCCGTCACCATATTGGATCCGGGGACCTGCAGGGAAGGCGACTCCCGCAGTGGCGCTGCACATTGCGCTGCTGTGGGGGTCGCAGGGAAGCATGGAGGGAGCCCCCTCCCTGCCGATACTTCCTTTAACCCCCGGTACACCGCGATCAAGTTTGATCGTGGTGTTCCAGTGGTTAACGTGTCGGGGCGGTCCGTGACCACCCCTGGCACATTGTGCTGGGTGTCAGCCATGAGCGCAGCTGATCGCATTAGACCTACTATTCCATCCTTGGGACTTAGGTCCCAGGTCACATGGATGGAATAGTACATCTAATGTAGGAAAGTAGTTAATTATTGGGTGTCCAAGCTGAACATTTGGCCTGACCTCTCCTTATATGCCTTCGAGATGCTGGCCTGCCCGGCTGCTAGTGTGATGTCAGAGCGTGTTTTCATTTCCGCTGAGTCAATCATCACTGATAGGCGCAAGCGCCTCTCCCCAGAAAATGAAGACAGACTTACTCTGATTAAATTAAAAAAGGACTGGATATCTCCACAGTTTGCAAACCCTCCAGATGACAGCAAGCCAACCTAAATTCACCGAAAATGCTGATTCATGCTACTGCTGTTAACGTCAAACCCTTCCCATAAAAACCCGTTTTCTTCCTTCGTCAACCATGACTCAGCCCATAGGGCTAATTTTTACAAACCCTATGCACATTGTGCATAAAGATTTACCGTAATGCAGGTTACATTTTTTGGAGGATAAACAATGTATTAACAAAATAGAAAAAAGACTATATAGCAAATAAATTCTGTATAATAAATAAATTAACTGCTGATGAAAGATGAAAAGTATAACAGAACATTTATTACCCAAAATGTAAATGATATGCAAGTGTATGCACTTCAATATATTTACTTTATAATCTCTATAAACTTCAATATTTTCTAGAAACGACAAGGATCAATATGCAATTAAAGGGGTGCTCCTGGGAGAAAAAAAAATATCTTAATGCTCATATCTTTATAGACTATTAGGATAACATGAATAATGCTGCTTTCCAACCTCCCAGTACTTGTAATTCTGGACCATGAGGCTGCTCTTCAATGCTTCCCCTTCCTTCTGGGATATAATGCCACACATCAGGGGACGTGACTGTCTGTTAGCATCAGCCAGCCCCCTGATACTATCTTGTTTTATTCAATCCGATATCAGGGTACTGTATTTGATGGGTGCTTGGCCTGCTAACCCCTGATACCATCTGCTAGTACTCTCTTCTATATAAGGAGGTATGGTGGGGTGTGGCCTGCTTAGGCTGCTAGCCACAATCAGCCCCCTGGTAATATTCTTTTCTCTGAAGTTCTACATCATATAGCAGCCCCTGATCTAGAACTGAACACAAGCACACATTATCAGGGAACAAGCAGCTGCTAGCAGCTGAGAGCAGGCCATGACCCATGATAATGGATTGAGTAGAAGAGGAGATTATCACGAGCCACCTTACTGTACAACAACTTTAATAGAAAGTATTTGAAAAGGGGCATGTAAATAATCAAGCAACAATAGGTCACAAACATGAGCAATAGGAGCACTGGCCTTAATTTTGACCTAGTGGTTACCCTACTTTGCCACAAAGGTTGGCACTCTAGGAAATGAAATGGCAATCCCGCTCAAGTCGGCTTACCCTCGCTGACCCTGCATGCACAAGATATTTGTGACCTATTATATATTTGTCAATCAAGACATCACCCCTGTTAATTCCTATCAAAAAATCCTCTTGACGTTCACTGTTGTGAATTCACTTTCTGGCCTACATCTGGTTACTAGTGAAGGTAGTGGAGCTGGTTATATTGACAGAGGGGTCGCGAGTTCTCTTTCCGGGCTCCCTCTGGTGGTTACAGGAGGAAATGGAGCTGATCTAATTAACAGAGATATGCCACCTGATAATGAGGAGGACGATTGGACATCTGGAGTTTCTGATTGGATTTAAGATAGCCGACTCCCTCTATCCCTGCTGGTGATTTTTTCCTGCCTCCTGAGGTCTTAGTTGTCAGCTCAGTCCCTGCATGCTCAAGCTAAGTGTTCTTTTGCTATTGTTCACATTTGATTTGGTTTTGTCTATTTCAGTTTTGTGTGGTCAGCCAGCCCTGGCTAGGCTGTGCTGAATTTTCATCCTTATGTTACTGTTTGTGCCAATTTGTTTTTGGCCCTTATTAGATTGGCCTCTCTTTGCTCTGCTTTCAGAATATTCCAGAGTGATGATATAGTGGGCGAAGTCTAGTGACTTCAGTGTTTTTTCTATCAGACGTGTTGGGCTTTTTTTGCAGGGTTTTTTGCATGATTGCAGACAGTGTCTTTCCTTTCCTGTCTTTTCTAGTTAGTTTGGGCCCCATCATTTGCTCAGCCTATTTTCCTACCTGCATTTGTGTTTTGATCTTGTCTCACCGACAGTATATGTTTGGGGGCTATCTATTCCTTTGGGGGCCGCTCTGGGGCAGTTTAGATTTCCCCTTTCTTGCTTTAGGCTTATTTAGTTCTCCGGCTGTGTTGAGGCATCTAGAATCATCTCTCTCTTCCTCTGCTCCTGAACGTATGTCTGTGAATTTGTTCTTTGAGGCTCTGGGGCACATTTATGATGAGCCTGATAGAGTGCGTCTGGCAGAGGATATGGTGATGAATGTGACACAGGGGAGGCACTCTGCTGAATGGTTCTGCTCTGAGTTCAGATGCTGGGCAGCAGAGGTCTCCTGGAATGATGCTGCCCTCCGGGGTTAGTTCTGTAGAGGCCTGTCCGAATGTTTGAAAGATGCCCTAGCCCTTCATCCTCTACCGGATTCTTTGAGGACGCTATGATCCAGGCTGCACGCATGGACCTGATTATGCCTTGGCTTCAATGTCACAATCCTACTATTGACTGGGTCATGGGGGAGATCATTCAGTGGGATTGTATGGCTAACGGTCTATGTTGTAACTTGACAACTCTTGTCACCACAGTAAAATCTGTGTCAGTGTCGTCTGTTGATCTGGAAGGTATTCCGGAGTACCTGAAAGATTTTGAAGATGTATTTTCTGAAAGTGAGGCTGAGGCGCTTCCACCACATAGACCCTTTCATTGTGCCATTAATCTAGTCCATGGAGCCAAGTTACCCAAGGCTCGCCTGTTCAATTTGTCCGGGCCCGAACGTCTAGCCATGAAGGAGTACATTACCGAGAGTCTCCGCAAAGGGCAAATTAGGCCTTCTGTTTCACCTGTGGCGGCGGGCTCCTTTTTTGTTAAGAAAAAAGATGGTCGTTTGCGGCCGTGCCTCGACTTTCGGGAATTAAACAAAATTACTGTGAAAAATGCATAACCTCTCCCCCTAATTCCTGATCTATGTAACCAACTCACCGGGGCCAAGTGGTTCTCTAAACTGGATTTACGTGGGGCATATAACCTTATAAGAGTCCGGGAAGGGGACGAATGGAAAACAGCTTTCCTGACGACTGAAGGGCTGTTCGAAAACTTGGTTATGCCCTTTGGTCTCACCAATGCTCCTGCTGTTTTTCAGAATTTTATTAATGCGATTTTCTCTGATTTAATTGGTCCTTTTGTGGTTATCTATTTGGATGACATTCTGGTGTACTTGGTGGACAGTCAATCTCACTTGCACCATTTGCGGATGGTTCTCATGAGACTGAGGGAGAATCATTTGTATGCCAAGTTGGAAAAATGCTCATTTTTCATGCAAGAAGTATCCTTTCTGGGGTTGATTGTGTCAGGGGAGGGGTTCCGCATGGATCCTAAGAAGATCCAGGCTGTTACGGATTGGGTGCAGCTTCATGACTTGAAAGGGTTGCAGCGATTTTTGGGCTTTGCCAACTTTTATAGGAAATTTATTAAGGGATTATTAAGGGATTCTCGCAGGTGGTAAAGCCTCTAACGGACCTCATTCTCAAGGGAGCTGATGTAAAAAATTGGTCAGTAGCTGCAAAAATTCTTTCATGACATTAAAAAAGTGCTTTTCTTCAGCCCCTATATTGGTACTACCCGACCCGTCAAGACCTTTTGTCGTGGAGGTTGACGCCTCGGAAGTAGGGGTGGGGGCAGTTTTGTCTTAGGGCCCTCCTACCCTTACTAATCTGAGGCCTTGCGCCTTCTTCTCTAAAAAATTTTCCTCCACCGAGAGAAATTACGATGTCAGCAATAGAGAGTTGTTGGCGGTAAAGTTGGCTTTTGAAGAATGGAGGTATTTCCTGGAGGGGGCTGTTCATCCCATTACAGTCATCACTGATCACAAAAATTTGGCCTATATCGAGTCTGCCAAGAGATTGACCCCCAGACAAGTTCGGTGGGTGCTTTTTTTTCTCGATTTCAGTTTACCATCACATTCCGCCCGGGATCTAAAAACATCAAGACTGATGCCTTATCCCGAAGCTTTGATTCGGTGTCCCCTCCAGAACCTCCCTCCTCCATTCTTCAGCCAGGAGTAGTGGTGGCCGAAATCTCATCTGAGTTACAGAGAGGAATTTTGGAGGCTCGGGCTCCGGGTGGTAAACCCCCAGGTACACTGTTTGTACCGGAACGTTTCCGTCTCGGACTTATGCAGGAATTTCACGATTCTATGTTGAGTGCTCAACCTGGGATTGCAGCTACCCAGGGGGCAATTGCGAGGGGTTTCTGGTGGCCTTCTATGGTAACAGATATTAAAAAGTTTGTGACTGCATGTGGGGTGTGCGCTCGTTCTAAAAGTTCTCAGGTCCGGCCGGCCGGGGAGTTGGTGTCTTTGCCAATTCCGGATAGACCATGGACACATTTGTCCATGGATTTTATCACAAATCTTCCTCCTTCCAGGGGCAAAGCAAGCCCACTTTGTACCTCTCCCCGAGTTACCATCTGCTGAAACCCTTGCCCGCTTATTTATGCAGCATATAATTCGGTTGCATGGACTGCCTATGAATGTGGTATCAGACAGAGGGGTACAGTTTGTAGCCAGGTTCTGGAGGGCTTTTTGCAAAAAGCTGGGGATTTCGTTGTCCTTCTCCTCTGCCTACTACCCAGAGTCTAATGGACAGATGGAGCGCACGAACCAATCATTGGAGCAGGTTCTGAGATGCTTGGCCTCTTCCAGGCAGGAGGACTGGTGTGAGGTATTGCCCATGGTAGAGTTTGCATTCAACAGTCGTGTGAGTCAATCTACTGGGAAGTCTCCCTTTCAGATCAACTATGGGTTTAACCCACATTTTGGAGAGTTTTCCCGCATGGATTCAGGTTGTCCTGGAGCTGAGGGTGCGACACAACGTCTTAGAATTCTTTGGAGGGAGGTTCAGAGGAATATTTCCAAGGCCCAGGAAAACTATAAGTGGTTTGCTGACAGGAGGAGGGGGCCAGGTCCAGCATTTGCAGTAGGGGAGTAGGCTATCCACCCACAATATCAAGCTTAAGATACCATCTATACAGCTGGGCCCCAAGTTTATTGGCCCATACAAAGTTGTGGAGGTTGTTAACCCAGTAGCCTATCGACTGCAGCTACCCACCTCCTTTAAAATTTCTGATGTCTTCCACAGGTCCCTGTTAAAGCCTGTGGGGACAGTGAGAGAGGATCCCTCATCAAATGCTCCACCAGTGCTGGTAGAGGGGCAGCTGGAGTATGAAGTAGGGCACATTGTTGAATCCCGGTGGGTGCGCTGGAGACTCCAGTATCTGATACACTGGAAGGGGTAATCTCTGGAGGATCGTTCATGGGTTCCGGCCAGTTCGGTGCATGCCGATCGTCTGGTGCGTGCTTTCCACGCCAGATACCCAGACAAGCCTGGGGGTCCAGTGGCCCCCCTTTAAGAGGGGGGTACTGTCATGGTTTGAACAGGGTTCTTGCCCTGCACTCACAGGGTTAAGTGTTCATGGCCTCTTTCTGGATCTGGGAGGGGTATTTATACTCACTCTTTACCAGGGTTCTCTGTCAACTATACTGTTGTTTTGGTGTGTCTGACCCCTGGTGTGCGTGTATTCTGCATTGCTTGTTTGCTTCCTGTGTATGACCCGGTCTGTTCCCTCACTCTGTACTCCATCTCTCGTTTTGGTACTATTGTCTTTTCTGGTTCTGACCTCCTGGCTTGGCTATCGTTACTCCGTTACAGTTTGTCCCTATTGTACCGTCTATTGCCCGTTCTGGTTTTCTGATCTATTGCTACGTCCTGACTATCCATTCTGTCTAACCCTTTGGTACTGTATTGCTATCTTGTGCTTTGACCCTGGCTTCATCTGGTTTCTGTCTCTGTCTATGCCCCTTGGTAACATTGTCCTGTAGTTACCTTTATAGGAGTTTCCCTGCAGCTCCTAGCTCTGTGGAGCTTAGGCCATGCCCCCAGCAGTCACGTGTTTCAGGTCCTGATACTCTGAAGCACGTATCATCACTGCTGCTGCCCTGCTCCACAGGTATCTTTGAGCACTGTTTTTGTACTCAGGACACACGCACTGGCTCAGTGAGCAAGTGTAGTGCAGGGTTCCTGACACTTGTTTGCTTTTACAGTTGCTGCCTGACTTTGAGTTGCTCAGCTTACTTGTATGCTGAATACCCAAGTTCTTCTCCTGTTCTGTAGTCATGAGTATTCTCCCATTTAATGTATATGCAGCAATAAGATTACACCATCCTAGGTACATTACTCTACATTTATCAACTTTATATATCAATTGCCAGATGTTTGCCGATTCAGTCATCTTATCCAGATTGTTTTGCAATATTGAAAATTCAAGGTCAGATTTTAATATCCTACATAGTTTGGTGTCTTTAATAAAGATATTCAAAAGAATCTGTCCTAGCACAGATGCCTGCGATATCCCCTTGCTGACTATATCCCATTTAGAGAATGTACCATTTATGACAACTCTTTGGTTTCCTCTCTTTTATCTAATTCCTTACCCATCTGCATATAGTTTCCCCTAGTCACTGTGTCACAGCCGCATTCTCAAAGTCCAGATTTGCATTTATCTCCTCACAGAAATCCAATATGTTGCTTAGATCCAAGTTATTCTTCATGAATCCATGCAGTTGTCATTTACTATTTGTTATCTACAATCTATTTGTGCAGATCATCTCTTAAAATGATAATTTCCCTCGGGATCAATCAAGTGTATCGCATCGTATCGTATTGTAAAATACCTTCAGAAACATTACGGATGTCAAACTTACAGGATGATAGTTGCCTGGATCCAGCTTCTTACCTTTCCAAAAATTCTCCAATCCTGTGGCAACAACCTTGTTACAAGATTCTAAGAATATAAGATACATCGGTCTGTCAATTACTGACATCAATTCCCTTAATATCCATGGATGAATGCCATCTGGGTTGGAGTATTTCTCAATGTTTAATTTGCTCAGGAGGAGTACTTCATCTTGTGTTAAACTAGTGGTATCAGGTGGTAAACTCTGATTTTTGCCTTGTTGAATGATCCCTGGAGCAGTCAGTTTATTTGTGAACATGGATGAAAAGTGCCTGTTTAATACCTTAGCCTTTTCTTTCTCCTCTATAATTATATTCAGTTGTGTGAAAAAGTGTTTGCCACCTTCCTGGTTTCCTATTTTGCATGTTTGTCACACTTAAATGTTTCAGATCACCAAAAAAATTAAATATTAGGCAAAGATAGCACAAGTAAACAAAAAATGCAATTTTTAGCTAAAAATCTTTAAAATTACAAGAAAAAGAAACCCAAACCTACAGGGCCCTGTGTGAAAAAGAAACCCCCTTTCTTAAAACATACATTTATGTGCTCACTTGCATTATCTTTGTCTAATATTTCAATTTGTTTGGGGATCTGAAACATTTAAGTGTGACAAACATGCAAAAGAATAGGAAATCAGAAAGGGGGCAAGTACTTTTTCACTAAGCTGAAGTTATCATCTGTTGCAATCCATTTTTTTCTTTTTGGCACTGATGAACATTTTATTACCAGAGAGTATAAGTTTTCCACCAGATTCTACTAGTATATCTTTAAACATTCCCCATTTATGTTTGGCAACCCCAGTTACCATGACATGTCCCATCCTACAAGGTTAAGTTCTTTTCTTAATTTGTTGAAATCAGCTTTCCTAAAGTTCCAGGTCTTTCCATTTCCCCTTTGCAATGTTTTATTGAATTTTACATTGAAATTTACGATATTATGGTCGCTGCATACCAAATGCTCCCTGACCTGTAGATCTTAATTTGCACCAGATCCAGCAGATTATTTCCCCTTAAATAATATTAGTATATATAATTAATATATTAAGTAAGTGCAAAATAACTTTGATTTCCACTTTTTATGTATGACGTAGATTAGCACAAATTTACCGACGACCAAAAATAGTATTATGAGAATTTGCAATCTTTCATGGTTGCTAAGAACTTCTGAAAACTTGCACATTAAACTTCTATTCCCTGCTACAACCATTAACTAAGTGAAGCACTTTTATAGTCTTTAGCAGGAGTATTTACTGGCTGACAGCCATTTGGATAATGGTATAACAGAAATAGAAGTCAATTGAGTTTTCCTATACATACCATTAAGCCTCCATCCATCCATTCACTCACAGTAACTTATACCGAGAGCCGCAAAGTTAACATACATTTGAAAGAGGCTGCATTTTAATCATGCTTTATTATAGATGAATAGCAAGAAAAAAAATAATGAAAAAATGATAAGATCACATAGAATTATAATTATATGAATCAAAGCAGAAATCATGTTATAAACAGTTCATCAGTTTTCTAACATTTCTGCTTTTTATTTAGCATTCATCTCTTTTCATACCAACTTACTTTGGCTCATAAAAATGTGATTGATCCTGAGCACATATAATCAGTGAATGAGGATCTCTATCAAGTTGGATACAGCTGACAATTGTTTTATTGGCCACATAAACAAATATGCAAAGTAATAGTTTGGCTGACAAGCAAATAAAAACAATGGAATAAAACTCTACATCTTCATTGTCCAATATAATTTTATATTCAGTGGACAACTATTCTCTGTGGAACTAAATGTTTCACTAAGAGAAATTGACTTTTGCATTCATACTTTTTTAAACTCTACATAAGAGGTGAACAAATATATTCAAGTGGAAATGAATCTTACTTATATTTTACAAACATTAGCATTCACCAAAATGTGGATTTTTTTGTAATTGGCTTTCACATAGACTTAGCAAAATGGCACTGTAAAACCATTATAAACCATCAACATTTAATAAACAAAAATCCATATACTCTCTTCGCTGCACAACTCATCATCATCATCAGTCGGGTCCTTGTCATATATTCAGCTCACCACTGCTTGTGCTAAAGGATTCTGCAAGAGGATTGTGTGGGAGGATTGTGGGCAAGCACGTGAAAAGTAATGGCATAATGATGTCATGACATTCTCTGTGATCTTGTGCGCAAATTTACAGAACTTTCCTGGACCTCATCAAAGCTGGAAGTTCCAGCCCAGTGCTAGATTTCAGCACAAGTTGTGATCTGAAGATGTACTTTAAATACACAATGCATCAGCACACCACTATTAAACATTTAACGACCGCTGAAACGCTTTTAAGAGGTTTTATTCCTGAGTGCGTGCTTTTTATTAGCGCTGAGAAATAAGGGTATAGCGCCCCTCAGCGTCGGAAAATCTCCTGGGGTCTCGGTTAGGCTACTTTCACACATCAGGTTTTCGGCGTCAGGCGCGTTCCGGCGTCGTGCCGGATCCGGCAAATGTTTTGTAAAACCGGATGTGACGGATCCGGTTTTCTGCCGGATCCATCTTGCGCATGACAGCCAAAACCGGATCCGTTTCATCTAGTTCATCCGGTTTTCGATCCGTTTTTCGACGGATTACGCCGGATCCGGTTTTTAAAAAGGCCCCTTGTGGGCGTCCGAACGGGATTGGCTACTGAAAAACTATATATACCGTGTTCCTACAGCCCTTCTTTGACAGGTTGTAGAGGAGAAAGTGCAGGTTGGAGAGAAGAGCAAGTGACTGGCAAAGATGGATGTTGTGATTGGAAATATTTTGAAGAATTTGGCGGATTTTACAGCGGAGGCGAATCGTTTGAGGGTGATTGTTCTGGAGAAGGAGAGAGCAAGACAGCAGCGCATCAGGCATCGTAGACGATGTTTGTGGATCCACCCCATCACAGCCAAGAGAATGATGCGTGGGGTCTATTCTACACTCTGCATGGACCTTAGACGAAACCCGGATACATTTTTTGGATATGTTCGGATGAAAATGGAGAATTTTGATTACTTGGTGGAGCGCATTGCACACCTCATAAGAAAATCGGACACCTATTGCCGCTTCTCTGTTTCACCTGCAGAGCGTCTGATGGTGACTTTAAGATAAGCCACATTTATTGGATATGCCTCGCATCAGAGCACACTTTCACTGCAATCTTGTTGGTGGTAGTTTGTATCTCCAAGTGTTATAGCTGAGTTTTGGTATGTAATGCTGTGATTTTAAACTAATTGATTGATTTTTAATTCCCCACAGATTTCTTGCAACTGGAGAATCCCTTTCGTCACTGCATTTCCAGTACAGACTCGGGATTTCCACCATATCTGGAATAGTGAAGCACACATGCCGTGCACTGTGGGACTCCTTAGCTGAAGAGTTTTTACCAGAGCCCACAACAGAGGTGGATTGAAATTTCAGAAAAGTTTCAACAGATATGTCAGTTTCCGAACTGCTTGGGTGCTGTGGACGGGAAACATATCCGCATTGTAAAGCCAGCCGGATCGGGATCGGAATATTTCAATTACAAGAAATATTTTTCAATTGTCCTCATGGCCATTGCTGATGCGGAATACAAATTTATTGCTGTTGATATTGGGGCCTATGGCCGCTACAATGACTCTCAAGTTTTCAAACTGTCTGCCATGGGGCGTAAACTGTATGGAAACACCTTCCAGTTCCCATCCCCTAGACCGCTGCCGCAAACATCTGGTCCACCTATGTCATTTGTCTGTGTAGGGGATGAAGCCTTCCAGCTGTCAGAACACCTTTTGAAACCGTACGGTAGCAGAGGATTGTCAAGAACAAAACGCATTTTTAATTACCGCCTCACAAGAGCAAGAAGAATGGTTGAATGTACCTTTGGTATTCTGACAGCCAAATGGCGGGTCCTATTGACTGCGATCAACCTCAAGACAGAAACTGTGGACGAGGTGATCAAAGCTTGCGTGGTACTCCACAATTTTATTATCTGCAAGGAACCCATTTCCATTGAGGACACCTCTGAAGAAACCACCTTGCAAGATTACCATGACATTACCACTAGAAGTTCTGTGACGGTTTCAGTAATGAGGGACAATTTTGCACTATACTTTATGTCACCTCAAGGCAGAGTACACTGGCAGGATGACAGAGTGTGAAAGATTTGTGCCCTTAACCAAACTTGTGTACCTTCTGTACCAACAGTATATACCTTTGCCAACCAAAGCTGGCTATCTTGTCATGGTCTTACTATTTTTACCTTTAGGCCACAGGTGTGTACCTGGTTGTGTTTTATGCAAAGTATTTCACCTTTTAACAAAAGTTGTGTACATTGTTAGGAAATCACCAACAATAAACACAACTTTTTAGGTGAAATACTTTGCTTCAAACACAACCAGGAACACAACTGTAGCAAAAAGCTAAAATTTACCCACAGTTATATACCTGGTTTTGAATACCTTTTTACCTTTTAAATACCCTGTATTTAACCTTTTTTTTAAACATATTTCGCCACAGAAAGAAATGACAGACAACCAGTGTAAACGATAATTTAACTTTTATTTAATTTTTTTTTTTTTTTGTAAAATGTTTTTAAAGTTAAAAAAACTTTTTTAATAAAGGTTTGAAACCAACTGGGCATTTTTATTACAAAACACACATTATAAATCGGTGTAGTGTGGGGTGGAAATACTGCTGGAGGGGCTGCGGGACACTTCGACACTGGGAGTGTGGAGAGAGGACTGGGATCGTTGTGGGGAAGGAACAGTTAGAGGTGAAGGTGTGGAAAAAGCTACAGAATGGGTGGACATGTGGGAGGCAGAAGAGATGGTGGGCGGTGGAGTGGAGGGTTGGGCAGGGACTGTAGGAGCAGATGATGTTGATGGAAAGTTGTATGGGGAAGCAGTTTGGTACGGGGAAGGAGTTTGGTACGGGGCAGGTTGCTGGAAGTGGGGAGATGTCTGGTACTGGGGAGGTTGCTTGTACTGGGGAGATGGCTGGTATGTAACAGGAGAGGGAGGATGGAAAGTGGCTGGAGGGGGTGCAGGTGGAGGAACTACTGGGGTGGGAGGTAACGTGCTGGAGAGCACCGTGGCATGAATGCATTACATTCATCTGCTGACTAGGAGAGAGCGTTTCCATGCGCTCCACAACAGACCTGAAAAAGGTGTGGTTTGGCGAAGATCTTGCTTCTGAATGCATGGTTTGCAGAAGTGTCTTCACCTCCAGAATGCTGGAGTTGATCTGCTGATAGCCTGCGGAGATTTGCTCTGACAAGACTTTTAGACAGTTCTGGAAAGATGCATTCAGATGCAAGAACTCTGGCGCATAAGTCTTTTCCTGACCCCTCTGCCGCTGCCGCCCAGTACCCGCAGGTGTGGTAAGGGTGGGGTAAAGGGAAAGCGATCTCCTCACCAGCAGCTTCATGTAATGTAGGCAGCCACAATGCTCCTGTGCTGGTGGATGGGACAGATGGGTCGAATGTGTGGGAAGGCTGGGAAGGTGCAGATGTACCGGGGCGGTCGAAGTGTCCCTCGGTGCCGGTCTCCTCAGGGATCGCCTCAGAAGGGTCCAATCGTGCAGGCTCCCGAGTGCTGCTCACCGTGCTGTGGAATAAAGAGAAAAAAAAACAATTAAAATAGTGACATGGCATGGCCCTGGCTGAAAAAAAATTGTTACATCTAAACATTTTTTTTTCACATGTGGTGTGTAATATTTACCTTCTGGTGACCATTGTATCCCGGAGGAACGACAGGGCTCGTGCGTACTTGTACTTGCTCCTGCATCCTCCAGATCCACTCGGGGCCCGCATCTCCTTATTGAACTCCTTCTTGAAACGATCCCTCACAGACCGCCACCGCTTCACAATTCTGTCCCCTGAAACGAGAAAGGACAAAGTGGTTAGTATACAACATCAGTGTTTCCCAAACTCCAGTCCTCATGGTCCCCAGGGGTCATGTTTTCAGGTTTTCCATAGTAAATAGAAATCCTGAACACATGATCCGTGGGGACCACGAGGCCTGGAGTTCGGGAAACACTGGTTTACATCAAGCAACCGGTACTGTATATACTTACGCTCTTTAATCTGGGCCCGAGCATCGAGGTCCTCCCAGCGGCCCACAAGGAGCGAACAGATTTCCTCCCAGAGTCGTCGGGTAACAATCAGGTCAGCATGGCGGTGGTCAGCCATATTCCATAGCTGCTCCCTTTCTCTGACGAGATCGATGAGGTGGTCCATATCAATTCCTCCATCCTCACCATCTGAGTCGGGAGCACGCTGTGAAGGCTGTTAAAGTAAAATAGAAAAATAGCAAAATTAGTCACCACACTTTAAGACATGAAATAAAAAGTGTACCAAAATTTAACTTAAATATTATACTTACACGCTGGTGACGCCTTGTTGCTGTCGCCGACGACCCTGGGAGGCACTGCGAGGACCTCTAGGCCGAGCACCAGATTGGGAAGACTAGAGAAGAAAAGAAAAAAATTTATGTGTTTGGATGTTGGCATATTTGTTTGCTGTGTGATGTCTGCGGTACATTGTTTTCTATTTGTTGTGTGTAGTGTGATGTTGTGTTTCTGCGTTTGATGCAAAAAACTTACCAATTGTGAGCCCACTCCTGGTGTCTGTCCACCCCTTCCTTCTTCTTCTGGGAGCTCCTCTTCAGCTTGTGATTCCTGTTTTGAAATAAAAGCCAATGAATAGACATATATTACAGAGATGATGGATTTTGGAAATAAAAACTTACCGTCAAATGCTGACGATGCGAGGGAGGGCTCCCAGAAGAAGATGTGCTGTCCTCTTGCTGGCCAGACTCCATGGCTGTGGGTGGTACTGCTGCTGCTGCCAGTGCGGCCAGTGCTGCTGCTGCTGCTGCTGCATCTCTTGGGCGGCTGTTGAATAAAGAGAAACAAAGGGCCAATGAATATCTTGATATTCCTTGGCCCTAGTTTTGAGGAATGGGGGATTTGATAATTACCGTCTCTCATCTGCTGCTGGACTCCCCTCCCATTGTTCAGCATGTTCCCTTTGCTGCTCCATTTGGGGTGGTGGTGGTGCTGATGGTGCTGCAGTGGTCTCCTGCGCCTGGTTCCTGTCTTGGGTGGCATGTTGGGTGTGGCTGAGGGTCCCACTGTCATGCTTTTATATATGTGTGCTGTGGGCAGAGCTACTGAGCATGCTCAGACCCAAAAAACCGGATCCGGCCACCGGATCCGTCTTTCGCCGGTTCTGGCGCATTGCGGCGCTCATAGACTTTCATTGTGTGAAAAAGCCGGACGAGCCGGATCTGGTAGGTCCGGCTTTTTAGCCGGAGACAAAAAACGTTACAGTAGCCGTTTTTTCCAGACGCTGGATTGCGACACATTGCTGGATCCGGCGAAAACCGGATGAAACGCATGGCCATCCGGCGCAAATGCAAGTCAATGGGGGGGGAAACTGGATCTGGCATTGCATTTCGCCGGATCCGGTTTTTGTCAAAAGAGCCGGATCGCGCCTGACGGCGAAAACCTGATGTGTGAAAGAGGCCTTACCGGTGAAGATATTATATTGTAAGTGCCTTCAACAAATTACAAGAACAGCTTAATATGGCAAAACAAAACAAACTACCTTGACAGGGAAAGCGTTTTAGTTACTGCAAGAAATTTCTGTTCCTAAAGGGAACCTGTTGTGTAAAAAAAACACTATCAATCTGCAGATATGGGGTTAATCTGCAGTTTATCATTCTAAAGCTGCTCGGAGTGCGCAGTGAGAGCCTCACTGCTGAGTGGAGATTTACTTTATTGTTCAGCAGCTTCGGACTTCCAGTCATAGAGGTGGGCAGGAGCGGCCTCAGTCACCGCTCAGTGCATAGTGAGCGGCACCTGGAACCACACACCGCCACTGACTGCCTGTCCATTCTAATGCTTAAAACCATTAAAAATTCTTATAGATGTGATAGGTACAATTTTGTAATGCATGTATTGTTAGGCTTCATGCTAGCATAGGCACGACTCAGAATTTAAAAATTGCCCAAAATTTAAATATACTTATCAGACTGTTGAGTTCAAGTCAGGAAACCAGTGATCACTCTGTACATCACAGTTCTTAAAATGGATATATGAAACTGGGTTCAGGGTGGATTTTAGTGGATTCTAGGTAAAAGTTTTAGATTGTGAGCCCCATCGGGGACAGTGCCAATAATGTCTTTAAAGCGCTGTGGAATTAATGGTGCTATAAAAATGAGTAAAATAAATAAAAAAATAAATAAATAAAAGAACTGGAATGAAGGAAATATGGGAGTATTAACAAATTAAACCCACAATCGCAACCTAGATTGCTATTCATTTACTATGTGCCTTTTGTTAATGAAAGAAAATGGATCTACAGTTGTGGCCAAAATTATTGACACCCCTGCAATTTTGTCAGATAATACTCAGTTTCTTCCTGAAAATGATTGCAAACACAAATTCTTTGGTATTATTATCTTTATTTAATTTGTCTTAAATGAAAAAACACAAAAGAAAATGAAGCAAAAAGCAAAACATTGATCATTTCACACAAAACTCCAAAAATGGGCCAGACAAAAAGTATTGGCACCCTCAGCCTAATACTTGGTTGTACAACCTTTAGCAAAAATAACTGCGACCAACCGCTTCCGGTAACCATCAATGAGTTTCTTACAATGCTCTGCTGGAATTTTAGACCATTCTTCTTTGGCAAACTCCTCCAGGTCCCTGATATTAGAAGGGTGCCTTCTCCAAACTGCCATTTTTAGATCTCTCCACAGGTCTTCTATGGGATTCAGGTCTGGACTCATTGCTGGCCACCTTAGAAGTCTCCAGTGCTTTCTCTCAAACCATTTTCTAGTGCTTTTTGAAGTGTGTTTTGGGTCATTGTCCTGCTGGAAGACCCATGACCTCTGAGGGAGACCCAGCTTTCTCACACTGGGCCCTACATTATGCTGCAAAATTTGTTGGTAGTCTTCAGACTTCTTAATGCCATGCACATGGTCAAGTAGTCCAGTGCCAGAGGCAGCAAAGCAACCCCAAAACATCAGGGAACCTCCGTCATGTTTGACTATAGGGACCGTGTTCTTTGAATGCCTCTTTTTTTCTCCTGTAAACTCTATGTTGATGCCTTTGCCCAAAAAGCTCTACTTTTTTCTCATCTGACCAGAGAACATTCTTCCAAAACGTTTTAGGCTTTTTCAGTTAAGTTTTGGCAAACTCCAGCTTGGCTTTTTTATGTCTCGGGGTAAGAAGTGGGGTCTTCCTTGGTCTCCTACCATACAGTCCTTTTTCATTCAGATGCCGATGGATAGTACGGGTTGACACTTTTGTACCCTCGGACAGCATGGCAGCTTGAACTTGTTTGGATGGTAGTCGAGGTTCTTTATCCAACATCCGCACAGTCTTGCATTGAAATCTCTTGTCAATTTTTCTTTTCTGTTCACATCTAGGGAGGTTTGCCACAGTGCCATGGGCTTTAAACTTCTTGATGACACTGCGCACAGTAGACACAGGAACATTCAGGTCTTTGGAGATGGACTTGTTGCCTTGAGATTGCTCATGCTTTCTCACAATTTGGTTCTCAAGTCCTCAGACAGTTCTTTGGTCTTCTTTCTTTTCTCCATGCTCAATGTGGTACCCACAAGGAAACAGGACAGAGGTTGAGTCAACTTTAGTCCATGTCAACTGGCTGCAAGTGTGATTTAGTTATTGCCAACACCTGTTAGGAGCCACAGGTAAGTTACAGGTGCTGTTAATTACACAAATTAGAGAAGCATCACATGATTTTTCGAACAGTGCCAATACTTTTGTCCACCCTCTTTTTTATGTTTGGTGTGGAATTATATCCAATTTGGCTTTAGGACAATTTTTTTTGTGTTTTTTCATTTAAGACAAATTAAATTAAGATAATAATACCAAAGAATTTGTGTTTTCAGGAAGAAACTGAGTATTATCTGACAAAATTGCAGGGTGTCAATACTTTTGGCCACAACTGTATATCTTCTTCATCCATTCTACAATCACATCTGAAATTGTAATAGCAACCAAGCAAATTGTGCACATAAACTTAAGCCCTCCAATACAAATTAGATTTCTGCTAAACAAATTACTAAATACTTTAGTCTGTGCATCATGCCCAAGACCAAATCATTTATTATTGCAAACTTTTGTCATTTGTCCCCAAAATATGCTTAAATGGAATTTTTCAGCAGGTTTTTGATATTTAATATGAGAGCAGCATAATATAAGGCAAGTGATATTGATTTCAGGGGCGTTTCACTTATTAGGCTGTGTGATGTAGTTTCAATACAATAAGTGTTTCATCTGCAGGAGATTATCATTGCTTGACTAGGTCTCATGTGTTAAGCAGTCAGACTAATCTGTGTAATCCTGTTCCCAACACAAATGGGCACCCTGTTGACAATGTACACAGGACGCTACCAATCAGGGGTGTAGGTGAGGTTATACACAGCTCAGCATTCTGACCACTGATACATCTATAAGAGAGAAAACAAGTATTTTATCAAAATTACACCAAGCAGTCCAGTAAGTGATACATAGCTGGAATCTGGTTCTATTGCCATATGTCATGATGATCTCCTAATACATAGCAAAAATCTGCTGACAGATTCCCTTTAAGTCTTACCACCCCGAGTGTCCTGTGCCAATACAATATCTTCAAAGTAGTCTCACAGCCACATTTATTTCAGGAATACTGTTGAATAATGTATAACATGTTTTAACAACTCTGCCGGCATCACTGCATGGCCTCCCATTCCCCACCTGCCTTACTGACTACTCCAGGCCATGCTGTGAGTTCTGTCTGCTGCCGACTCCATGCTGTATGCCTCTTGCCTCTTGCCTGCTCTCTGCATACTTCCTGGCTGTGTGCATAGGGTAACAGGCTGAAGTTGCTTCCTGAACGTATGCATTCTGCTTCCAGGTGGTCAGTTGGTGAAGATACCAAGACAGTGGGTTACTCATCCTCTAACCCGGAAGAGGCGGTCCAGTTTTTTCAGGTTAACAGTCTGCAGATGCTTCCTGAAGGTATGCCTCCAGCTTCCAGGTGGTAAGGTGGTGAAGATCTCAAAAAATGTGCTCATCTCTGCTTTCCACCAGTCTAGAGGAAGAAGCCCAGGTCATTGCGGAGGTTGACCCCGTCGGGCACCAAGAGACTTGGCACTCTGTGATTCCTGATGGCACACCTACTTCACCTTACCCGAAGGTTGTCGTGTCTACCAGGACTGTGTGTGGTCCCAAACTCCTTCTGCAGGTCATCCTGGCAGGCTTGAAGAAGAGAGGCCGTAAAGGAGGGTGTACTATAACAACCCTGCTGGCATCACTGCATGGCCTCCCATTCCCCACCTGCCTTACTCATTACTTCGGGCCATGCTGTGAGTTCTGTCTGCTGCCAGCTCCATGCTGTATGCCTCTTGCCTCCTGCCTGCTCTCTGCATACTTCCTTGCTGTGTGCATAGGGGGGCAGTGCCGGTACTCTCTGGTTCTTACAGAATCAGAGTGCACCTGCCTATGGTATTCCCAGCCAATTGCCAATGGGCCTCTAGTATTTAGGGCAGCTCCTCCAGGTGGAAGCTGCCTGAGCAACGTCTTTACTCAGTCAATGTCTTGCTGCTAAGTTACCAGGTTCTGTCCTGTCTCTGCCTGCTCTGGGGGCATCATACCCAGATCTGTTTCTGTGTGCTTTGTGTCATGTTTTCTGCCCACCAGGAGGCAGAATATCCTGGTCTCTGTATCCCTGTCTCTGTGCATTGACTCATACCTTGCCTTGTCTGAACTCCATCCTAAACCTGTGTCCGGCTTATCCCTGTCTCTGTGCCTTGCCCTGTACGTTGCCTAGTCTGAACTCTGTCCTTTACCTGTGTCTGTTTTATCCCAGTCTGTGGCCTTTCCTTCTCTGCTTGGTGTACCCTTGTCTTTACTCTCTCTGTCTTGCTGTTACTGCAGTTCCGCTCTGCTCCTCTTTTGCTGCTGCAGACCCTCTTGCTGCAGCTTCTTTCTGCATACCTGTGGTTTCGTCTTGCTTCGCTCTGGCTGCTGCAGAACCTTTTGCTGCAGCTTCTCTCCACATCTATTGCGGTTCCGACTTGCTTCATTCTTGCTGCTGCAGAAACTCTAGCAGCAGCTTCTCTCCGCATACCTTGTGGTTTTGCCTTGCTGCGTTCTTGCTGCTGCAGAACCTCTTTCTGCAGCTCCTCTCCGCATACCTGCAGTTCCACTCTGCTTTCCTTCTCTGTGGCACCTGCTGCTGCAGAACCTCTTGCTGCAAACTGCAGTTTCTCTCCGCACACCTGCGGTTCCGCTCTGCTATCCTTCTCTGTGGCACCTGCTGCTGCAGAACATCTTGCTGCAAACTGCAGCTCCTCGCCGCAGCCTTGCGGTTCTATCCTGCTCCACTCCTTGCACTTCTTCTCTGCCCAGCAACCCTGCGGTTATGCTCTGTTTCCATTCTGTATTCTGTGGATCCTTGTCCTACCCATCTGTACTGGTTCCTAAACCAGTTCCTGCATCTTCTGTGTGAACAGCTCTCTACCTGTTCCCTCATACCCTTCATACCTGTCTATGGTCCCATTCTTCCTGAACCAGTTTCTGCATCTCTTGTGTGAACAGCTCCTTACCTGTTCACATATACTACTCGTCTCAGTCCGACTCTGTCCTGTCACTACCGAGTCAGTTCCTGCCAGTGCCTTAGATGTGCCACCTGCCTGCCAGTACATCAACCATGCCCACCTGCCTGCCAGTGCCTCACCATGCCTGCCTACCTGTCAGTGCCTCAGCTGTGCCTGCCTGCTAGTCAGTATCTCAAGCCGTGCTTGCTAGAATATCCATCATGTCCATTTGTACTAGCCCGCACCTGCTCGCAGTCCCTCAGTGGGATCAGCAGCCACAGCCAGACACCACCCTGGAGTGGCACTTGGCAGCTACCTGCCGCACAAGCCGCATCAGAGGCTCCATTGAACACCAAGGTAGCTGCTTAGTTATGCCCCTTCCAGGGTAGTCTGGATTGTGGTCCAGTGGGGAGACACCCCCCATGCTCACGCCAACCAGTCAGAGTGTGAGCGTTACACATGTACATGTATCTGTCGCATGGATCTTAGTCATGTATAACATGACAGAATTTTGATGTATTTTTATTAATATCAATGTATAATTTGTCTATGTCTCCTTGTCAGTAGAGAAAATCTCTAGTTTCCAGAGCAGAATTCAAAACCCATTTGCAGATCAGGAAAAGCCTTTGAATGCTTGTAGTCAAAACAGAGTATTGATAAAACGTGAGTGGACCTGCATGTCTGCAATCTTAGTCTAATTTTAAGTTTATATAATGATTTAGCCTACAAGTAACATGTTCACTCAAGTTTAAAATACCAATTACATTAAATGTTCCAGGAGATGTTGCATAATTCAAATCAAGCTAGTCACCAAAAGTCAAGAGTGTAATTTGAAATGTATTTTCTTTTACATAAGTGGCTTTAAAAAGCTTGTTTTAAGGGCAATGTTAATCTGATGTGACACTTGGTTTTAGAAATTGTACTTTAAATACAGGAAAATTACTTTAATAATAATATATTGGGAGGAAGGCTCTGTTAGGGGAGTTCTACATCATTAAAAAAGTGAGAAATATTCATAGCTTTTTACTATCTTCAATTTATCATCAAGGAAATAGAAATATGCAAGCAATTTTCAACCACCAATTAAACATGCACACACAAACGTGTATATATATATATATATATATATATATATATATATATATATACACACAGCTCAAAAAATAAAGGGAACACTTAAACAGCAGAATATAAAACCAAGTAAATCAAACTTCTTTGAAGTGAAACAAGCAATACTCTTTGACAATCAATTACAGATGCTGTTATGCAAATGGAATAGGCAACAGATGGAAATGATTGGCAATTATCAAGACACCCTCAATAAAGGAGTGGTTCTGCAGGTGGGGAACTCTGGCAGTGCTCCTCCTGTTCCTCCTTGCACAAAGGCGGAGGTAGCAGCCCTGCTGCTGGGTTGTTGCCCTCCTATGGCCCCCTCATCATCTTCTGGTGTACTGGCCTGTCTCCTGGTAGCGCCTCCAGCCTCTGGACACTATGCTGACAGACATAGAAAACGTAGCCACAGCTCGCATTGATGTGACATCCTGGATGAGCTGCACTACCTGAGCCACTTGTGTTGGTTGTAGAGTCCATCTCATGCTACCATGAGTGTGAAAGCACAACCAACATTCAAAAGTGACCAAAACATCAGCCAGAAAGCATTTGTACTGAGATGTGGTCTGTAGTCCCCACGTGCAGAACCACTCCTTAATTGAGGGTGTCTTGATAATTGCCAATAATTTCCATCTGTTGTCTATTCCATTCGCACAACAGCATGTGAAATTGATTGTCAATCAGTGTTGTTTTCTAAGTGGACAGTTTGATTTCACCAAAGCTGGATTTATTTGGAGTTATATTCTGTTATTTAAGTGTTCCCTTTATTTTTTTGAGCAGTGTGTATATATATATATATATATATATATATATATACAGTTGTGGCCAAAAGTATTGACACCCCTGCAATTCTGTCAGGTAATACTCAGTTTCTTCCTGAAAATGATTGCAAACACAAATTCTTTGGTATTATTATCTTCATTTAATTTGTCTTAATTGAAAAAACACAAAAAAGAATTGTCCTAAAGCCAAACTGGATATAATTCCACACCAAACAAAAAAAAGAGGGTGGACATCTCCAAAGACCTGAATGTTCCTGTGTCTACCGTGCGCAGTGTCATCAAGAAGTTTAAAGCCCATGGCACTGTGGCTAACCTCCCTAGATGTGGACAAAAAAGAACAATTGACAACAGATTTCAACGCAAGATTGTGCGGATGTTGGATAAAGAACCTCAACTAACATACAAACAAGTTCAAGCTGCCCTGCAGTCCGAGGGTACAACAGTGTCAACCCGTACTATCCGTCGGCGTCTGAATGAAAAGGGACTGTATGGTAGGAGACCCAGGAAGACCCTACTTCTTACCCCGAGATATAAAAAAGCCTGGCTGGAGTTTGTCAAAACTTACCTGAAAAAACCTAAAATGTTTTGGAAGAATGTTCTCTGGTCAGACGAGACAAAAGCAGAGCTTTTTGGGCAAAGGCATCAACATAGAGTTTACAGGAGAAAAAGAGTGATTCAAAGAAAAGAACACGGTCCCTACAGTCAAACATGGCAGAGGTTCCCTGATGTTTTGGGGTTGCTTTGCTGCCTCTGGCACTGGACTGCTTGACCGTGTGCATGGCATTATGAAGTCTGAAGACTACCAGCAAATTTTGCAGCTTAATGTAGGGCCCAGTGTGAGAAAGCTGGGTCTCCCTCAGAGGTCATGGGTAGAGTTGAGCGACTTTTGTTTTTTTAAAGTCGAGTTTCGTTTCGTGAAACCCGACTTTTCCAAAAGTCGGGTCGAGCAAGATCGGCCGATTATAGGGAAAAGTCAGGGTCGTCCCGAAACACGAAACCCAATGTAAGTCAATGGGGAATAAAAGTCGGCAGTGAGAGGAGGACAGGAAGCACACCTACAGTGCTCATTTGAATGCCAAAAGCATCAATTCTTCTTACTTAAGCTGGTCAACCTTAATTAACTTCATAATACAAGTTACGCACTGAAAAATGGGGGTTATTTGGCTAAAGTTGTGGGGGGGTAGTGCTGGCTCCAGGTTTTCATGTGCCCTGGGCGAAAGAGCGCCCCTTTAACACATAATACCACAACTCATCATGCTCCGATACGGCAGAGAAATAGCGGAATAGTACAATGAAAAATACTTCACTTTTTACATCTCATGACGAGGCCCATCTATTTCTGCATACAGAATCATTGGTCCCATATAATGTTTGAAACAGTATATGATGCGCTCCACATAATGCTACAGTATATGTTGGTTTACATGGATGAAGCTCCACTGTCTTATGGGCACAAATAATGCTCCAAACATAATGGGCCCCATTTCTAATGCACTAGTGTATAATGGGCCCTGTAAATGCTGCTCCAGTGTCTGATGTCCACCTTTGGAATGTTCCAGTGTATGGTGAGCCCCATCTATCATTCTCCAGAGTATAGTGCTCCCCAAAAATTGCTGTCCCAACATTGAAAACAATCAAATAAGTCTCCTCGCTAGGGAATCCCTGTACTAGTCTGGACTCCTCGTCGTCCCCATCTTCCATCTCACTGCACAGTATTTCAACCTTGCAAGTGCTGTGATCCTGAGCAAGCAGGGGGGCCCACTCGTTGGCGACGGCACTGGCACAGGGCCCCTGATAGTACGGTGGTGTGTCTGATGGTGGGTGGGCCGAACCTGCACTTTCATCTGCAGCTTCCTCTTTGTCACCGTGTAAGATGGAACTGTATATGGGAAGGGTAACCTGAGTTTCATCAGGGTCAGATTCAGGCCGGGTAGCGTGCGAGGGGAATGTAGTGGTCTGGGTCAATGTACCAGCAGATTCATCGAGCAGTGGCTGGGCATCAGTGCACTTGTGTCGCCCCCAGGAGTACGGTCGCCACAGTGGCATTACCTTCCTCCTAGGGAGTGTGATGTCATGCTTGGGAGCAACGAAGGATCTCTCTAGCAGGTTAACTGATTGGGCGGCGTTATTCCCACGAGTCATGACCCTCCAAACAGCGTTCATGAAGGCAAAGTGTTTGTTTTACGTGGGCAGTATGGTTGCAAAGCTGAACCTTAAAGGAATGTCCAGAAGGGCACCACCAGGAGTGGAGCCTACGGCATAATTTGACTCAACACGGGCAACCTCAACCATGCCAGCTACAGAACAGATGCACGCATTGCAAGCTTAATTCCGTTAACGTACGAGACTCCGTCATGCCCCGCGGTCCGAGTCTGGCTTACTAGAGGGACACGTGAGGCTCTGGCACATGAGATTGGCCAATAACTGGTGTGTCATGCCCTTACATGTCCGTGGCTGCATGTGCGCTACACTGAAAAGGCCAGCGTTTGTCGCTTACAGGTGCAGATAACCCGCTGAACAACGTTAGTGATGGGGATCACTGATTACAATTATTACTCGCGAACGATGATTTCCCAGTAAGTGCAGGTCAACCGCAGTTCCGGAATTAGGCCTAACCGTCATTCCTGAAAAAATGAAAAACTTACGTGTGCAAACCACAGGTGCTGTAGCTTGCTTAACAGCTCGCCAGCCATTCTCACGCCCAGTATGGATTACACGTGATTGCACAAAGGTGAGAAAGGGTACCGTATCCCCGGATAACATGTATGGATAGCGTACACATTCAAAAGATATGTCTATACATCAGGAGGCAGGCTCAGACGGTGTTAGGCCCAGTATGGCTTGCACGTGATTGCACAAAGGTGAGAAAGGGTACCGTATCCCCGGATAACATGTATGGATAGCGTACACATTCAAAAGATATGTCTATACATCAGGAGGCAGGCTCAGATGGTGTTAGGCCCAGTATGGCTTGCACGTGATTGCACAAAGGTGAGAAAGGGTACCGTATCCCCGGATAACATGTATGGAGAGCGTACACATTCAAAAGATATGTCTATACATCGGGAGGCAGGCTCAGATGGTGTTAGGCCCAGTATGGCTTGCACGTGATTGCACAAAGGTGAGAAAGGGTACCGTATCCCCGGATAACATGTATGGATAGCGTACACATTCAAAAGATATGTCTATACATCAGGAGGCAGGCTCAGACGGTGTCAGGCACAGTATGGATTTGACGGCCCAGACTACACAGCGGAGGAGCAGGGAGAGGTAAAGATTGCAAATGCTGGGGCCCTGCCCAAGCAAGGGGGGCCCACTCGTGGGCGTCGGTACTGGCACTGGGCCCCTCATAGTACGGTGGTGTGTCTGACGGCGGGTGTGCACCACCACCGTCAGAGACACTTGATTGCACTATTAGGGACCCTGTGCCAGTGCCCGCGCCCAAGAGTCGGCCTACCCACCTGTCCAGGGCAACGGCACTCACACGGTGTCGTGCGCTAGGTGGTGACCCCGGCCATGGGGGGGGGTCAGCACAGTTAGGGAGTTTTAGAAAGTGGCATATGTTGATGTTGGACATTCAGCTGATGCAAAAGGCGAAATAGGTCAAGTCCCAGGAAGAGGTGGACCAAAGCAAGCCATTTTTCTGTCACCCTATGTGTCATCAGGGGAAGGTGGGACAAAATCCTTGGAAACCCATGCATGGTTCATTTTAATGAAGGTTAGATCATCCACATTTTGGGTTGACAGACTGGTCCTTTTTTCTGTCAGGATTGATCCAGCTGCACTGAAGACTCTTTCCGATAGCACACTTGCAGCTGGGCAAGCGAGCTCCTGTAAGGCATATTGTGCCAATTCAGGCCAGGTGTCCAGTTTAGTGGCCCAATAGTCACAGGGGAATGACCTGTGTGGGAGAACATCGATATGGGAGGAAAAGTAGTTTGTAACCATAGTTGACAACTGCTGTCTCCTGTCACTTTCCATCGATGCAGTATTACCAGTTGTGTGAGCGGTACTTGAAAAATCAGTCCACAACATTGTCATGAAACCCCTGTCTCCAACGCCACTTCTGCTGTGTGCACCACGAACACCTCTGCCAAGCTGCCCCGGCCCGTACGGCTCGTGTGAGAACCATCACCGCTGCTGTGTGCTGGGAATGCCTCAAGCAACCGATTTACCAGAGTTGCTTGTTTATTAGCCAATACTAGGTCAAGGTTCTCCTGTGGCATGATGTTTTGTAATTTGCCTTTATAGCGTGGATCCAGGATGCTGGCCAACCAGTAGTCGTCATCGTTCATCATTTTGGCAATGCGGGGGTCCCTTTTTAGGATCCGCAAGGCATAATCTGACATGTGGGCCAATGTTCCCGGTGTCAATGATGCACTGCGAGTGCTGGTTGGAGGAGCACTTTCTGGCAAATCCACATCCCTCCAGTCACGCACAAACCCTGTACTAGACCTTGCCACGCCAACATTTTCACTTGCCCCACGAGATGCATCCTCCTCCCCTAAGTAATCATCCCCATCATCATCCTCCTCCTCCTCTTCTTCCTCCAACTCGCCCAGGAGAGGTCCCTGAGCAGACAATGGCTGAATGTCATCAACGATTCCCTCCACCTCTTCCTCCTCGTTAACATTGGCTGCAGATGCCTGCTCCTTAAGGTGCGTCAAAGTTGCATGAGCAGACGCATAAGTGGGATGCTCATGCTTAGGATGGCGTCGTCTGCGCTTACCAGCCGTGTGCATTCCTCAAAATACTGAAGCTCTTTACAGAGGTCTTTCAGCTTCGACCACTGCACACCTGTCAACTCCATGTCTGCTCTCAAAGTGCCTGGCCGTGTATCCTCCCACAAATGCATTATGGCCTGCCTCTGCTCGCACAGCCGCTCCACCATGTGCAGGGTGGAGTTCCACCTTGTTGCAATGTCGATAATGAGGCAGTGGTTGGGAAGGTGGAGCAATCGCTGCAGCTTCTGCATACGAACGGAGTGTACAGGCGACTGGCGGATGTGCGCGCACAGTCTTCGCACCTTCTGGAGCAGGGCTGTTAACTCCGGATAATTTTTGAGGAAGCACTGCACCACCAGGTTCAAGGTGTGAGCCAAGCAAGGTATGTGGCTGAGTTTTGAAAGGGCTATGGCTGCCACAAAATTACGGCCGTTATCACTAACTACCTTGCCTGCCTCAAGATGTACACTGCCCAGCCATGACTCAGTTTGTCGCTTCAAGTACTCGGCCAGCACCTCGGCGGTGTGTCTGTCGCCCAAACACATCATCTGCAACACAGCCTGCTGACGCTTTCCACTAGCTGCTCGATAGGGGGACACCTCGTGTGCAACAGTGGCAGCTGCAGATGGAGTGCTCGTACGACTGCGCTCTGTGGACGAGCTTTCGCTTCTGGAGGAGGAGGAGGGTGGGACGCCTACAGCCAACTGTTTCCTATACCGTGGGCTAGGCAGCACTGTCCCACCACCGCTGTCCCCTGTGGACCCTGCATCCACCACATTAACCCAGTGTGCAGTGATGGACACGTAACGGCCCTGGCCATGCCGACTGGACCATGCATCAGTTGTGAGGTGCACTTTTCCACTCACTGACTGCTTGAGTGCATGGACAATGCTGTCTTTCACATGATGGTGGAGGGCTGGGATGGCTTTGCGAGAGAAGAAGTGGCGACTGGGTAGGTCATAGCGTGGTACTGCATAGGCCATGAGTTCGCGGAAAGCTGCTCTTTCCACCAACCGATAGGGCATCATCTCTAACGAGATCAGTTTGGCAATGTGGGCGTTCAAACCCAGTGTACGCGGATGAGAGACTGAGTACTTTCTTGACCTACTCATAGTGTCTGGGAGGGTGAGCTGGACTTGAGAGCTGCATATGGTGGAAGTAGCGGTGGACAGGGCGGACTGAGAGAGGGTTGATGATGGTGATGGAGTTGGTGTTCTTTCTGATGGCCTAGATTCAGTATTTCGTTGATATAACAGTGGGATTCCCTGACTGCTGTGGCCTTGCAACGACACCTCAACATTTGCTGCTGTGCTAACCGGTGGGCTTACAGTGGGGGAAAGAATGTAGCATTGCTGACTACCTTCTTTGTGATCAGTTGCACATGTGGCACTTGAGGTTTGGTGTTGTGTCCACGCTTGCAAGTGCATGCTGGTTAAATGTCTAAGCATGCAACTGGTATTCAAATTTTTCAGATTTTTCCCTCGGCTAAAGGTCTTTGCGCACTTCTTACTGATAACCTTGGCCTGATCATGAGGATTTTGTTCAAAAAAGTGCCATACTGCACTCTTCCTACTTTGGCAGACATTTTGCGGCCTAGCACGCTGTGATGTTTTGACCCTCTGGACAAGCTGTCCAGCAACTCTTTTGATTTTTGGAACCTGTCTTTGGAGTGCTCCGGGCCTGCCAGATAACAGCTGTTGCGATGTCGATGTCTGCTGTGGATGCTCCTCATCTGAGCTATTGGAAGCAGCACCCTCTTCCCCCAATGGATGCCAATCTGGGTCAACAACTGGGTCATCCATCACCTCCTCTTCAATGTCATGTGCACCTTCCTCTGTGTCACCGTGTATGGTGGTATAGTGTGCGGGAAGGGGCACCTGAGTCTCATCAGGGTCAGAATCTGGCTCTGTACACTGCGAGGACAATGTAGTGCTCTGAGTGAATGTACCAGCAGAATCATCTATCAGCGGCTGTGCATCAGTGCACTCCATGTCAGATTCATCTTGGCCTGGGTAATTCATCATTTCACTTGATAATCCAGGCATGGTATGTGAAAACAGCTCCATGGAGTAATCAGTAGTATGGCCTGCATCATCCTTCAATCTTGGTTGGGGTGAAAGACACAAGGAAAGGTGTGGTTCATGAACATGAGCCTCCAATGACGACTCAGTGCTTTTACTTTTTACAACTTCAGAAGAGGAGGCGAATGAGCTGGAGGCTGAGTCAGCAATGTAAGACAAAACTTTTTCCTGATGCTCTGGCGTTAAAAGCGGTTTGCCAACTCCTAGAAAACTAAGCCTTCGAAGCCTTATGGAGCCAGACGATGACGCAGGCTCAACACCTCCTGCATTCGGTCCTATTTTGCTTTTGCCACTACCATCAGATCCACCACCAATACCATAATTACCAGCTGCCAACCCCCGCCCAATTCCACGGCCTCTTCCACCAGCCTTCCTCATTTTTGGTAGAAATGTAGACAAAATCCAACAAACTATATAGTAATGTAAAACAAGGTACAAGGTGTCTATAGGACAGGGGATTATTAGATTTTCTGCAGACACTTGTGGACACTGGACACTTGGATTGTGTGAGGCCCACTGAATATCAGAGCGCTATGTCACAGGCTCGATGGCACAGGTGTGAAAAAAGTGACTACAGGATAAGGGAGATTTTGAATTTTTGCAGACACTTGTGGACACTGGACACTTTTGGATTGTGTGAGGCCCACTGAATATCAGAGCGCTATGTCACAGGCTCGATGGCACAGGTGTGAAAAAAGTGACTACAGGATAAGGGAGATTTTGAATTTCTGCAGACACTTGTGGACACTGGACACTTTTGGATTGTGTGAGGCCCACTGAATATCAGAGGGCTATGTCACAGGCTCGATGGCACAGGTGTGAAAAAAGTGACTACAGGATAAGGGAGATTTTGAATTTCTGCAGACACTTGTGGACACTGGACACTTGGATTGTGTGAGGCCCACTGAATATCAGAGCGCTATGTCACAGGCTCGATGGCACAGGTGTGAAAAAAGTGACTACAGGATAAGGGAGATTTTGAATTTCTGCAGACACTTGTGGACACTGGACACTTTTGGATTGTGTGAGGCCCACTGAATATCAGAGCGCTATGTCACAGGCTCGATGGCACAGGTGTGAAAAAAGTGACTACAGGATAAGGGAAATTTTGAATTTCTGCAGACACTTGTGGACACTGGACACTTGGATTGTGTGAGGCCCACTGAATATCAGAGCGCTATGTCACAGGCTCGATGGCACAGGTGTGAAAAAAGTGAATTGTAGAATTGGGCAGAATAGGAATCTCCCTAGAGTGTAGGTCTGTAAGAACGGAACGAATTCTCCACTTATCCTTCCACAGTGACACACAGATAGCTTCACTGTGGCTGTGATAACAGCCGTTACACAGTACTGTGTGAGGAGCGTACACCGCTGTATGGTGTGAATAAATGCACGCTCAGTACCTCAGCAGGACAAAAAAAAAATTGGGATTGCTTTTAAAAAAGCAGTTTGCAGAGCAGTGGGGAAACAGCAATGCAGCAGTCAGGAAGCCTTAGAAGGCAGCCTAACAACCAACACCGCTGATCCACCACAATATAGCCTCCCCTTGCACTGCACACACAGTGACTGGTGTGTTGCACAGGCAAAATCGCTAGCAGCAGAAGCAGTTTTTCTTTCTTCTTCCCAGCCTAACGCTCTCCCTACAGAATCAGCAACCTCTCCCTATGCTAAGATCGGCAGAAGTAAGATGGTGGTCGGCGTGCACGCCCTTTTATAACCCCTGTGATGCCCACCAAAGCAAGCCAATCACTTGCATGCCCTTCTGAAAGATGGTGGTGACCCCTGCCTATGTCATCACGTTGCCCACAGTGTCCGTGGATCCTGATTGGCTGAAAAAGAGCGCTAAACAAACTTTTGAAACGCGACTTTGGCGCGTAAGTCGCCGACCTCGTGGCCGACCTCATCCTAGGGTCGGGTTTCGTTTCATGAAACCCGACTTTGCCAAAAGTCGGGGACTTTTGAAATTGTTCGACCCGTTTCGCTCTACTCTAGTCATGGGTCTTCCAGCAGGACATTGACCCAAAACACACTTCAAAAAGCACTAGAAAATGGTTTGAGAGAAAGCACTGGAGACTTCTAAGGTGGCCAGCAATGAGTCCAGACCTGGATCCCATAGAACACCTGTGGAAAGATCTAAAAATGGCAGTTTGGAGAAGGCACCCTTCAAATATCAGGGACCTGGAGCAGTTTGCCATAGAAGAATGGTCTAAAATTCCAGCAGAGCATTGTAAGAAACTCATTGATGGTTACCGGAAGCAGTTGGTCACAGTTATTTTGGCTAAAGGTTGTACAACCAAGTATTAGGCTGAGGGTGCCACTACTTTTGTCTGGCCCATTTTTGGAGTTTTGTGTGAAATGATCAATGTTGTGCTTTTTGCTTCATTCTCTTTTGTGTTTTTTCATTTAAAACAAATTAAATGAAGATAATAATACCAAAGAATTTGTGTTTGCAATCATTTTCAGGAAGAAGCTGAGTATTATCTGACAGAATTGCAGGGGTGTCAATACTTTTGGCCACAACTGTACATGACCTTAAAGTGCTTCTTTCTGAGCCACTTCTTTGATTCCATGGCTCTATGTTTTGGGTCATTGTCTTGCTGGAATATCCAGCCACAATCCATTTTTAATGTCCGGGCGGAGGAAAGGAGGTTGTCACTCTGGATTTTACAGCACATGGCTCCATCCACTCTCCCATTGATGCAGTGAATTAGTCCTATGCCCTTTGCAGAGAAATAACCCCGAAACATAATATTTCCACCTCCATGCTTGATAGTGGGGATGGTGTTCTTTGCATCATAGTCAGCTCTTCTCTACCTCCAAACATGGCGAGTTGAGTTAATGCCAAAGAACTTCATTTTTGTCTCATCTGACCACAGCACCTTCTCCCAATCCCTCAGAGAAACATCCCAGTGTTCATTTGCAAACATCATACGGGCTTGCACATGTGCCTTCTTGAGCAGGGGGGCCTTGCAGACACTGCAGGATTTTAAACCTTTGCGGCGTAATGTGTTATCAATGGTTTTCTTTGTGACTGTTGTCTCAGCTGCCTTGAGATCATTAACAATTTTCCCCTGTGTAGTTTTAGGCTGATCTCTCACCTTCCTTATGATAAAGGATAAGTCCACGAGGTGAGATTTTGCATGGTGCCCCAGATCGATGTCGATTGACAGTCATTTGGTATTTTCTCCCATTTTCTTACTATTGCACCAACAGTTGTTTCCTTCTCACCCAGCACCTTATGTATGGTTTTGTAGCCCAAGTCAGCACAATATTTTTATAGAAAAATAAATAAGTCAGAAATGTTATGCTTACTTGCCACAAGCGGCTATATTGAGCTTTTGTAATTTTCATAAACTTTTTTTTGTGAAGTTGAAATAATTGTTTTTTTTTAACATAAAGGAAAATTAACCAAAATCCAGACATTTATCTGTCCATGTCACAAAATGTACATGTCTCACTCATTATTTTTGCACACCTGTTTTACTAGTGAAAGTTTACATCCATACATGCCACCCTAATACAGTCAGCTTAACACAGGTATAGTAAGCTTTTGGATATGTACCTACCCATTATTTCTTGTTCCATCCTTTTTAGCATGGACTGAATAATTGGTGTTGAAAAGTTTCTCAAAACTTATTTATAGTGCGTTAATGTAGGGCAAAAGAAATGTGTCAATGCCAATAGATTGCATATAGCAAAAATAAACTAAAAACTAAGAATGTAGGAGCTGCAATCAGCAGCACTTCCACCACCATAATCCAGCTATTTGGACAGTAGTATCACAAAATTCTTGTCATGATTGCCCTTCTTTCACACTTGTGGAGTGTATCAATGACTGCTTTCTGGACATCTGTCAAGTCAGCAGTCTTCCCTATGATTGTGGAGCCTACTGAAACAGGCAAAGTGACCTTTTTAAACGCTTAGGAAGCCTTTGCAGGTTTTTTTGTTAATTAGTCTAATTTATTATAATATTGACTATTGGGTTTTCATTGGCAGTAAGCCATAATCATCAACATTACCAGAAATAAATACTTGAAATAGATCACTCTGTAATGACTCTATATAATATGTGAGTTTTACTTTTTGCATTGAAGAACTGAAATAAATTAACTTTTTGATGATATTCTAATTTTGTGAGAAGCATCTGTACATATAATTATACACATGTTAAAACCTAAAACTGTAATAAATGGGTTTATTGTATATTCTAAATAATTTATAGTCTTTCAGAGACTGTTTGGGCTTTTGATGGTCAGAAAGCTGTGTGCAATTTGGGGACTCAACAACACCTTGGTTGCTTGGAGAGTTGAGGCAGCATGTTGTGTTTCTGGGGTGTGTGGACTGTATTAGGCTGTTATTTATGCTTAATTTGCAGCCTGAGTGGATGGTGAGTGCAAATTTTAGTGAGTGGACATAGATTAATGCTTTTCTGGTACACCAAAGTCACAGGCTGAGAAATGGGTACAGGACGCATATGCAAATATTAGCTCATATTTGTGGATTCAATATCAAATCCGGATCCTCAAAAAACATTCTGGTAATGTAAATTCCAACACTCTTGACCCTAAAGCTATAAATTCACATGCTATGATTGATGAAAACTCTAGTGCATTTTAGGTCTTTAAATTACTTGAATGAAACAGTTAACCATGTGAAGACAGTAAGCTGTTAAAAAGGAGTCATACAAAGAAAATATATCTATAAACAGATTGCCATTAGTACTCCCTTTAGAATGAACAGATTGTTCATCTTTATAAAGTTGGGATATTATGATCACAGCTGTCCAACAGTAAGCATTAGAGAAATCAAATAGTAAATCTCATAGCATCAAAATTTGCTACAGATAAACTGAGCAGGAATGGGCTAGATTTACCATAGTTTCCCTCTAAAGAAAACAATGTATTTCTCATTTACAGCCAAAATGTTCCCAGTATAAAGTTATATATCATTAGTTACCAAACATTGACTAGCCAAAAACAGTTTTGTGAGCTCCAAATCTCTCATCCCAAGCATGGTATAATTTTAATCTTTAATAAAAAGAAGTTTTCTAGACAGTAATTTTCGCTATTGTTTAATATGTGCCACACTTGACTTCAGCTCGTTGTATCCTTGCATATCCCACCTGAGCTTATTTACAAAATTTTGTGATTCAGAGCAAAATATACAGCATGTAAGCTCTAAAATACTAAAGAATTCCATGACACCATAACAATGTTAGACTGGTGCCATTACAGTCTTCTTGTAGAATGCTGTATAAACTGTACACTAAATATAAAGGATTTTTTTGTATTTTTAAAACATTGTATTTTGACTTATCTATCCACAAAACATTATACCAAAAGGCTGTTCAGTCATTTTAGAAGACACTTTTGAAAATCTAAAGCCCCCGTCACACACAGTGATCTTGCTGGCGAGTTCGCTGCTGAGTCACAAGTTTTGTGACGCAACAGCGATCTCACCAGTGAGATCGCTGTGTGTGACACCTATCAGCGACCGGACCCCCTGCCGGGTATCGCTGATCGTTGTGGAAAGCCCTGGACATTGTTTTGATCATTGGTCTCCTGCTGGCCAGCGCGCATCGCTGCATGTGGCAGGCGGGAGACCAGCGATCAGCGAGCTGGAGCTGGTAACCAAGGTAAACAGCGGGTTTCAAAGCGGCGCGCAGCGCTTAGAAACCCACTGTTTACCTTGGTTACCAGCTCCCTGCATCAGCGCACTGGTATCTAAGGTACACAGCAACTCGCACGCTCGTCCTCGCTGATGCTCATCGCTGGTGAAGCTGCCTGTTTGGCAGCTCACCATCGATCATGTAGCGACACACCAGTGATCCTGACAAGTTCATATCATTGACGGGATCGCTGGTGAGTCGCTATGTGTGACGGGGCCTTAAGACAAGACACTGAGAAACATATTGGTAAAAATTGGCTACAAGTTATTTCCACCTTGCAAGCCTTTCATAAATACCCATCTCCCATTTAAGATTTGTTTGGGTTCTTACTTTTACTTCCTCAATAAGAGGTCAGTGAGCTCTTGGAAAAATTTTAGCAGACTGATCACTGCTGTAAATATTTCTGTGTGGTTCATATTTTCTGTATTTGGAAACCATGAGCTTTGGAATGTAGGATCCTATGAAATATGGGCTTGGAAATACAAATGTGTGAAACCATCCTTAAAGGGGGTTGTCCTGCCAAACAGAGTAACTGCAGACTTATGAATATCCCCCAACACACACACTGTGTGTTGCAAGGATTCGCTGGTTTCTGAGCCGGGAACATACACCCGGCCAGAGCCTGACAAGTGTATAGCTCTGGCTGGGATTATGTATAATGCATACATATTCCCCAATTCCAGCTCAGAAACTGGTGAATCCCCACAGTTCACAGTGTGAGCGCTAGGGGGATTCATAAGTCTGCAGTCACACAGAGTGACTGCAGACTTATCGATTTGGACTGGACCTCCCCATTAATGTGATGCTTAAGGGCCCGCTACACACAGCGATCTCGCTGGCGAGATCGCTGATTTTGTGACACATCAGCGATCTCTCCAGCGAGATCGCTGTGTGTGACATCCAGCAGCGGTCGCCCCCTCGCGGGGTATCGCTGATCGTGCTGGATCGTCCTGGCCCGTTTTTTCATTTCTGGTCTCCCGCTGGCCAGCGCGCATCGCTGCATGTGGCAGCGGGAACCAGCGATGAGTGATGCTGCATGCTGGTTACCAACGTAAACATCGGGTTTCTAAGGGCCGCGGGGCCCTTTGAAACCCGATGTTTACCCTAGACACCAGTGTGCACTGCAGGCAGGGCAGCAGGTGGAGGCAGAGTGGAGCACAGACCGGAGTAGCTCTGCTATCTGCTTCTCCAATCTGTCAGACCGGAGTAGCAGATAGCAGAGCTACGCCTGTCTGTCAGTGCCGCTCTGTCTCCACCTCCCGCCCTGCCTGCAGTGCACGCTGGTATCTAGGGTAAACATCGGGTTTCTAAGGGTCCCACGGCCCTTAGAAACCCGATGTTTACATTGGTAACCAGCGTGTTCGCTGGTCCTTATCGCTGGAGGGGCTGTCTATGTGACAGCTCACCAGCGATCAGCTAACAATGTCTCAGCGATCCCATCCACATCGGATTGTTGGTGGGATCACTGGGACATCGTTATGCATAACGGTACCCTTAGTTTCTGCAGGGCTGGCACTGCTGTGTCTAGTTTAATTAATAATTATTAAAATTCAGATAGATTGACTGTGTAGCTAAGTTATTTATTGTTGTTTTTGATTTGTAAATATAGACAAACTGGTTTCAAAGCAATTGATATTGTTGGGATTATAATGATTGTATATGAAGTGTATGTGTATATCCTCTTTACTGCTATCTACAATTCTTGTACTAGTTTTCTATTCTTTAAGCAGTCAAACCTTTTCAATGTTTCAGATTACACAACATGATATTTTAAGAAGAGGAATATCTCTTGGTTGCTCATGGCATCAGGTTTCTATGGCAAGCTGATTACTGCAAAGATGGTATGTCTGGCTGCAGATTCGAAATGATGTTCATTCATTGCTTATGTATAAAAGCAATGTTCCTTGCTATTAACTTGAGGCTAGTCTATGTCATCCCCCTTTACTTTAACATAATACCTGGCATTCTAAGATTTTGTCTACAACTTTCTTCTTCTGGTTAGTCACCTGGTTATTGGACTTCTGGATTTTATTTCCACCTTTTATGTTTTCTCTGGTTTATCAGTTTCATGTCCGCACTCCCAGTATAGATCCTATACTTTGTGACTCTGGCACCGGCACCTGCTCTGAATGTACTTGCCTTTAATTTGTGGCTTTTGGGGCCTGAAACCCTGGAATGTTACAAAGTAAGTCCATATTCCCACATAGGGTAAGCTGTAAAATCTAATTGTTTTTAAAGATGCACGTTTCTGGTGACTGTGTTAAAAAATCAAAGAGTGAACAGCTAAATTTTGGATTTGGCCACAAAGCAAAATGTTTTGGACATTGATGTACTAAAGGGTGTTCCGTTATATGTTAATCCAATTTTTCTTGTTTGATTTTTTAAGTAAAGATGATACAATTTAACATCTTGATAAGTTATGTTCATCATTCATGGACCACTGCTTGATTGGAGTTTTTTTCTTACCTTGGCAATATATTCATGAAGTTGGATGAAAGCATCAATCTGCTGGTTTGATTTTTCCTCATTATTGAATAATGCTTCTGAATAGATGTGTGATGTCTGAAATTAAATAAATATTATTACAATTTATATTTACTACCACTGATCATTAACTTAGAACTGTGCAACCTTTATGTAATAATTGAATATTTAGTGTGCAAACACCTTGAGATCTTCACCTTGAAAGCAAAGACGGTGCTATAAAATATACATGACTAAGTTCTGGATGGCAATACAAATTAATTTGAGCCATATGTCGCAATCATTAAAATGTATATCATAATCATTAAATTCTATAGAATCTATGATCACATGCAATCGATCAAAGGTTTTGTTCTTTCACATAAAATTAGTGTGAAATTGCAATCCATCATATTACAGCAGAGGGAAATGCCAGATGAGTATGTGATTGATGCTGACAGACCCCGAGATGGAGAAAATCAGACTGTGATCCTAATGAGGTAGCAGCTTGTGACAGAAAGGAAAAATCTATTTATGTTTATTGCTAATTTCTTTTTCTTAAAGATGTATTGACCTTTTCCAGCAACATGAACAATTAACTGCTTAAAAGATATCTAATATGTTACATTTTGCATGTGCTTTTAATGCATTTGTTAAACATTTCATACAGGATTTTACATACAGAATTTTTTTAAAAGTTAATAACACCCATTTAAGCATACCCCATTATAAGGGCTTCTCTTGGCATCTCAATGCCAGGCATTGTCTCTCAGCACTGAACGACATTGTAAGTTGTATCATACAGTGGAGAAAAAAAGTATTTAGTCAGCCACCAATTGTGCAAGTTCTCCCACTTAAAAAGATGAGAGAGGCCTGTAATTGACATCATAGGTAGACCACAACTATGAGAGTCAAAATGAGAAAACAAATCCAGAAAATCACCTTGTCTGAATTGGCAAGATTTATTTTGCAAATTATGGTGGAAAATAAGTATTTGGTCATTAACAAAAATTCATCTCAATATTTTGTTCTATATCATTTGTTGGCAATGACAAAAGTCAAACGTTTTCGGTAGGTCTTCACAAGGTTGGCACACACTGTTGGTGGTATGTTGGCCCATTATGCCATGCAGATCTCCTCTAGAGCAGTGATGTTTTGGGCCTGTCGCTGGGCAACATGAACTTTCAAATCCCTCCAAAGGTTTTCTATAGGGTTGAGATCTGGAGATTGGCTTGGCCACTCCAGGACCTTCATATGCTTCTTATGAAGCCACTCATTTATTGCACTGGAGGCGTGCTTGAGATCAATATCATGCTGAATGACTCATCCACATTTCGTCTTCAATGCCCTTGCTGATGGAAGTTGATTTGCACTCAAAATCTCACGATACATGGCCCCACTGATTCTTTCATATGAAAGAATTAGTCGTTCTGGTCCCTTTGCAGACAAACAGCCCCAAATCATGGTGCTGCTTCTCCCATGCTTCACAGTAGGTATGGTGTTCTTTGGATGCAACTCAGCTCTCTGTCTCATACAAACATGACGAGTTTTATTTCTACCAAACAGTTCTACTTTGGTTTCATCACACCATATGACATTCTGCCAATACTCTTCTAGATAATCCAAATGTTCTCTAGCAAACTTCAAATGGGCCCAGACATGTACTGGCTTAATGCGGGGGTACACGTCTGGGAATGCATGATCTGAGTCCCTGGTGGTGTAGTGTGTTACTGATGGCAGCCTTTGTTATGGTAGTCCCAGCTCTATGCTTGTCATTCACTAGGTCCCCGTGTGGTTCTTGGATTTTTGCTTACCGTTCTTGTGATCTTTTTGACCCCACAGGGTGAGATATTGCATTGAGCCCCAGATCTAGGGAGATTATCAGTGGTCTTGTATGTCTTCCATTTTCTTTTTATTGCTCCCACAGTTGATTTCACCAAGCTGCTTGCCTATTACAGATTCAGTCTTTCCAGCCTGGTGCAGGGCTACAATTTTGTTTCTGGTTTCCTACGACAGCTCTTTCGTCTTCAGCATTGTGGAGTTTGGAGCGTGACTGTTTGAGGTTGTGGACAGGTGTCTTTTATACTGATAACTTCAAACAGGTGCCATTACTACAGGTAATAAGTGGAGGACAGAGGAGCCTCTTAAAGAAGGAGTTACCGGCTTGTAAGAGCCAGAAATCTTGCATATTTATAGGTGACCAAATATTTATTTTCCACCATAATTTGCAAAATAAATCTTGCCAAATCAGACAAGGTGATTTTCTGGATTTGTTTTCTCATTTTGACTCTAAAGGTTGTGGTCTACCTATGATGTCAATTACAGGACTCTCTCAACTTTTTGAGCGGGAGAACTTGCACAATTGGTGGCTGACTAAATACTTTTTTTCCCACTGTATGTTTACATCCATTTAATATTATGCCCTTTCTGTACATCATTATAATTATATTATTTGCATTTTGCAGCATGCATTAACAAATTAACATTACAAGGCTTCAATGAGTTTGGAAGAAATGTAGAATACAAATGGTCGGGCACTTTTTCAGGTAATACTTATTCAAACTTTTTTATGTCATTATGTGATACACAAATTAAATTCAGAGAAATCTATATTCAGTACGAAAGTTAGATTAGTAGTTAAAATATTTATTCAACCTTTATTAAGAGAATAAGAAAACTGCAAAAAATGTAAGAGAGATTGAAACCTTAACCCCTTTCCTACATTGGATGTAATATTACGTCCATGTGACCTCGGACCTAAGTCCCAAGGACAGAATATTACGACACAGGTGATCAGCGGCGCTCACGCGGCCGGGTGTAAGCTGATTATCACAGCTGGCACATTAAAGCCTGGCACACTGCGATCAAACATGATCGCAGTGTACTGGTGGCATAGGAGAGAAGCGTGCAGGGAGGGGGCTCCCTCCGTGCTTCCCTGCGACCCCCGGAGTAACGTGATGTGCTGCGTCGCTCTGAGAGACCGCCTCCCTGCAGGCCCCCAGATCCAATATTGCCACGGGGCCTCCCTGCAGGCCCCCAGATCCAATATTGCCACGGGGGCCTTCGGGGTCCTGCAGGGAGGCATCTTCCTCACTGTCTGCTAAGAGCAGGCAGGAGGAAGCCTGCAGCAGCGCCTGTCAGATCACCGATCTGACACAGTGCTGTTCTAAGTGTCAGATTGGTGATCTGACAAAAGACAGTTATGTACCCCCTGGGACAATATAATAAAGAAAAAAAAACAGATGTAAAAATAATTTTAAAAAATCACAAAATAAATTTAAAAAAAATATTCCTTAAATTCTTTTTTTCTAAAAAAAAAATAAAAATAAAAGTACACATATTTAGTATCACCACGTCCATAATGACCAGCCCTATAAAACTATCCCACTAGTTAACCCCTTTAGTGAACCCCTTGAAAAAAAAACAAAGCAAAAAACAATGCTTTATTATAATATCGCTGAACAAAAATGCAATAACGCATGATCAAAAGTATGGATATGAATAAACATGGTACCGCTAAAAACGTCATCATGACCAGCAAAAAACAAGCTGCTGTACAGCATCATCAGTGAAAAAATAAAAAAGTTATAGCTCACAGAATAAAGCGATGCAAAAATAATTATTTTTTTATATAAAATTGTTTTTATTGCATAAAAGCGACAAAACGTAAAAAAAAGACATACATGAAGTATCACTGTATTCATACTGACTAGAAGAATAAAACCGCTTTATCAATTTTACCACACGCGGAACGGTGTAAACGCACCCCCCCCAAAAGAAATTCATGAAATGCTGGTTTTTGTTCATTCTGCGTCCCAAAAATCGGAATAAAAAGCGATCAAAAAATGTTACATGCCCGAAAATAGTACCAATAAAAACGTCAACTCGTCCCGCAAAAAATAAGACCTCACATGACTCTGTGGTTCAACATACGGAAAAATTATAGCTCTCAAAATGTGGTGATGCAAAAACTATTTTTACAATAAAAAGCGTCTTTTAGCATGTGACAGCTGCCAAACATAAAAACCCGCCATAAATAGTAAATCAAACCCCCTTTATCACCCCCTCAGTTAGGGAAAAATAATAAAATAAAATAAAAATATTTATTTCAATATTCCCATTAGGGTTAGGGTTAGGGCTAGAGTTAGGGTTAGGTATAGGGCTGAGATTAGGGTTAGGGGTGTGTCAGGGTTAGGGGTGTGTTGGGGTTAGGGTTGGAGTTAGAATTGGGGGTTTCCACTGTTTGGGCACATTAGGGGTTCTCCAAACGCAACATGGCGCTTGATCTCAATTCCAGCCAAAAAAGTCAAATGGCGCTACTTCCCTTCTGAGCTCTGCAAATGCACCCAAATAGTGGTTTACCCCTACATATGGGGTATCAGCGTACTCAGGATAAATTGCACAATAACTTTTTGGGTCCTGTTTCCCTTGGCAAAATAAAAATTGGGGGTGAAAAGATCATTTTTTGGAAAAAATATGATTTTTTAATTGTACGGCTGACGTTATAAACTTCTGTGAAGCCCCTGGGGCTTCAAAGTTCTCACCACACATCTAGATAAGTTCCTTGGGGGGTCTAGTTTCCACAATGTGGTCACTTGTGGGTGTTTCCACTGTTTAGGTTCATCAGGAGCTCTCCAAACGTGACATGGCGCCCAATCTCAATTCCAGCCAATTTTGCATTGAAAAAGTCAAATGGTGCTCGTTCCCTTCCGAGCTCTGCCATGCGCCGAAACAGTGGTTCCCTTCCACATATCAGGTATCAGCATACTCAGGACAAATTGCACAATAACTTTTGCTGTCCAGTTTCTCCTGTTACCCTTGGTAAAATAAAAAAATTGGACCTGAAGTAATTTTTTTGTGAAAAAAGTTAAATGTTCATTTTTTTAAATATTCAAAAAATTCCAGTGAAGCACCTGAAGGGTTAATAAACTTCTTGAATGTGGTTTTGAGCACCTTGATGGGTGCAGCTTTTAGAATGGTGTCACTTTTGGGTATTTTCTATCATATAGACCCCTCAAATTGACTTCAAATGTCATGTGGTCCCTATAAATAAAATTGTGTTGTAAAAAGGAGAAATCGCTGGTCAACTTTTAACCCTTATAACTTCCTAACAAAAGAAAATTTTTGCTCAAAAATTGTACTGATGTAAAGTAAACATGTGGGAAATGTTAATTATTATGTTTTTTGAGTGCCATATCTCTGTGATTTAAGGGCATAAAAATTCAAAGTTGGAAAATTGCAAAATTTTCAAAATTTTTGCCAAATTTCCGTTTTATTTAAAAATAAATGTAAGTTATATCAATGAAATTTTACCACTGACATGAAGTACAATATGTCACAAGTAAACAATCACCGGGATCCATGGAAGCGTTCCAGAGTTATTACCTCATAAAGGGACAGTGGTCAGAATTGTAAAAATTGGCCTGGGCATTAACGTGCAAACCACCCTTGGGAGTAAAGGTGTTAAAACATAATTTGTTGCTAAATTAGGCCAAATTCAGACATTCATGTAACATGATCCATGTATGGATCAAGATGCATGGACTGTCTGCGGGTCTCTGAACCTGAATTAAACAGTCTCATATATGCCTATAAAGTGGTCAAGTTCAGGTTAGGAGACCAGCAGCCAGTCCGTGCAACACAGTCTGCACGTGGATTATACTTCACAGATGTCTGAAATCATTCTTACTGTTACACCTCATGAATTTGAAACTTATGTGAAGAAAGTGGTCTGGCATCAAACAGTTTAGCTTGCTCTACATTAAACATAGGATGATCTTTTCAAATTTGAATTTGGAAACTTTACAGAATTTTTCCGAAAAAATCAATTTACAGCGAATAAATTTGTGCAAATCTCTGGAAGGCCTGCAATTTCTCACAAAATACACGTAGGAAATAAAATCCAACTGACCATAAGATGACAGAGACAGAAAAAGTACCACATTAGGCACAAGAACTTACACTCTACAGGAGAGATAGAAGACCTTGCAGACCATAAGAGCTTACAGTTTAGAGGAAAGAGTCTTATTCAATGACACAAGACATGCAAAACTAATTTCTTGTACAAAGTGAGCTCCACTGATCTCTTATGGTCCCGGTATTGACTCCCCCTATATAAGGTATGATAATCCATAGGATGTCTTAGCTGCAGGGCATTTTGGAAGGCATACCTGGCACTTCAAAATGAAGTTAACACATTGTCTGATGATTTTTTTTTCGAACTGAAAATTCAGTCTTAAAATGCTTAAATTTCTGTGAAACTGAAAATTTCAGGAAATTTAACTCAAATTACAGTGGGGAAAATAATACACTGTCGATTTTGCAAGTTTTTCCACCTATAAAGAATGGATAGGTCTGTAATTTTAATCATAGGTACACTTCAACTGTGAGAGACAAAATCTTTAATAAAATCCCGAAAATCACGTTGTATGATTTTTACAGAATTACATTGCATTTTATTGCATGAAATAAGAATTTCATGGAATAGAAAAATATTTGCTTGCAATTACGGAGGTCAGGTGTTTGCTGTAGTTCTTGACCAAGATTGCATGCACTGCAGCAAGGATTTTGGCCCACTTCTCCATAAAGTTTTTTTCCAGATTGTTCAGGTTTTGGGGCAGTTGCTGGGTAACATTGAATTTCAGCACCATCCAAAGATATTCTATTGGGTCCAGGTCTGGCAACTGGCTAGACCACTCCAGGACCTTAAAATGTTTCTTGCAGAGCCACTCTTTAGTTACCCTATCTGTTTGTTTCAGGTCATTGTCAGGCTGCAAGACTCGGCCATGACCCATTTTCAAAACTCTTACCGAGGGAAGGAGATTGTTGGCCAAAGTCTTGTGATACATAACCCCATCTATCCTCCCCTCAGTACAGTGCAGTCTTCCTGTCTCCTTTGCAGAAAATCACACCCAAATTATGATGTATCCTCCACCATGCTTCATGGTTGGGATGGTGCTTTTGGAGTTGTACTCATCCTTCTTCCTCCAAACATGGAGAGTAGAGTTAATATAAAAAAAAGTTCTATTTTGGTCTCTTCTGATCACATGACCTTCTCCTATGCCTCCTCTGGATCATCCAGATGGTCATTGGTGAACTTCATGTAGACCTTGACATGTGCTGGCCTGAGCAGGGGGATCTTGGATTTTAATCCATGACGGTGTAGTGTGTTACTAATGGTAATGATAGAGAGTGTGGTCCCAGCTCTCTTCAGATTATTGACCAGTTCCTGCCTTGTAGTTATGGGCTGATTCCTGACCATTCTCAGGATCCTCGTTATCCCAGGAGGCAAAATCTTCCATGGAGCCCCAGAACAAGAAAGCTTGACAGTCATCTTATGTTTCTTCCATTTTCTAATAAATCTACCAACAATTGTTGCCTCCTCACCAAGCTGCTTGACTATTGTCTTGTAGCCCATCCCAGACTTGTGCAGGTCTACAATTTTGTCACTGGCATCCTTAGACACCTCTTTGGTCTTTGCCATGGTAGAGAGGTTGGAGTGTGATTAAGTGTGCGAACAGGTGTCTTTTATGCAGGTAACATGTTCAAACAACTGCAATTAACACAGACAATGACTGCAGAGTAGGAGGAATTCTTAAAGAAAAACTAATAGGTCTGTGAGAGTTAGACTTCTTGCTGGTTGGTAGGTGACAGAATAATTATTTCATGCAATGAAATGCAATTTAATGTTTTAAAAATCATACAATATGATTTCATGGTTTTTATTTTTAGATTCTGTCTCTCACACTTGAAGTGCACCTACGATACAAATTACAAACCTCTCAAATTTTTGTAGGTGAGAAAAGTTGCACAATCTGCAGTGTACTTATTTTCCTCCTTTGTGAATGGATCTGCTCATTTCTACTCCACACTTCAGAGCCATTGACATTTTATTTACCATCATATTTTGTTCTTAGTGCAGCAAATTTCAGAGTCATTCCCTAAAGAAACAAGGTTGATTCACGCAGATTCTTGGGTAAATTACTAACAGCATTATTGGTAGGATGTGTGAGCCACTCAAGTATTTGAATATACAATAACAATTTAAACAGTTTTTTGGAAGCAGTTTATTAGCAGATGAACTTTAAATCTTGGTTTGGCAAGTAGATCTGGATGAGTGAAAAAAAGTCAGTAGTCATGTCACAGGGATTGTAGACAGTAGACAAAATAAACTTGGTCGATTACTATATTACTAATCTTGTAGCACATCTGTATTTAGGAGCAGAATGGTCCCACAATTCTAATAGTTGCCTTTTCCCATTCAGTGTTAGGGAAAGGAATAAACTCCAATGCTGATATGTGTGAGTAGCAATTTTCTTATCATGCAACTCCTTTGAGGCATTTCTGTCACTGTGTAAATTAACCCCTTCTTGACCAAGCCTATTTTGACCTTAATGGCCAGGCCATTTTTTGCAATTCTGACCAGTGTCCATTTATGAGGTAATAACTCTGAAATGCTTCAACGGATCCTAGCGATTCTGAGAATGTTTTTTCGTGACATATTGGGCTTCATGTTAGTGGTAAATTTAGGTTGATAATTTTTGCTAAGCGCAAACATTTTTGCTTATTTGTGAAAAAAAAAGAAAATTTGGCAAAAACTTTGAAAATTTCACAATTTTCAAATTTTGAATTTTTATTCTGTTAAACCAGAGTTATGTGATACAAAATAGTTAATAAATAACATTTTCTCCACTTGTCTACTTTAAATTAGCACAATTTTGGAAACAAATTTTTTTGTTAGAAAGTTATAAGGGTTAAAAGTTGACCAGCGATTATACATTTTTGCAACAAATTTTGCGAAGTTTTACAAAACCTTTTTTTAGGGAACACCTAACATTTGAAGTCACTTTGAGGGGTCTATATGGCAGAAAATACCCAAAAGTGACACCATTCTAAAAACTGCACCCCTCAAGCTACTCAGAACTACATTCAAGAAGATTACACAGGAACTAAAGCAACGTGGCAGGAAAAAATGGACATTTGAAATTTTTCCAACAAAAAATTTTCTTTTAGCATCAATTTTTTCATTTTCACATGGACAACAGGATAAAATGGATCATAAAATTTGTTGGGCAATTTCTCCTGAACACAGCGATACCTCATATGTGGTCATAAACCACTGTTTGGGTGCACGGCAGGGCTCAGAAGGGAAAGAGTGCCATTTGACTTTTAGAATGTAAAATATGCTGGAATATTTAGCGGTTGCCATGTCGCGTATGGAATGCCCCTGTGTGCCTAAATATTGGAGCTCCCCCACAAGTGACCCCATTTTGGAAACTAGACCTCCAAGGAACTTATCTAGATGCATAGTGAGCAATTTTAACCCCTAGATGCTTCACAAATTGATCCGTAAAAAAAAGTACTTTTTTGCACAAAAAATTCTTTTAGCCTCAGTTTTTTCATTTTCACATGGGAAACAGGATAAAATGGATCCTAAAATTTGTTGGGCAATTTCTCCTGTGCACACCAATACCTCATATGTAGTCATAAACCACTGTTTGGGCGCATGGCAGGGCCCGGAAGGGAAGGAGCATCATTTGACTTTTTGAATGGAAAATTAGCTCAAATCGTTAGTGGACACCATGTTACGTTTGGAGAGCCCCTGTGTACCTAAACATTGGAGCACCCCCACAAGTGACCCCATTTTGGAAACTAGACCCCCCAAGGAACTTATCTAGATGCATAGTGAGCACTTTGAACCCCAAGGTGCATCACAAATTGATCCGTAAAAATGAAAAAGTACTTTTTTTCACAAAAATTTTCTTTTAGCCTCAATTTTTTCATTTTCACATGGGCAACAGGATAAAATGGATCCTAAAATTTGTTGGGAAATTTCTCCTGCGTACACCAATACCTCATATGTAGTCATAAACCACTGTTTGGGTGCACAGCAGGGCTTGGAAGGGAAGGAGCGCCATTTGACTTTTTGAATGGAAAATTAGGTCCAATCGTTAGTGGACACCATGTTGCGTTTGGAGAGCCCCTGTGTACCTAAACATTGGAGCACCCCCACAAGTGACCCCATTTTGGAAACTAGACCCCCCAAGGAACTTATCTAGATGGATAGTGAGCACTTTGAACCCCAAGGTGCATCACAAATTGATCCGTAAAAATGAAAAAGTACTTTTTTTCACAAAAATTTTCTTTTAGCCTCAATTTTTTCATTTTCACATGGGCAACAGGATAAAATGGATCCTAAAATTTGTTGGGAAATTTTTCCTGCGTACACCAATACCTCATATGTAGTCATAAACCACTGTTTGGGTGCACAGCAGGGCTTGGAAGGGAAGGAGCGCCATTTGACTTTTTGAATGGAAAATTAGGTCCAATCATTAGCGGACACCATGTCACGTATGGAGAGCCCCTGTGTGCCTAAACAGTAGAAACCCCCCACAAGTGACCCTATTTTGGAAACTAGACCCACCCAGGAACTTATCTAGATGTGTAGTGAGCACATTGAACCCCCAATTGCATCACAGAAGTTTATAACGCAGAGCCATGAAAACAAAAATTCATTTTTATCCTAAAAAAAATATTTTTTAAGCCAACAACTTTTTATTTTCCCAAGGATAACAGGAGAAATTGGACCCCAAAAGTTGCTGTCCAGTTTGTCCTTAGTACACTGGTACCCCATATGTGGGGGGAACTATTGTTTGGGCACATGTCGGAGCTCGCAATGGAAGTAGTGACGTTTTGAAATGCAAACTTTGATGGAATGGTCTGCTGGCATCATTTTATGTTTGCAGAGCCCCTGATATGCCTAAACAGTAGAAATCCCATACATGTGACCCTATTTTGGAAACTAGACCCCCAAAGGAACTTATCTAGATGTGTGGTGAGAACTTTGAACCCCCAAATGCTTTACAGAAGTTTATAACGCAGAGCCTTGAACATAAAAAATCATTTTTTTTCCACAAAAATAAATTTATAACCCTCAATTTTTTTTCCCAAGGGTAACAGGAGAAATTAGACCCCAAAAGTTGTTGTGCAATTTTTCCTGAGTACGCCCATACCCCATATGTTGGGGTAAACCACTGTTTGGGCACACATCGGGGCTTGGAAGCGAGGGATCACCTTTTGATAGTTTGAATGCAAAATTGTCTGGAATCAATGGTGGAGCAATGCCACGGTTGGAGACCCCCTGATGTGCCTAAACAGTGGAAACCCACCAATTATAACTCCAACCCTAAACCCCCACACACTCCTAACCACAACCCTAACCCCAACACACCCCCAACCCTAATCCCAACCCTTACCATAACCCCAACACACCCATAACCCTAATCCCAACCCTTACCATAACCCTAACCCTAATCCCAACCCTAACCCCAACACACCCTAACCCTAATCTTAACCCTAATCCCAACCCTAACCTTAATTCTAACCCTAACTCTAATCCTAACCCTAATTCTAACCCTAGCTCTAACCCTAATAGAAAAATAAAAATAAAATATTTTATTTTATTAATTGTCCCTACCTATGGGGGTGATAAAGGGGGTATTTACTTTTTTTATTTTGATCACTGTGATAGGGTTTATCACAGTGATCAAAATGTCCCTGAATGAATGAATCTGCCGGCAAATTCGATGGGCGCATTGCACATGCGCCAGCCATTTTGGAAGATGGCGGTGCCCATGCAGGAGGGAGGAGGGACAAAGGGAGGGAGACTGGGACACTGAAGGTACTGGGGGAGGGGGAGTGGATAGGGGGAGCGGATGGAAGGGGAGGGGGAGCAGATTCTGATGGCATTAGATCGCTGCCATCAGTCGGTGGCAGGGCAGATCGCCACCGTCAGTTGGTGGGGGGGTCAGATTTTTGTCTCCAGCCATGGCCGATGATATTTCAGCATCAGCCATGGCTGGATTGTAATATTTCACCAAGTTTCATTGGTGAAATATTACAATGGCACTGATTGGCTGTTGAAAGTCAAACAGCCAATCAGAGCGATCGTAGCCACGGGGGGGCAAAGCCAGCCCCCTGGGGTGAAGCACAAGTGTTTCTGCATCTGCAGATCGGGTGACCTTTCAGTGACCCCGGTCACCTGACCCTCAGGAATGCGATTTATACCATGACGCCTACGTAGGCGTCATCGGTCGTATTGGCACGAGTTTTCATGACACCTACGTAGGCGTCATGGGTTGGGAAGGGGTTAATCAAAATTTTTGCTGGACAGGAGGAGCAGTCAGTGTAGAACTTCTGTTGAATAACTATTAACAGCAAACAAGCACAGTAGTGTAGTTTGTGCAATATTGTAGCAATAAGTCCATTTACCATGTGAATGTGAAATGCAACAAGTCTCTACCCAAGAAAGTATTACGTGCTATTTAAAACTCAACAGTTAAGATAATGCTATTTTTATGACTTTTGCTGGTAGACATCCAAATCTTAGAATAGTGTTTCCTATCACCAGACTTTAAGCACAATCAGTTATGAATTATCTAAATTTTGCAAATAAACATTCAGACAGGAGGGTAAAATCTTGAGTCTGTCTCTAACAGTCATAGTCAGTAACTGTCTTGAATTACTATCCACAGGTGCAGCGCACGTTATTTTATTAGCAAGGCTTGTATGTTCAATTTTTCACCCTCAAAATCTTAATTTTCTGAACTTCCTCAACTGGAAATTAACATATCTGATACACTTTATTAAAGTTCTGTCTGTTTGCAATTATTGAAAATTGTCTTTAACACCTTTGAAGGGCATCATTATATGCTGTGAGATAAGTTATTGCCAGAAGAATCTGAAAGTGCCATAACACCGAGAACTCTCTTTGCAGTCAAACTGTATTCTTGTTTGGAACCCTCTTTGGCATCAGGCCCACAATAAAAATATATCTGTAATCAGCCCAGATCAGGAAAAATTTGAATTTGCCTGTTCATGCATTTTTTTCCATCAAAATCGATTTACGGAGAAATGATTTACAAATTTATTGTTCCATTTTTTGCTCTGGTGTCTCTTGAGATACAAAAATAAGCATAATATGCACAAAAAAAATCCTTATAGTGACCTCATTGCACAGCTCTCCAGCCGGTCCACTAATCACCATCATCTGTCCAGTCCTCATCATGTCACTGCCTCTCTGGCTGAAATCCTTAGGGATTTAAGCACTTGTGACTAGGGATCAGAAGGTGCAACAAGGATGGGACATGTATCAGTGAGGAGCGAAGGGGCCAGAGATGGGAGTGGTGAGGCGAGTTTAAGGATCTTTTTTACCTTTGCAAGGCCCTTTAGGCTTCAGAGAATTGGGGGTCAGTATTTGTCTTTTTCTGGATCCTTGCAGAAGGGAATTATGAAAAATATGTATTTTGTAAATTTCAAGTAAAATTCAATTCCACTCAAATTTATTATCTCATCTCTAGTCATTATTAAACCAATTTCTGAGAGTAAAGTAAATAAAATCCTCCGGTAATATTTGCACACAGGCTAGTATTTCTGAAATATATATAGTCCAAATGTACACAGCTGCAATTGCTAAGCTATAGTAAATATTAAGCAATAACGTAACCATTCTTTACAGTTATGTTTATCTTGTGGAAATACATACAGAATCTTAATCTAACTTGGAAATACAAAGCAATAAAAAAATTAATTGGTACGTAGTAGGGTGATAACATTTTCAGTATGTTCCCTCAGATGAACTATTTCTCTAGAGGGAATTTGGAAAGCCATGCAATTTATTTTCAGTTCATGTAAAACCATTGTTATGAGTTATTCATTAAAATTGAGGCTAATTTCTCTTCTCTTAATTATGCTGTTTTTCAGTTATACATAACTCTTAAACTAAAGCATAATGTGCAGATAGGTCACATTTCAAATATTTCCCATTTCAGGAAACCTTCAGCCCAATGGTTTGTAATTCAGTTTAAAGACAACATTAAAAAGTCAAAACACATCATTATATTCCTGCATGCCTGAAACAATATAATAAAGGAGATTCTAATACTGCAGTGCAGAATAAGCAGGCTCAATTTTGTACAGTAAGCTGACAGCCAATAAATGTGAGTTAGTGATCCATAACAATATTTTTTCACATTCTTTATATCAGGCTACACCAGAATTCTATAAGCAAATGTAATTTTCCAGCATTTTAAATAGATATAATTACATATGCATGTCTAATTTTATCCCAGAATGCATCACTACAGGGTATACATCTTCATTTGCATTATAAAATTAAAAGAAATAAAAATCTAATATTTCCTTAATTTTATCTAATTAAAATCAGAGTTGTATCTGCATTTATTTCTAGTAATTGCATATAATACTAAAGACAGTAATTGTATTGTATGTGTTGGGGCTGAAATTAGTAATGTTTTATATGCATACTAGGAACTGAATTTAAGTAGATAAACCAAAATGATTTCTATTTTTCATTGAACAATGACTTATCCGTATAAAAAGGTTTTATTTTATTATATATGTTTTATGTAAAGCTGCTTGGCATTATACTAATATTCAGAATATTCCTCACTTATATGCGCTGTTTTCTATGTGGAGTACAAACAAAATTAAATTTTTCTTAAAAAAAAAAAGAAAAACAATTTTTACTCGCTGACAGCTATTTTGTATCCCTGCTTCTAGAATTTTGGAAGTCCAATCATTTTTATCAGCAATACTAATGTAACTATTTCAAGCTGTGCACATTAATTGTTTTTTGTGTCATTCTATTTATAATTGTAGAGATGGATAAAGAAATATACAGCAACATTTATTTCAAGTAATTTTCATTTAAATTTGTTAAAAATAATGAACCATTTTGTACCTTGAATGACACGGTCTTCGCATTGGAAATAGCTGGGAATGTCACTTATGTTAGATTAGGGGTATACATAATTAGGTAGCTGCAGTGTCGGACTGGGGTGCCAAGGACCCACCAGTAACATTGACTTTGGGGGAACATTTTCACCTGGGTACAAATATTACACTACCCTCCTTCACAAATTTACCTATATCTCTATATACTAATAAACTAGGTAGTTTGGTTACTGAATGATGAGATTTGAATCATGTGACTTATGTCAAGTACTGCTCACACAATGGGTTGGGGGCCTAGGTCTGCACAGGGGCCCACCGAGGGATTCCCTTGTTCCCCTATGGGCCAGTCCGAGCCTGGGAACATGTAGGATGTGTTTCTACTACAGGAGATAAATCCTAATTGACTGCTTCTTTAGCACCTTCAACCCAGATTGTCAGGAGTTCAGGTGGCTGGATGTGTTGATCAAGAGGCTTCCACATACATAGAAACAAATATCTATACTATCTAGTGTGTACAGTAAGCTGAAATGTGATATCCCAGTAACCATTCTACTGTTGCTGAATGAAACAGTTGTCGTGTGGCAATTGAATTGTTCCAGTGTACCAGAACTACTTTGGGCAATGTGAGCTAGGAGATTAAATACATTGCATGTCCGTACACTGAAGATTCAGAAGTGTGCAATGTAATTTGCTGCCATCTACTGATCAATGTATGCATATGAATGTTAGATGATTAATCTCCTCACAACAGTCTAGGAGCTGTCCAACTCAATTCTAAAACACACTTTCTGTGAGCTGGTTCAAACCAGTTTAGTCTGGTCCTGTCTAGTCAAGGCAGAGAAAGAAAGCTCTAAAGCTCACTGAGTCTATTACAGTCCACACTGATGAGATGTCATCCTGCACATAATCACCTCCACAAGTTAGTGAAGCTTTATACAGTCAGTATAAGGCTGGACAAGTGCTTTCCTGCATATGGGTTTTTCCTATGTGCTTCTTGCCAATACCAGATACACTTGTCTGCCAATCCACAAACTTTGTCCAACTTACCCCCTACAACAGGGAATGGTAGGGCCAAAACAGTGAGTATTTCCACACTACTAGTTTGTCTCCACTGGGAGCCAACCTGTAAAGATTCCTCCATCCAGCATTACTTGGATTGTGCATAATATTTTCTACAAAAGCAAGTGAAAGGCTATGTGCTCCAGTCGCCCTGAAAGGCACTAAACTTGCTTGCTGCAGAGGGAGAAGATACCTTATTTCATGCTCACAATATGCAATGTGACCTATACTGTGAAGTACCGACACTTTTCCTTTAAGTTAGAGAACCTAACCTTGTTTCCTTCCTCATTAAAGTGTTGCATTTACAAGATTGGCTGTTTGAAGTTTCATGATCATCATGGGTGCTCCAACAACTGCACCTAAACATAACCTCTACAGGAGTGCCCTTGTGTGGTCATATGACATTTATATAAATGCCACCTCCTGCTATTGACAATTGTTGTGGACATGAGGGAAATGTATAAAGGTACAGTGACCCAATTTATTAAAATCTGCTGCCAGTAGAATTAGAATCTCCCAGCTGACCCCTTTGTAACATCTTGGACCTCTGCCGTGGCTCACTGCAGTAGCGCTGCAAGTTGGAAAATGTTAGACACTTTGGTTTGAACTGGTTTAGTTTAATGTAATGCAAAATGTAATGAAATCCATCAACCAAATGAGTTTGGTTGAAAGGCATGGAAAATACTTTTATTTCCTTGAGTTTAGATGCTAAATTAAGAGATGGATGTCAAAAGTTGACTTTATTAGGAATGGAGTCACCAGGTACCAGTGCTCATATCCCAGCATACCTGCCTGCCTGTTTGCTAGCCGTGCCTGCCTGCTTAAATATCTATCAGCTGTGCCTGCTAGCCTATCAGCCCTGCCCGCCTGCTCTCTTTTGCCAGGATACCAGTTGTGCCCATAACTCTCCGCCTGCCTGTGTGTCCACTGTGTCAGTCACTATTCCAGTCGTTCTAGCCAGTACTTGCTAAATGTGAGAGATGAAAGAATGTACACCCCACTGACCCTAAAAGCTTACACTACACAGAAACGTTCGCAAGAGAGAGAAAGAGATCCCCACTGACCACAAGAGCTTAAAGAAAACTTTTCAGCTTGTTTTTGCATGTTATAGTAAAGGCATGGCCATAATGATGCTGTTATACAGATTAAATAGCTAACTGTAGTCAAAAATTCACATTATGGTTGTTCTTTAATCAGTTTGGGCATAACAAGCTTTTGGTGCATATGGGTGGGACTAAGGGTAGGGTCTTCAGCTCAGTGCTCCTCCACGCACTCCTTCTGTCTGTATAATCCTCCTATTTGAAAGTCCGCACTGGTGCAATCCTCGCCACAGGCAGATTTGCACAGGTTGATCTCCTGGCAGTCTTCAATAAAATGACAAGCTGAGATCTCACTCAGTGCATGCACCGCCATTGGGGCTAGGATGGTGCCAGCACAAACTTTCAAACAGGAGGCAAATATAGACATCAGCAATAGGCAGAGGGGACAAGTCAGGAGTAGTGTTGAGCGATACCATCCGATACTTAAAAGTATCGTATCGGATGGTATCGGCCGATCTAAAAAAAATATCGGGTATCGCCGATTCCGATACCGGAAGTCCCATTCAAATCTATGGGACTTCCGGTATCGGAATAAGAAAAACCCTATTTTTGCCTTGTACAGCCTCTCTGGGGTCTGTACGGGCCTTTCGGGGGGCTGTGCCGGCCTGCCGGGGGGGGTCTGTGCAGGCTCCGGTGGTCTGTGCAGGCCTGCCGGGGGGGCTGTGCTGGCCTGCCGGTGGTCTGTGCAGGCTCCGGTGGTCTGTGCCGGCCTGCCGGGGGGCTGTGCCGGCCTGCCGGTGGTCTGTGCAGGCTCCGGTGGTCTGTGCCGGCCTGCCGGTGGTCTGTGCAGGCTCCGGTGGTCTGTGCCGGCCTGCCAGGGGGCTGTGCCGGCCTGCCGGTGGGCTGTGCAGGCTCCGGTGGTCTGTGCCGGCCTGCCGGGGGGCTGTGCCGGCCTGCCGGGGGGTCTGTGCAGGCTCCGGTGGTCTGTGCAGGCCTGCCGGTGGTCTGTGCAGGCCTGCCGGTGGTCTGTGCAGGCCTGCCGGGGGGGCTGTGCCGGCCTGCCGGTGGTCTGTGCAGGCTCCGGTGGTCTGTGCCGGCTGCCGGTGGGCTGTGCAGGCTCTGGTGGTCTGTGCCGGCCTGCCGGTGGGCTGTGCAGGCTCCGGGGGTCTGTGCAGGCATCGTCCGATGGGACTACAAGTCCCATCGGGCGATGCCTGCTACCATGACAGTGATTGACACATTAGCCAATGATGGGACAGTTGTAGTCCCATCATCCGGCTAATGTGTTGAATGTAAAAAAAAAAAAATTTTACATGCTACATACATAATACATACATACTACATATATACATACATGTAACATACATACTACATGCAACATGCATACTACATACATAATACATATATACTACATGCATGCAACATACATGCAACATGTATACTACATGCATGCAACATGCATACTACATATATACTATATATACTACATGTAACATACATACTACATATATACTACATGCTACATACATGTTACATACATACTACATACATGCTACATACTACATGCATACTACACACATAATACATATATACTACATGCATGC